>NC_139042.1:83132588-83612588 GCF_965140915.1 Aythya marila | reverse complement strand
GTTCAGTATCTTGCCCTTACGCTGGTTAATGCAATTGTGTTTTGGAGGAATGTGATAAAATGCAGAGGTAGCAGAAGGTAGAGTAATCTACTTCTTACTAAATCTCATCTGTCTCTCTAATAGCTAAGAGTTGGATCAAAACGTGAAATTTCAGCTCTCATTTCTTCATAAATTGTTAACTAACGAGCCTGGACACTTGTAATACCCATATAAGTGTCTGCTTTTCTGCTGCTTCTGGCTTTAGATTTCTTAAAACAGTGAACTCTAGTTTAATAGCACATGTGAAAGGTTTCTTCTCTGTCAGATTTGCTTTTTGTCTTTTCTCATGTTATATCTCTTTATGGTTCCCATGTGAGAAGACTGGGAACTTCCATTCATTCTTAGCCACTTTCTATCTGATCTTATATTCTTCAACATCAATTCATTACTAAAGCAAAAAATCACTACCTTTTGATCAATCTGTGACAACACTGTCTCAGTCCCTTGATCTTTATTAACACTTATATTTTGTGACTCTTTACATCTTAAGTGCCAAATAAAAAGGACCAAAAAAATCTCACGTGGTAAACACAACACTGTCTTCTTGACAGCATTGACCCCCTTATCTCAAACCCTTGATTTTTCTAAGTTTTACATACGCATGGATAATTAAAAGACTATTACAACCTGAAATGAATACCAGTCAAAGATTCCCTTTTTTCATTATGATTTTTTTCTCTCTAACTTTGGTTCTTATATGCAAACTCTGGAAAATGTCAAGACTTCTAAATGTTAAACTCATTTTGTACGCCTTTTCCTGAACAAAGAAATGGAAGTACTTTGCCAGAATTTTGCAATATGGCTTTCTTTAATTTCAGGATTATCTAGGGTGAAGCATGCAGTCATAAACTATGAACAACTAGAGCATACCGCTCAATGTGAGGTTTAAAAACTTCTGTGTATGTAAGGCACTAAGCCAAATCTGGAGGTGCAGAACCCAAAACTTCTCACCTCCTGAAAATACTCATCACTTTACAGTAGCTCCAAAAGATGGTATCAGTAGCCCCAAAAGACGGTATGAAAGCCCACTTCCAGCTCCTTAGCACTTTAGTGATAAGCATCCAGTCAGAGGAGAACCAGTCAGCAGGAAAGTAGGCAGTTGGTTTTGTTTCAGAAGGTTGGTTTTGTTTATTTTAATTTACCTGTATTCTGGCAGAAACATTCCAACAAATCCTAGCTTGCTGACCAAATGCTCATCAGCTGGAAATTTTCCAAACACAGCAGCTGCATGGCATGCTCTCTTCACAGCAATGAGGCCATAGCTTGAATGTGGAGCAGGAGAAGCATATCACAGCCCCCTTTGAACTAGTCACTTAATTAGAAACTCCTGCTTTGTTCTTTTACCACTGAAAGGTAGAGTTGAGGGGCTAGTAAGCTTCCTGAGAATCCTGCTCAATTGTTGTCAAAGTGTTGTCCTAAAACACTTACCTCTGGTCTCAGGATAGCCTTCCTACAGGCCGGGCATACAGGACCACTCCGTGAAAAACTGAGGGGAACTCGTCGGGTTCGATTCTGGCAAGTTGGTTCCTCACATATTAGCCAACCCTACAGAAAGAGAAAATGTAGAAGACATTTTGAGTATAAATCCAAGTTGCAGTTTCTTTTTACTCCATCCAAATAATGATTCATAGTCAAGGAAGAGTGAAACAAACAAACAAACCAATTTAAAGTCTTCCGTGAAGCTCATGTGTCCCTGAGATCCAAAAAACATATAAAGAGATGAAGGTCTTGTTGAAGGTAATACTATCAATGGTGAAGAACTAACTTAAATTCCTCTTGCTTCAAATCCCACATTCTGCACGCTTCAGTCATCCCTTCCTTGAAATGAAACCTTTGTTGTTCTCCAGTTCAGACAGTATCACAATGTAACAGAATTGTTCTACACAACTATGCAGACCAGACAGCAAGACACCCCGATTTAAATTTTAAAGTAAAGTATAATTTCCTTGCTTGCTCTTCTGAAGGGTAAAAGAGTTTTAATTTTTAGGCTTACTGATGACAACCAGAAGCCAGTCAGCCAACCAGCCTTCCTTCCTGCCTCCCTTCCTTCTTTCCTCCAACAGGAAGCTATTGAGACTTCAATGAAAACTCAGCTTTTTCTGCCTTAAAATGATATAAAACATGAGCCTGCTTGATCTACGTCAGCTCAAGGGAACAATGCAAAAGGCCTCTCCTACAAGTACAGAAGAACAAACATTTCTGTGATCAGTAAGTACCCAAGAACACCTTCTGCATCAGGTCCAACCACAGGTTAAACCAGCGCCATACCTTGTCTCTAAAACCCACCAACAGCAGATGCCGAGGGGACAGCATAAGAACAAGCATAAAGTACGTTTTTTCCAGAAGATTCTCCCAACTTTTGGGAATGGCTCAAGGACCTCCCGGATCACCATGTCCCTATATATTCAGTGGTGCTGGATGCATTACCGCTCCCAACCCACCGAATTTCAAGTGCTCTTTGAACCAGTGTAAACTTTTAGGATCTACAACATCCTGCAGAGTAACTGTGCGCTGTACAAAAAAGTGTCTTATTTCCCTTGAACACGCCAAAAAAAGATTTTCTAATGCCTTCTAG
Source organism: Aythya marila (assembly GCF_965140915.1). Classification (NCBI taxonomy): domain Eukaryota; kingdom Metazoa; phylum Chordata; class Aves; order Anseriformes; family Anatidae; genus Aythya; species Aythya marila. The sequence goes on along the minus strand of NC_139042.1, from coordinate 83,609,974 downwards.
TTCTTGTATCAGGAGAGAGTAGGAATAATCATTCTGCATTCACCTTTTCCATGCCACTCATGATTTTACAGACCTCCATCACATCACCGGCAATCAAACTCTTTTCCAAACCACAGTCCTAATTTATTTAGTTGCTCCTTGCATGGAAACCACTCCACATCTTTGTTGCCCTTCTCTAAATCTCTTCCAGCTTTTTTTTTTAGAACAAGGGAGTGGGGGAAAATGGGACAAATGGGGAGGGAGATGAAACCAGCACTGCACACTGTGTTCAGGATGCCAGAAGAGCATGAATTTATACAGAAGGAAGATGGTACATACCACCTTGTTTTCTGCTCCTTTCTTTACTCTAGTTCTGTTTGCCTGGAGCACTAGTGAACATTTGAGCACCGAGCAGTCATTGCCAGAAAGACATTTATTATTACTGAAAGATTACAATTTCATTCTTAGGTTGTAATAGTCAAGACACACATGGTATGCAAAATTAAGATTGGGTTTTTAGCATCTGCATCTCTTGACATTGACAGAGGATTTCATCTTCCGTTGTTATCTAACAAGTCAACTTAGTATCTTGAAGGTCTTTCTCCAACTCCTCTCAAAGAGTCCCTGCTGTTACTAACCCCGAGTGGCTCAGCATTACTGAGCTCCGTATTTCAGAGTATGGGATAGTTCTGCAGTTGAATAGTCTATTTTTTGCCTGCATTTCCAAACTTTTGCTTTTGTTGCTCCTGCAAAGAAGTGAAATCTACACACCGTGATTCCAGGTACTTTGATAGAAATCTTCCAGAGGAAGGACAACTCAAAAAACTGCTTGCTTCCCTGCTCACTGGCTCTGCAACAAGCTGTATCATTATACCCTGGCAATGACTTCCACCCGATCTCCATGATGGCAGCTGAGGTTTCCAGTTTCTGTCACGTTTCCCACCCTTTCAGTTTCCACAGCCTCCCTCAGAGCACTACAGCCACTATCACCACCTTCACTGGGCAGGCAGCAAGGCAAGCCTGCAGCTACACAACCCTGCTGCTTTTCAGCTGATGGAGAGTTGGGCTTGCTGACAAAACAAATTTGTTCATTAGATGTGACTTAAGTTTTCTTTCCTCGCTGCCGAGGACCAAACTGAATCTGTATTTTGGGCCTCAGTAATCAACCCGGTGTCCCAATTTAATACAGTTATGTCAGTATGTTAGTTTGAAGTTAGATATTTGATATTTGAGTTCCTTTATTTATAATGCTTTGGAACTTATGGGGAAGAATACACAAACTTTGGTTTTCCATTTTACAGAACACTCTTAAAATGGGACTTGACTATTATTGCTCTTAAAATCTGATTTTTATTTTAAAATTTTTGACGAAGTCCTTCCTATCATTTCCTGGAGTATACAGAGATTATTTTTTTTTGGTTGGTTTTGCAGCTTGTTCTCTAAGCAATCAGATAACCTGAATACCATCTCCTTTTGTGTTTGTCAGCTTTACCCTTTCTTTCCAACTAAAAAATAAATTCTTTCACCATTTCTCCAGCCATGTCATATCCTCAACACTTGGTGCCATGAGCTTCAGAACACTTCCTGCTGCTCTTGCACAAAGGAGCTTTTCTGCCCTTGCGAGCAGACTAGAGTAACTTTGTGAACTTTCTGCCAACCGCAAGGTATATGGCACTACCTAAGATGTGTGCTCAAGTCCACAATGCAGAAATGGAAGTACACAAAACAGCTCTAAAGAATAAAGAGTTGCAAAGAGTCAGAAACAGGCCGGTATATATGCAGTTAGGGTTCGTTGCACCCATCTTCGGGTACCTAGAAGCCTGATACTCAGTCTAAACTACCCACCCTATGATCTGTTCACAGCAAATGTTGAAAAATGTTGAAAAAGCATCTCCAAAAAGCAGTTCACCTAACATTTTGGGATGAGGCAAACTATTATCTAGGGTTCTCTTAATAAAATATGTGTACAGTCCTTGTCAGAGCAAGCTTTCTGGAAAAAGTATGATCACCATAACTGACCACTATGTTTGGGTTTTATTGTTATGCAGATTAACAACCTAAATCATTACATATTTAATACTGCAAGGTGAAAAAATTTCAAGAATTCAGAAATCTTCTGTTAATTTAATTTTGGTCTGCTGCACAACTGTTGTCCTAGCAGTCCTAGTACAATTCTCCTTGTCTCTGACTAATTATTTATGGCAAATATCTCACAAGTGACATTAGAAAGACAGACACTGTTCAATAAGACTGACTGACTTCAGCTGATGTTTCACCATGGAAGTCCTAATTCAGGCTCTGACTCAAGGTATTTTGGAGACAGTGGCTATAAAAATGAGCCTGAAGTCACAAAGCTAGTACTTAGCTTTGGTTTTGCACATGGACTTAAGATTTATTTCTATAAAAAGAAGGTGTTGATTAGTTGCCTCACATTTTCTTAATAATTTAATTTTACCAGACATAGACTAATTTATTGTCATGAAAAGTTAGTGAAGGAAAGGACTTGAAAACTTCACACGCTCACTCATGTGAGTACTGAGAATATCATTAGTGCCACTGTGAGGAAAACAAAAACATTGGGGAAAAAAAAAGTCACGTATCTTCTGTTAAGAAGAGACTAAGGACATGCTCTGCATGGACAGCCATTTGTGCCATATTTGCTTATTATGTGTTATCTATACCTTCCTGTGAAACGTCTAGCAGCCGTGTGACACAAAGAGGGTCTTAAAATACACAGCCAGGCAGGAGGAGGTGCAGAGGGTGTCCTATCCCAGTCCCCAACCCTCCTGTTTCTGCATGTTTCAGCTGTAACTATGAAAAGCTTCTGTGCACACAAAAAGAGAATATTCATGTTTCAAAACATATTTAATGACTACATTTGAACTTCAAACAATTTAGTATACTAGGAAAACAAAGCACGAAAACTGCCAGATCGTAAGGTATTAGTTAGGGAACGCAAGTGCAACTGAAAAAGCAAAGCCTGGGATGGGAGCAGCATCCCAACTTCAGCTGAGCAGAATACTCAGAAATAGGCAACGGCGAAATACTGCTTGATAAAAGTAACAGTGCATTTTCTGCCACCTATTGGCATTTTTAGCTAATGATAAGAATCAAAGGACTATACCAGTTGCAAGGTACAGCTTCAATTATCTTAAAAGGGAACAGAGAGGTGGTCCACCCAAACTACTATTAAATAATAACATTTGAAGCAAGTTTATTTATGCAATTGCTTCAGTCTAATGCAGTCGCTGTGCAAGAAAACACCGGGAATGTTGTTGGTCACAAAATACAGAAGGTGAAACAAGACTGAAGAAATCGCCTTAAACTAAAAAGAATAGCTTGAGATAAAAATAAGCATTCAGGTTCAACAACTTGTACTTGTTTTTAACTACTAAGGACTAATGATAAAAACAACTTTCACTGAAAAGTACATTTCTCAATAAACTATATTAAAAAAATGTAGATCTAAGTTGTTGTCCACAAAAATGAAGGTGTTACAATATCCATTACGTAGATACTAACTAAATGTCCCTTCAACTCATGGAGAAAACAGTTAATGTAATTTGTCTAGACTTCCTACCAGTTATAATTAACATTAAAGAGGTCTTTTTTTCTTTGTCACCTCTCTATTCAGGACTTATTTGCGTTTGTTTGTACTTACTATCTGTTAATCTCTCTTAACAAATGACAACAATAACTGTTGCTATTATGCATGGAAATTAAACATGTAGATAACTGTGTGAAGGGAGCTATTTTTGAAAAAAGCAGTATCAGAAACATGTAGCTCTTTATGTCTCTTGTTTTGCTTTGATAATTAAGCCATAGCCTTGATTTGTTTCAAACAATAAACTTTTCCATGGACATGCATGTTGCAATCAAGTTCAATACACGCATTATGTTCTGATTCAATTTGTTCAAGTGCATTATTGTTAACCCTTATTTGATCCATGCCTATCATCTTCGCTGACCAAACAAAACCAATCCCTCATTTCCCAGCAGCTATCGCTAAGTCTGTAAATTAATTTGCAATAGATCAAACAAAATCATAATAGAAAACCTTCAGTTTTGTTCTACTTGGTATCTGCAACATTGTGGGAAATAAAATGCAAGTTGATAAAAAAAAAAAAAAGCAACTAGCATTTCCAAACATTCTGTCTATAAACGCTTAGCTCATTTTAAAATATAAAAAAAAAAGTCTGGAAAAAAAAACAACTGAAGTAAATGCACATTATAAAAGAAAATCCCTGAAGAGTACTATGTCCACAAACTGTAGCTAATGGGGAGAAATTTGCAAGTCAAAAGTAATTTTCTTTCTTTGTAAGTCTGTTCTTGAGAATTAGCCTCTCTCATTCTACTGATCAACAAGTATTATAAATATTACCCCAAAATACAGAGGCAAGTGGTTTTGGAACAGCCTTTCAAACAGAAGTTGAAGGAGTCAACAACACACATTTACTGAGCTTTATCTTAATAGTTCTTACAAATTGCATTTCACAATGTAGCTTGGTTGCCTGCTACAGTAGAGGACTGGATTTGCTTCCCTACAGCACTTCAGCTCTGTTTATGTGTTCCTGCCTTTCATTACTCTGGATGCTCAGGGGCCAAGATGCTTTAAATTCACACCAAATGAAAAAATGCAGGAGTATAAAGGAGAAAGCTGCAAGCACTGAAAATTATTCAGGTCACTATCAGTCACTTCGGAGTTGAATTTAAAATGTAATTAGTGATTGCTTCTCTACAGTCTCCATTGAAGACAGTTTTAATGTGGGTTTTTGAAAATGGGATCTTGGTGCACGACGTCCAATCTCCAGATGGCTAACATATCCAAGCTGGAGAAAACTAGACCCCAAATCCACAGCAGCTTCCTCACTGCAAAGCTGGACTCACCACCTTATCTTATCAAGCCAACCCAGAAAGGAAGCGTGGGAAGACTACCTGGACCAGCTTTCCTAGTCAACCAGCACAAGCTTGCTGATCAGCAAACGAGCTTCTAGAAGGCAGAATATTAGACAACACAATGAGAAATTTCTTATTTGAGTGTCACTCTGAGTTACTAATCAAGCCACTTTGTCTTCAAACTGCCCTCTGGTTTTGAACTACTCCTACAAAAGCATTTTGTTTCCACTAATTCCAACATGAGAAGGTTCAAACTCCATTTTTCTGCTATTAGTATGATTTACCCTCGTGTGCATTTACCCAAGAGCGTAAATCTGGTTGAAGTGGCTATTTGATTCCCTGGATGGACAAGGAACCAGTTGTCGTCCAGTGGTTCCCTGGAAGGACAAAGTTCCCCCAGGATTTTTCTGCTGCCTAAACTATCAAATCTGTTACCCCCATGCGATGTTAAGAGATTGATGACTTTATGAAACACTTTATACGAAGTTTCTCATCACAAAAGCGGACTTGACTCAGTGACAATAAAGTTATCAGTTCCCCTTGCCATAACCTGAATACATCTCCAGTAGGTTCTCCATGTTCCACCTGTCTGCGTCTTCTATAAATATCCAAACATTTTGGGGAACAGACAGACAAACGCTCTTTAGTAGCACACAGCATCTCAGGAATTAGAGCTTGAGCCAAAACCTTAGTTTGCACATTCTTTGGCACGAGTTTCAGCTATTAATAGTAGCTACATCTTTTAAGAACTGCATCACAATTTACACTTGAAACACCACAGGTGGAATCAATATCCAGTTAAAGATGAACTGCTGCTGTAAAGTCAGGGAAGTTTTTCTGAACTGTTTCCGAGTTCCAGAAACCCAATTAAAGTAATTTCAACTTCCAAGCTGTTTTCTTGCCTGTTCAGAATAAATACTCCAGTACTAACACTGAATCAATCCGATGCACTTGCATAGTGTTGGTGAGATCTCAGCAGCAACGAAAATCTGAACAACAGAGTGAGGACCTGGTGTCACGCTCCGGGATTTCCACAGACCACACAGACTAGAGTGACACTTACCTGCAACAACCCCCGAATGAAAGCCCTCAGCTCAGGGATGGTATTAGAAATAATAAACAAGGTTTCACGTGGGAAACTATACCTACTTAGTGAGCTGAAGCTCAGCATAACTCAGGTTCCTAAGGGAACGCTGCAGTTTTTAAGGAGAAGTATAACTGCCAAAAACCTCAGAAGACCTCTCTAATAGACAGACCAATTCTACTGCTGCCAGACACAAGAAAGGCATAGACTTATTGGATCTCTTTTCAAGATAGAAGACTCAATGATGAAAGATTAGGATTGGCATAACCAGAATCACACTGCTGTCCTCTACAGAAAAAGCTAAGCGCTACCCTGACACCTGCCTGCTTCATATACTTTCTCTTGCCCAGCTAGCTTCTTCATTCCCATTGTCTTTCCAGAGCAAGTGAAAAGATGCATCAGACAGTTGTTTCATCAGTGTTATGGATGGAGTCATTTAGCTGTGAAACTAGCAAATAGACTCAGTGGGGTCCAGCTTGATCAGGAGGGCTCCACACAGGTGGTGTGGTACGGTAAAACATCTTACCCAGTCTGGTCTATGCATCTCCTAGACAGCCTGAGAAGAGATGGCCATTCCTTTGGAAGCTGTAGCTACTGATGCAAACAACTCTGAGACTAAATTACCTGAACTTATAAAGGACTGCAACAACATATGAAAGCAACACACTATGATGACTAAAAAGCAGCCTCTTGGGCACCACTCTGTGCAGGTAAAAGAAAGAACAAGGAAATTCATCATAAAGGTAAGGTGTCATTTGGAGGTAATCTCATCAGAAAGAAATTTAAGGGAAAAAGAACATCCTACCTCAGAAGAGCATCATATTTGGAAAATCAGCCATCAGGCTTCTTTTACTTCCTCACCCCTTTGCAAAATAACCGCCATCAGAACAGAAGCCTTTATAAGAACATGCAACAGCCAAATTCTTCCTTGAGGAAAGGGACTTTTTAGCTCTCCAGAAGTTAGCGCTACAAATAGAAGGCGAGCCTGCACCTTCCCAGGTGGAGGATCATACCTATTTTGACATTTCTGCTATCAATGATCTCCTTGATAATAGGAAAGCATACCCTACTGACAAGAGTCATACAAACCAGCCCTAAAAACCAGATAGAGTTGGAGTCGGAACCAGCTGGTGATGCAGAACTCTGGGTCTGCACCTTTTTCAGCATCCTTCAAAGTAGGAGAGGAAACTTGATATTTCTCAAGCATACCAAACTCCAAGAACTAATAAAAAAACAGTATCTGTGAGACTGTGACCATTTATATTTTTGAAGGAAATCTGCAAGGTCTATAAAGTTTCTTCCCACATAGGTTTAGACATATTTAGATCTCAAAGTAGTATATGGATAGACATTGTTATTAATACACTAATCATTCTAAGTTTCTTTTCCCGTTTCACAAGGCTTAACTTTGTCAAAACTTTAGCAAGAAATTACTAGAAAAGTTTTCTCTCTGACTTTAGTATGTAAAAACTTCCTCACCACAGAGATCAAATTGTAGAAAATCAGAAGCCCTAATGTCAGGTTCAAGAGATCCCTTACTAGCGAAGAAATTCGTCTGAATTTCATCCTAGAGTTTCAAGATGTAAAAGCAAGTTCTCTTGAACTGCTAGACATAACTGAATCTTTTACTTACGTCAAACATCTCTTAAAACTAATATATCTAGCATATTTACAGTCAAATCTACAAAAACAAAGGATGATCTTTGTTGTTTTGTTTTTAAACTCCCTGTGCTACCCTGACACCTGCCTGCTTTATATACTTTGTCTGAAGGCCTTATACTGCTGTCCTCACTGTAACATTTAATCATCTTCCAATAATAAATTCACTTGATATTTTCACAGTCTTCAGACATTATTTTATAGAAGGAGCTGGGTCAAGAGTTTATATTGATGCTGGCTGGCTAGAGCTTTTGTCTTTTCATGGGGACAGGTACCACATTAAACATAGTGCCAAACTTGTCCTAGCTGAAAGGAAAGATGTTGCAGCATCTACTTAGATTTGCATCAGTTCCTCTATGAATTCATCCTGTAGCTTAAATACTTTACCCAGGGAACGCTTATTCAGTGTTCTCTGGTGTTCTGTTACGTATTGTGGACATTTGGCTTTCAATTCCAAGCAGCAATGCAAATAGTTTTAGTTTCTCAATGACTGAAATTTTGTTCCTGAAATTTATATATGAAACTAGTCATAGTCCATTAAGAGACCTTGTCAAAGATCCAGTGTGGTATATGACTATCTGCATCACAAGCAAATATAAGGAGATTGTTATTTTTTTTTCAAGCCAACTCACTCCTGTCTGCTGACTTCACTTTTTTTTTTCCCTATACATTATATATCGTACCTAGTTCCTCATCCAGAAAAAATAGGTTACATTTCCCACTATGAGTAGTTTTAGAGTCTGATGCTACCTGATCATCCAATTTAGGAAAAAAGTAAACAGGGACCACAGCTTTTCACACTCCATTTCATGCTGCCTCACTTCAATGGACGTTGAAGATATGATTTCAATTTCATTTCAAAGCACTTCCTCATTTTCAGAGCTTCTTGAGTTTTGGCCTATATAACTGATCTGAATTCAGCTGTGGGATGGAGTGGATAAAAAAAACCTCTCATAAAGAAAGGAAATGCCTTTCCTGGATGGTTCATTCTGCTCCTCTTGAATTCACCATTTGCCTGAGAAAGCAGTAGCCAGGCTGATTAATGGATAGAAGCGATCTTTGAGGAAAAATACACAACTGTCTCTTAAATGAAAGAATAGTAACAAGGAGATATGAATTGCTTTTCAAAGTGTACTACTTGAAAGCAGTACAGACCATGGAGATGGCTGGTTATATCCAGTATTATTATCACAGGAACCAGTTAAAGGATGTTATCAAATTGAAGCACGTTAGCCAACAACTTCCTAGTGGAAGGCAAATGATCACCTTACCCCCAATGAGACTGTACTGCCGGTAAGAGCGAAGGATACCCTCTCCAAACTAATATCTACCGAACCCTCCTGATCTCAGAGACACTCACACTTGTCACCTCAGCTCCCCACTGGAAAGCTGCCAGCCCAAACTGACTGAAAGGCAACTGGAGTCAAGGGGATCCATACCCTTCAAAGGCCAGATGTGACAGCCCAGAGCAACCAGTCAAACTGCAATTAATGCGGCTTCACTAACTTGCGACCTTAAACAAAGCAGGAGAGAGGAAATAGTTTCTCAGGAAAACATGAAGTGTCCTTCTGTCCTGAAAAAGCTGATGACATTAGAATGACAGAGGCAGTGATGTGGGTTCCTGGCAGCCTTTACGAACGTGAAGCCTACCTTTCACACCAAACTGCTCAGATCCAAAGCACCCAAAGAAAAGACCCAAGCCTAGTTGCCTTTGAACACTGTGGAAATTTGATGTAAATTCAGAGGATTTAACCTACAACAAAATTCTGTCTCGTAAGAATACTTTCTAGACGTTTATTCACTGCTCACATATAGTAACCACCCTTTTAGAAACCAGTTACCGCAAGAAACTTTCGGTAAGGTATTGCTCTTGTGACACAAAGTCAGCCACAAACAATCATATGCCTATTTCTACGCTACTGAAAGTTTGTAGACTTCCAATAATGGTATTTTGTGATTTAGATATTCCAATATAATAGAACTTGAATTGCTTTCAGATCCAAAACTGAAAAAAAAAACCAAACCACTGAATGAAAACCCCCAAGACTGAAAGAAAACTTCATTAACCTCTAGATAATATTACTCTCAGCAATACCTGTCGTATTGGTCTGATCATTAGTCTCAGAAAAAATATCAAAGTAGGAGATAATGGAACAAGCAAGAAATGCACCCTACCACCCAAAGAAGAACCCAAATGCTCAAACTAACGTAAAAAAATGCTTTAAACAAAATTATCAACCAAGACAGAAGTGAAAAATATCTTGTAGGTCAATGCAAGAGTTTTACATGTTGCTTTAAAAAAAATCAATTTTTAATAAGACATCTTCAAATGTACAGTCATATGTCATTTCATACAAGTTATTTGAAACTTATTGATCTCATTTGTGCAAGACCTGGCTCTGTCATCAGCCTGCTGAAAAGATAATGGAGCACTCCAAACCCTTATGATAGGTTAGATGCAAACAGTGGCCCTCATTTAAACACATGTAATAGCACCGCAAGCAGACGAATTCCAGCCTTAACAGTTGTACGTTATACACTGAATTAGCAACTATGTTCTGCTTTACTTCACATCAAAGCCAATACCTCAGTCTTGTTTATCTTCAGGAAAATAAGGTTCTGGGCACCAAAATACGCACCCAAAACATTGTAAAGTAGAGCACAAGTGCTCATAGTCTGACACACCACCCTCAAAGAAAAACAGCATCTACCAGTTATTTTATTTTACTTAAGAAAATATGAAAACAGCTAAATTAGATTTCAAGAAAGCAATGGTTAGATGGCATACTTCAAATGACTACATGGAAAATTACTTTGAAAAAAGGATCAGTGAAAGATGTCTTACATACTTCTGCATGGACGTCTAAAACCACTACAAGGATATTCAAGTCTATTCTGTAAAATATTCTCCCTATTCACACGAGTCAAAGCAAGCTACATTCTTAGGCTGTAACAGGTCACAACTAAGTACAGTACCTTGCTTCAGAAATAATTTAGCTTTGTCTGTCAACTGTCAACAAAGCACAAAGAGCTCATACAGTCCATCCACGTACTGCTTGCTGAAGTATCTAGCAAAACACAAACAGTAAGAACTCAAGATTTCTTCGGATCCATGCCTCTACTTTGGGCAGAAAGCTGCAAACACTCAACTCCCCCTCCATCATCCACTATTTTACCCTCTCCCCTCAAAGTTGCATGCTGTCTTTGAAATTCTCCCCCATTACAGAACCATTTTGCAGGAAGTTCGCTGATGCCAGACATAACACAGACCATAAGCAAGGAATATCTGACTTTAACCATATACCCTTGTACCCTGCAATAACAGGAAGATCTGTTGACTCTACTATACATTTCACGTACATAAAAAGACTTTATGTGAAACATTTACCTTCGCAACCTGGTTTGAACACCTCTGGAATACTGAAAGAGTTAATACAGTTGTGAAAACTTTAAAAATAATAATGAACTGACATACATAAATGAGTTTAGAGGGGCTCAACAGAATAGGAGGTAACGATAGAGAAAATGGTCTCAACAGCCTGGTCACCTTAAACTAGGGAAGTTTGAAGCATCGCTAAGCAATGTTTGTTCATTTAAGTTTAATTATTTTCTCCTTGAGAATGGCACTAATGAAACTGAATATCTTTCATGGTTTCGACGAGCAGTTTGAATGGTCTGCAAACAGGACTGAGGGCAGACAAGGGAACTGGCTGAGCCGGGGGGTTGCTAGGTGATGCAGAATGGAAACCCACAAACTTGCTCAGGTTTACTTTGCTTTCATGCTGCTCTCACACAGGCTCTCCAAAGTTTTAAGAATTAATTTCCAGGTAGCTATTTAAAAAACAAAAAGCCAAATAATTAAAAATGAAAAACCCTCCCTCCTCTTCATCTCTTCTCCCACTCCACCCCCTCCTCCCCCCAAACAGGAAAAAATTAGGAAAGAGGAGAGGAAATTCACAGCAATAAAGTGCAGGAAATCCATCGCAGGGCTTTGAGTACGATGAGAAGAAGAATGTTCTATCTGTTTGTATATAATTGTTAAGGCTAGGATCATTTTTCATCATCTCCGATTAATTTTTACTTCTGGACATGTAAATAAAGATGATTTCTGGAGCAATACTGCGGACCTTTAAAGTGCTTAGAATGGAAATCAAGTCATATTTACTAATATTTCCAGCACAGATTGCAAAAGCAAACTTTTCAGTGGAGCCATTTGTTTCTGTCCCCAGCCTTTTCAGAGCTGCGGTTATTTTTCTATTTTTTTTTTATTTTTTTTTATTTTTTTCTAAAGTATCTGATCAGAGATTGTCCGGTAAGAGCACTTTATTAGATCATCAGTCAGAGGGTTTTACAAGCACCGAGAGCTATGGGCTCAAATGCAGCACATCAGTTTTAATAGCCGAAGGTCTAATAGTAAACTGCAGATACTGCTGAGAACTTTCCATGCACTGAACTCTTGAAAAAGCACCATCTCTCAAGCTTAAATGCAGCTGCCTCTTTCAATGCCGCAAATGGGTAAATTTGACAAAAAAGCCACCATTAAGACTACATGAAAGGCTCAAGACAACATCCTTTCAATGCTTTGTACTTCAGTAATCAGATGTACTTACTCACCCCCTCCCCCAAACCCGATCAAGAACTATTTCTGAATGGTAGGAAATAATTCCACTTTGTACATCTTTTAGTTAATCAAGACTTTCTATTCAGCAATTTGACCTTTTGTTCAAAACAGGATTATCAGTTTTTTCGCCAGTTACCAAGGGCGACTCGCATGGTGAACATAATTGCAATAATTTGCAAAACACCATGGCAACCCACATTACAACTAGGTAAATACTGGTCTTTTGTGCTACATTGTTATTTTCAGAGATGCTGAAGTCAAAGAACGAATGACAAATGAACACAAAATTTATATTTGCTTTGTCTCAAAAGAGAAGAAAATTGATAACAAGAATTGGGGGGAAACTGACTACAGCTGTAATTTCTAACTTGATTAATTAGGATGGTAACAGTCCTTAACAGTATATTCAACAAACAGCCCTGACTTAGTCTCTCCACCCACCTCTCCCTTTCCACGCTACTACCGCTAACCCCCACCCCAGACAAATTTTTGCAGCTAGGAGAACAAACAACTCCATTTGCTCTTTTCTTCAACTTAATGGAATCCTTAATTACAGAATATTGTTCTCCTGCTCTTCATTACACTGAAAACTGAAAGTGAGAGAGAGGCGAGGAGGAAGGCAGCGCCGCGCAGGCAGGGGAGCTACGGTCGCCTTGGCGGCTCCTGTCCGCAGCGGACCCAGAGATGAGATGGCACTTTTTGCTTTTTTTTTTTTTTTTCTTAAATAATATTAGCAGCTGTTGAAGAGCAGATAATTAAGGAAACTACTGAGTGCTCCGGTTCCCTCGCTGGCAGCATTAGCAAGCCATGGAAGCTGAAGTCAAGTCATGAGCAAAATCCAAAAGCAGAGGGAGCAACTGCTTGGAAAGAAAAAAATACTCTTAAAATGACCAAACCGGGCGGTTTCTAAGAAAATACTTACTCTATTAAAACACTTGCCTATCAGTAGTATTATATATTTAATAAACTGAGATTTTTAAATTTATTTTCTTTATAATTGTAAGAGTCTTATTGTTACAGTATAGGCTTTTAGTAAGACTACAAGAAAACATTAAAACCAAGTATTTCAGAAATCTTACAAATACGGAAATAATTCTGCCTAAGACAAAAATTGCTGGGAACGGCATAGTACGTGTTACTAATTAAACTTACAGAGAAATTTGCTATATGTTACTGATGCGTGAGTTCTGTGCTGAAGCATTTGTCATGCTACAGTGAACCGGCTGAATGGCTGAGAGCTTAATTTTCATGATACCATTAATAAAAACAAGTTACATCTCCACACAGGCCAAATCCTGTCAGCAGATGGATGCACGTCGCTCCTCTAACATCCGGTAGCACCCTTCAGCAATGAACACACGGTGAGTGTTCACATACAGGGAGTGCATGAAAAATACATTAAGCTGCAAGAAGCGTGCAATCAGAAGCCAGTGTAATCCTCATTTCAATTCCCTGTACATACAAATCATGTGTCAACTTACAGTTAAGGACCACGTCTTTATTTCGGTTCTCATTAAAGGACTGGGCTGCCAGTAGGATAAAACGGGCTCGCAAAGTGAACAAGACCACTGCTGTATCCCTGCGCGCTGTAACCACTGGAGACTATATAGTAAAATGAAGTAATGAAAATGAAGAGCTAAAGGCAACTAAATCCTGCCCCAGAGAGCTGAGAAGTACTTTTGCCCCTGCCACAGAGCTTCTCCTTGCCTACCCCTTGTCAGCTCCCTGTGGACAAGTCACTTCAACTTTACTGGAAGGACTCTTAAGCAATGGTCACCAGAGCAATGAGGCTGACTTTGTTGAAATTTGAAGGTCTACCCTGTTGAAGTTTGAGTACGCCCAACTGCAAGCTGAAAGCTGTGCTTTGGGCAGTGATACATACTCTGAAAATCCAGTCCTTTGCATCACAGATTGGGCACCCAAAGTTCTGGATACATTTGATGTTCGTTCCTCCGTGCCTCATTTCTCTGAGAAATAAAAATAATTGTCCCCTCACTTTGCATGGCTCTCAGAAAGATGTTAAGAGCCACTCAACACTGCAGTGAAGTGTGCCACAGAAACCCCCGGAGAAAAATAAATAATTCTAGGCAAAGCTGTGGATAGTGCGTGCAGTATGGTAAAGGGCACCCACTAAATAATGTCAAGAAACCAGAACAGGCTGCTGGCTCACCGAGCGAGCACTATCCAACCTGCAGGCTGCTATCTGTGGAAGGAAGAAAATGGAATAACATCAGACACAAACAATTTGGACCAAACTTCAGCAGGCAGTAATAAATCCATGATTTTCTCAACTTTCAAGTATCCAACTCTGCCATATCTGGACCTCCCTTCCTTTTTTTATTTTAAGCATTCATCTTTCTTTCCATTGTTCTTCAAAATAGGGCTTAAGGGAATGCACAGATTTTGCTCTCAAACTGCAGGGAATAACCCATAATAACAGTGAATTTCCTCTTTCTCTGCAAGCCACGCATTTTACCCAGTGTTTGTCAATAGCAGAGGCAAGCAAAAACTTAAGATTTTACACTTTTTTTTTTTTTTAATCAAATCAATCACTCTCAAATAAAATTGCTTTTCCTGTCCAAACTTTCACGGGCCTATCTTCATCTTCATACATCTTCATATTATTTCAAGCCTACTTGCCCAACCAGGAGCTTATCCGATGGATTCCCAGTTTGAATATTCTAATTTAGCTAATCCCGCTCAATTTTGCTTCTTTGCTTGCACTTTCCTGTGCATCTACCAAGTTCCAGTTCTAGTCTCTTGTGTCAATTCTGTTCTCTTTGCTCACCTATACCCATCCTTGCAGTTGTACTTCATATCGCAGAAGGGTTTGGGTTGGAAGGGACCTTCATGATCATCCTCTTCCAATCCTCCTGCCATGGGCAGGGACACCTCCCACCAGACCAGGTTGCCCAAAGCCCCATCCAGCCTGGCCTTGAACACCTGCAGGGACGGGGCATCCACAGCTTTTCTGGGCAGCCTGTGCCAGGGCCTCACCACCCTCTGAGTAAAGAATTTCTTAATAATTGCTTTTTTTTTTTTTCTTTTAAAACAGCCATTGGTACTTAAAAAATAATAATAATAATAATAAAAATACCTAGCTCTTGTTCCCTTTATATTTTAAATGGGCAATTTCCTTTTCTTCTGCAAAACTCTGTGATGTCCTAGGACAGACACTCATTTGCTGATCAAGGGCCTGAAACTTGTTCCTAAAACCTAGAGCTCTGGCAAGGAATCTTGCTGAACTTGAACATTTGCAAAGACCTATTGTTAAAAGAACAGGCTAATTTTTTTTTTTTTCTTAAAGGTTTATAAAATCAGCATTTTTGATGGATTTCTATAGGGACAGCAAAAGACAACCTACAGAAAAGACAAACAAGGATGAAACATGCTCTTCCTCATAGACAAGCCATAGCAGCTGTATTTCAGGTATTGCAAGGTCACCTGAACAGCTCTAACACTGTGTTACTGCACTATCATGCAATAAGCAACTGATTATAATTAAAGCATTTTCAGGCTTGTGGTCTACAATTAAGCTGATTTAAATCACACTGAATTTTCCCATTTCCTGTTCTTCTTCAGGTGACCACAACACTGCATAAATGTAGTTGTTTGCCGGTGCTCACTTGGCTGGTTCATGTATCAAGATGTATGTTTCAACCACAACTTCTGGTTTGGTAACACTTTGGAGTAATTAAAATACACCCGTGGCATACCTTATTCTAAGAAAAAAAGCAGCAGACACTGCTCTACTGAACTCCACGTTTAATGTTTTTGTTTTCTTCCTATTTCCTTTACTTAATTAAACAGAGCATCAAGGAAGACACTCAAAAGTCTCAAAAATCCCTTTGGTAAGTGTTCTGGGATGGTTAGGCTTCTTCTTTAGCCTCCCCTCACCTACCCATTGATTTTTATAACTTCCAACACCCTCCCCCAACTCTTTCCTGCAGTCCTCTTAACTCTCTGTCAAACTTTCTTACACCTGCCTATCCTTTTCAGAAAGACAGCCCTTGTGCCATTTCCCCTCAGCTTTGACTTTATTTACCTTTCCACTACAGTCAGACTGCAAAGTTCTCTGCTTCTTTAGGAGAGACTGAGCTCTCCAGTAGGTTCTCATACCCAATGCTGTATCATTCTCCATGGAAGTAGCAAACATCTTTTGAGGGACAATCTCCATAAATGACACACTTTCCAGACACAGACCAACGAATGTGTTAAAAGAGGCCAGAGGGAGATAGAATTTTTGAAAGACAGCTTAAAGTGTTTTCTTTCAGTATTTTTTTTTCAGGTGGGTGTCACTGCTACTTGCTGTGAAGACCAAAAAACACTCAAGAATCTAGGCTGACCTGCCTGGTTTTGGTTGAGGCTGGCAGGGATCCCTGGAAGTCACCCACTCCAAGCCCTACCCAGGCATGGACACCCAGAGCCACGTCCAGGCGGCTTTTGGAGATCCCCAAGGAGGAGCCCCCACAGCTCTCTGGGCAGCCTGTGCCAGGGCTCCTCACCCGCCCAGCACAGCAGTGCTGCCTGGTGCTCAGAGGGAGCCTCCTGGGCTCCAGTTTGTGCCTGTTGCCTCCTGTCCTGGCACCGGGCATCACAGAAAAGAGCCTGGCTCCCCCTTCTTTGCACCCTCCCTTCAGGTCTTTATAGACATTGATGAGATCCCCCTGAGCCTCTTCTTCTCTAGGCCAAGCTGTCCCAGCACTCTCCTCCTCTCTTCACAGGAGAGGTGCTCCAGTTCCTTCATCACCTTCATGGCCCTACATTGGACTGTCTGCAGTAGCTCCAGGTCTTTCACATACTGGGAGGGGGGAGCCTAGAACTGGACCCAGCACTCCACTGGTGGTCTCACCAATGCTGGGAAGAGGGGAAGGTGTACCTGCCTCTCCTGACCTGCTGGCAATACCATGACTTGATAGCCAAGCCAAGAATACTGCTGGCCTTCTCAGCAACAAGGGCACATTGCTGACTTGTGTTCAACGTGATGTCCACCAGGATACCCAAGCGATGCCAGAAAGGATCAAAAGCATCTCAGAAGAGCTGTTATGGATTCATTTAAGATGAAAAAAAATGTTTTTCTTAATCTTGAAGAATGCTAATCCATTTGAGCTTAAATTTTCAGCTAGAAGTCAGCTTTACACAGATTCAACATGAAAATGGCAGGCCAGGCATCTAAATGTGGCAATGGTTCAAAGCTTTTTAAAACAACGTTTCCAAAACTTACACCAATGTAATGCATGGCAAATTTTATTAAAAATTGCTTTCAGGTTTGTATGAAAAAAGAAAGGGGACAAAGACTTGCAGAGTGCAACAACAGAAAGGTGTCTTTATTTTTTCTAGGACATAATAGCAGCCACAGCACCAGTCGCAAAGAAAATACTAAGGACCATGTCAGTGCAATCAACTGGAGGTTGTTCTTGCTGAGCCTCAAACTGAAAGTTCCCAGACCATCCACACAAATACATAAATATAATAACTTACATTAATGAGTATGGATAGAAAGAGATTGCATAAAACACATTATTAAAAGTATTTTCAAAAGGACTGATGTGAAGCCAGTTGGTACTACTGCTTTATGACAGGACATGGCCAAGACCGTCTGGAACTGGTTGCATGGCTACTCAGGACAACAGGGCCATGTTAAGAACAGGAAGAAAGGGCACACAAAATTGACCTGTCTGCACCCATGGCAGTTTTGCTCAAGTAAGTTGTAGAACCTCTCCTTTTTGAAGATACTTCAAATTTGATCTATTGGATCTAAGCAGCTTGATCTGACATCAAGGTTGGATCTGCTTTGAATGGAACAGCTGGTCCAGATGACATGCAGGGGTTTCTTCAACCTAACTAAAGTAACCAGATGGATTTAAAGCTACTAAAGCTCCTAGGTAAGTATAAAAACAAAACAAAACCAAAACAAACAAACAAAAAAAAGAACTCAAAAAAAACAAACTAAACTCAAACTGAACTCAAACTAAAAAAATCTCAGAATTGGAAAGAAATTTTTCTGTTGCTTATACAAAGGTGATCCAACACAGCAAGTAAAATAAATAACACATTGTAATAGAATTTATTTTACAAATATATGCATGTAACTATTGGCAGAATTTACTAAAAATTGTGTTTAGTAAACCCGATTCAGGAAGGACAAACAGTGCAAAATCAGCAGGTAGAGTATGATCCTTCAAAAATACACTATCCCTTTTTTTTTTTTCTTTCTTCTTTTTAAAGGTTACCTGCCAATGACACCTACAGAGCCTATAAAGTCAAAAGGTCAATACAAAAGTTAGCATGGCCCAGCAGAGCTTTCTAACTACAGCTTCTTGAGAGCTTACTGTCTGATAGAAAAAAAACGCTGCTATAACGTCACTGCTTTGAGTTTGTGGTAGACATACACGTTGTTTCTAGGACTAGCATTTTTCAAAAAAGAAAATACTTCATATAAGAAATTGTTTGAAGGAAATTCTGAATTTCATTATGGCAGGCGAAGAAAAATTAAATGACTGGAGTAGAAGACTGACTACTTAGCAACAGGTTTTACGACCTGATTTTATATGGGTAAAAGAGCAGTACCAATCAACTATATTCTTGTTGCTGCAAGACAGTCCTTTTTTGTAAGGTAAGGAAAATGACAAGCACTTTTTAAGTTGGTGGAATACATAAAATACATGTATAAGAAATGGAGACTGAAAACAGACAGCTATCAACATAAATCTTTTCTAAGTATAACCCTGATACAAAAAATTAAGCCACCTATTACTAAGAATATAACATGAAAAAAAAAATCTTTATAGCACAATAAAATAGAAATTTAACTTTCCCTGTATTTTGGAAGAGTGCAGAAGCAGTGTGGTAGCAAATCAAAAACGACCTCTGGGTTTGTTAGCAATAAAATCCTTGATAGGCCATTAAAACTCAAGAACATTCACACAATGACTACCTGTACTTGATGTATTTAAAGGTAACAAGATCTCTTGCTTGCTGGACTTCACAGCACCGGGAGCTGCCTCAAAAGACTGAGCTTCACCTATCCACAAAAATGCT
The DNA here is from genome assembly GCF_965140915.1 of Aythya marila. Taxonomy (NCBI): domain Eukaryota; kingdom Metazoa; phylum Chordata; class Aves; order Anseriformes; family Anatidae; genus Aythya; species Aythya marila. The sequence goes on along the minus strand of NC_139042.1, from coordinate 83,590,694 downwards.
AATTTTCCTTGAAATAGTTAAACAAGCAAACCAGGATGATCTATACAACTATCCGTATGCATCAGTCTAACATTAACCGAAGGAAAAAAAACAGAAATACTGACAGGAACTTTACACAGTCAAGAATTTAAGGACAGGAATGTAATTAACATCAGTCAATATGTTTTTATATAGGGCAATCATCAACCACACATGAAGTTCATTTTTTGATAGGATTACAAGTTTGGTTCAGAAAGGCAGATGTACTATAATTTATGTCTTCAATGGTGTTTGATTTACTTCCAGAGGATGCCACAATAGAATTAGCATTGCACGGTGTTAATAAAGTACATGTGAAATGGATTAAGAGGTACAAAGTTGAAGCATCTCAAAAAATCAATTGTCCATGAGACACAAAGTGATGACAGTCATGTAAGCATTTGTCAATATGGGATAGAGAGGGATTCTGGTGATGTATCACAAAGAAAGGGTTACACCCATACTCTTCAACATTTACATCAGTGATTAGCAGAAGAGAGAAATCAATTCAGAAAAAATCTAAGGATGACAAAAGCAGAACAGTAAATAATGATAAGCACGAGGAAATAGGTTTTTCAAACTGCACTCACTTCAAACAAAATGCATTTTAGTACAGCCAAACAAAACCTACGCACTGGGAACAAAGACTACAGTTCACACTTACAGAACAGGAATACTGTATCCCAGAAATTATCAGCTGAAAAGGAGTCATGGTAGATAAGTACATCAACATAAGCTCTAAAGGCACACCTCAGATGTAGGGATTCAATAGTGAAGAACTGTGAATTAGTACTGAGGTGGTTTTCTTCAAATGAATTGGTGAGAGTGATACTGGAGCAAATAGTTCTTTTAACAAGAGTTAAAAGCTGAACAGTAACTAGTAAAGAGCCATAAACAAAATTTCAAGGCCTTGAAAAAACAAACAAACAAACAAAAAGAACAACATGCAACAGCAACAGACCTTAAGAGCACAAACTCTACTATCCTAAAAAAAGCCTGAGCAGTGACTTGATCAGAACGTATAAGAACACGTATAGGGGAAGAAAAGGGCAGGCAACACAAGATACTTCCATCTAGAAAAAAAGGAGTAATATGGGCTGGTGGATAGAAATATGGGCTGGTGGATAGAAAAACTTGGTAGATTGAAAGCTGGCTCAGCAGCCAGGCCCAGAGGGTGGTGATCAGTGGTGCAAAGTCTAGCTGGACGCTGGTAACTAGCAGTGTGCTCCAGGGGTCAATATTCAAGGTAAAAAAAGGAACAAAGTGGGAAGTGATAAGATCCATCTGCTGAAGTAGAATAGCAGTATCACTTCCATCAAACTTCTTAATCTAACAAGGATGACTAAGACAGGATTTTTGGGGGGCGGTAACCAAAGCCTGGAGAGAAGGAGCCATTTGCTGAGGCGATCGGCTCCGGGGCAGACGTGTTCTGCAGCGGAGCAGGGGACCGAGGCGGGCAGGGCTTTTTGTCCGGCATCGAGGCCACTCGGGGGAGCCGCCGGGACCCGGCTGTCCTCGCGAGGGAGGCTGACGAGGCGAGGCTGACGAGGCGAGGGCGGAGCCAGCAGCGCCCCCTCCCAGGCTGTTAAAAGCTGCCCCTAGGGAGCGCGAGCGACCAGGAGCGCGACGAACAGGACGGGCAAACAGGGCGTGGCAGTTTGCGCGGGCAGGGCGAGCGGGGGGCTCATCGTCGCTCTTTTGCAGCTGCCTCTCCCTTCGGTGCTTGTAACCTGCTTGCGTAGAACCTGACCATGGTATCGACCAGGCAGAAAACCGTGGCCTCCGCATCTCGTGAGGCATCTCCAGCCACGGTCGCCAGTGTGGCTACTCAGACGGAGGGCTCGGGGAAACACGCAGCCGTCCAGGTCCTGGGCTGCAGAGTGTGCCCCAGCCTTCTGTCGGTCTCCGACAGCAGTGGTGGGTATGCCTGTGGGAGGTGTGCCCAGGTTGAAGAACTGCTCGGCCAGGTAGCGGAGCTCCGGGAGGAGGTGAACAGGCTCAGGAGCATCAGGGAATCAGAGAGGGAAATTGACTGGTGGAGGTGCGCTCTACCCTCTCTGAGGCAGGTTCACGAGACTGCCACGGCACAGGCGTCTCCTGTTACGCAGAAGACGGAGGTTCACTCCTCCAGCCAGGCAGCGGGAGGAGACCTAGATCAAGGGGGGGAATGGAGGCAGGTGCCTATTCGGGGTGGTAGGCGAGCCCTCTCTCTGCCCACCTCACCTTCTCATCTACCCTTAAATAATCGATATGAAGGACTAGAGCAAGACAATCTAAATGACAAAGTAGACAAACACCCGTCCCAGTTGGAGGGGGCGCCTAAGACAATGCGACCTACACGTCGCATTGCCACATCATCCTTCAAAAAAGAAAGAAGGGCTATTGTTATGGGGGGCTCCCTCCTGAAAGGGACAGAGGGACCGATATGCCGACCAGACCCAACCCGCAGAGAAGTCTGTTGCCTCCCTGGGGCTCGGGTGAGAGACTTTGCCAAGAAAGTCAAGCGCCTGGTACGGCCCACTGACTACTACCCGCTACTGGTCTTTCAGGCTGGTAGCGATGAAGTAGCAACGAGAAGTCCGAAGGCGATCAAAAGAGACTTTAGGGATTTGGGGCGACTACTTAGAGGATCAGGGGCGCAGGTGGTGTTTGCCTCTGTCCTTCCGATAGGGGGGATCGAAGCTGAAAGATGTACTGTTCGCATAAACTCGTGGCTTCGAGACTGGTGTGACCGGCAGAATTTCGGTTTCTTTGATCATGGGAAGGTCTATGCTACACCGGGCCTGATGGCACCGGATGGGATGCGCCTCTCTCGGAGAGGGGTAAGGATCTTAGGTCAGGAGTTGGCAGGGCTGATAGATAGGGCTTTAAACTAGAGTCGAAGGGGGAAGGGGCTAAAACCAGGCGAGCCGGTGAAGACCTAAGGGATGGTACGCTAGAATCAGAGGGGCTGTGTGCCAGTGGGGTCCTTTGGTCAGATCCACAAGGTGCTGAGTGTAAGGAGACGCACCTGAAGTGCTTTTACACGAACGCACGCAGTATGAGGAATAAAATAGATGAGCTAGAAGTCCTGGCCCAGTCCCGCAACTACATCATCGGCATAAGCGAAACCTGGTGGGATGAGTCCTGTGACTGGGGTGTTGCGATAGATGGTTACAGGCTCTTCAGGAGGGACAGGCAGGGTAGGCGAGGTGGTGGGGTGGCGATGTATGTGAAGCAGGGGCTGGACTGTGTGGAACTTCAGGTCGGCGATGGCAAAGTTGAGAGCCTCTGGGTAAGGATCAAGGGACGAACGAATAAAGGGGATGTAGTTGTGGGAGTCTATTACAGACCGCCTGGCCAGGATGATAGCACCGATAAATTATTCTTTACAGAACTAAGAGAGGCCTCGAGATTAACTCCCCTTGTCCTTATGGGGGACTTCAACTTGCCGGACGTTAACTGGGAGTGCCACACGGCTGACACGAGCAAGTCCAGGAGGTTCATGAAGCACCTAGATGATAACTTCTTGGTACAGGTGCTAACGGAGCCAACTAGGAAAGGTGCCCTCCTAGACCTGTTGCTAGAAAACAGAGAGGGTCTGGTGGGAGATGTGGTGATTGGTGGCCGCCTCGGTCATAGCGACCATGAAGTGGTTGAGTTCAAAATTTATGGTGACAGAAGGAAAAGTGCCACCAAAACCTCATCCCTAGATATGGGGAAAGCGGACTTCAGGCTGCTCAGGGAACTAGTCAGTAAGGTCCCCTGGGAAACTGCTCTTGAAGGCCTCGATGTCCACCAGTGCTGGTCACTCTTTAAGCGATGCCTCCTAGAAGCACAAGATAAGGCAATTCCAAAATATCGCAAGTCAGGCAGGCGGGGCAGGAGGCCGGCGTGGCTGACCAGGAACATTCTAATGGAGATTAGGCGGAAACAGAGAGTGTTTCGCTACTGGAAGGAGGGCCAGGCGTCATGGAAAGAATACAGGGATGCTGTTCGTGTTTGTAGGGAGAAAGTTCGAGTGGCCAAAGCACAGCTAGAGTTGAAGCTGGCTGTGTCTGTGAGAGAAAATAAAAAGGGTTTTTTTAGATATGTAAATGGAAAAAGGAGAACTAAAGAATACATAGGGCCGCTCCTTGATAGGGAAGGTCTCCTCACAGACGATGACGTAGGCAAAGCAGAGACGCTTAACGCCTTCTTTGCCTCTGTCTTCAATGCCGATGATGGGCTTCGGGACCCAGGGTGCCCTGAGCTGGAGGACCGGGACGGTGGGGATGACAAACTCCCAACTGACCCTGAACGTGTGCGGGATTTGCTACTCCACCTGGATCCCTACAAGTCCATGGGTCCGGATGGGATTCATCCCCGGGTGCTGAAAGAGCTGGCGGACGTCATCGCGGAACCTCTTTCAATTATTTTTCAACGATCCTGGGAATTTGGAGAGGTCCCTGTAGACTGGAAGCTGGCAAATGTTGTGCCAATTTTCAAGAAGGGTCAGAAAGAAGACCCTAGCAATTACAGGCCTGTCAGTCTCACGTCAGTGCCTGGTAAAATCATGGAGAAGTTGGTTCTCGGACTCATTGAGGCGCACCTGGGGGACAAAGCAGTCATTGGTCCCAGCCAGCATGGGTTTGTGAAGGGTAGGTCCTGCCTAACTAACCTGATTTCCTTTTATGATAAGATCACCCGTATGGTGGACCAAGGGAAACCAGCTGATGTGATTTTTTTGGACTTCAGCAAGGCTTTTGACACGGTTTCCCATAGGATCCTACTGGACAAAATGTCCACCATACAGCTAAATAAAAACATCATACAATGGGTGAGCAATTGGCTAACGGGCAGGGCCCAAAGGGTTATGGTAAATGGGGCTGTGTCAGGCTGGCGGGCGGTCACCAGTGGGGTCCCTCAAGGCTCCATTTTAGGACCGGTACTTTTCAATATTTTTATAAATGATCTGGATGTAGGAATAGAGGGTATTTTGAGCAAGTTTGCTGATGACACCAAACTTGGAGGAGTTGTGGACTCAAATGAGGGCGTAAAGGCCTTGCAGAGGGATCTGGACAGGTTGGAGAGCTGGGCGATCACCAACCGCATGAAGTTCAATAAGAGCAAGTGCCGGGTCCTGCACCTGGGACGGGGAAACCCTGGCTGCATGTACAGACTGGGCGATGAGACGCTGGAGAGCAGCCTAGAAGAGAGGGATCTGGGGGTCGTGGTAGACAGCAAGTTGAATATGAGCCAGCAGTGTGCCCTGGCAGCCAGGAGGGCCAATCGTATCCTGGGGTGCATCAAGCACGGCATCGCTAGTAGGTCAAGGGAGGTGATTGTCCCGCTCTACTCTGCGCTGGTGCGGCCTCACCTCGAGTACTGTGTGCAGTTCTGGGCACCACAGTATAAAAAGGACATGAAACTGTTGGAAAGTGTCCAGAGGAGGGCTACGAAGATGGTGAAAGGCCTTGAGGGGAAGACGTACGAGGAACGGCTGAGGTCACTGGGCCTGTTCAGCCTGGAGAAGAGGAGGCTGAGGGGAGACCTCATCGCAGTCTACAACTTCCTCGTAAGGGGTTGTCAAGAGGCAGGAGACCTTTTCTCCATTAACACTAGTGACAGGACCCGCGGGAACGGGGTTAAGCTGAGGCAGGGGAAATTTAGGCTGGACGTCAGGAGGGGGTTCTTCACAGAGAGGGTGGTTGCACACTGGAACAGGCTCCCCAGGGAAGTGGTCACTGCACCGAGCCTGTCTGAATTTAAGAAGAGATTGGACTGTGAACTTAGGCATATGGTCTGAACTTTTGGGTAGACCCGTGCGGTGTCGAGAGTTGGACTTGATGATCCTTAAGGGTCCCTTCCAACTCAGGATATTCTATGATTCTATGATTCTAAGTCACGGCACAAGCAGCCATGAGAAAACATCCAGGTGACAGCGTGATGGCGAAGCTCTCGCACTCCCCTCAAAGGCAGCACAACTGAGAGCGCATCTTAAACGCCTCTCCCCAAAGCCGTGAAGCACAGGGAACAAGCAGAAGGAATCAGAAGTCCATGCAGTCAGAGAACTGAGTTCACGGAGATATGGTGTGTGGGACAGCACAGAATGAAGTGCTGTGAAGGACAGCTATAGCATCGTCAAGTAGGCCAGGCCAAGGATGGGAAGAAGAGGGAGTTGCAGTCTTTATAAAGGAACACCCTGAAAGCCTTGAGCTTTTCTTTGGAGTGGGTTATGAGCCAGTCAACGGCTTGTGGGTATGAGAAGAGGAGTAGAGTCAACAACAGAGTACACTGAGGTGGGCATCTGCTACAGTCCACCTCATCAGGAAGTGGAAAAAGATGAAAAATTTGTTATATACCTAGGATATCCCACGATCACAGCCCTTAGCTCTCACAGGGGATTTCAAACACGTTGGAAGGGACAAGCAGTATGCCACAAGCAATCCTAGAGATTTCTGGAATGTTTTGAAAACAGTTTCTTGATGGCTGAATAAGAAACTGAATAAAGGAGACACTCAGCTGGAGTTACTGAAAATGAAGAACTGATAAGGCATGTGAACATCAATGGCATCGTTAGCTCAAATGTGTTTTAGATGGTGGAGTTTAAGGTCCTGAAAGAAGTATGCAAGAGAAATTAGAATTCTGGACTGCAAGAGAAGGGATTTCAGCTTTTTCAGGGATCTGCTTGGCAGGATCTCATGAGAGGCTGCTCTGAAAGAGCAAAAGAACCCAGAAAACCTGGTACATCTTCAAGGACAACCTCTCCAGAACAAGGAAGAGTTCACTCCAATGCACAGCAAGTCAAGCAGAAAAAACAGTATGGGTGAACAAGTGCCCCCTGAGCTCAAACGTGAAAAGGAAGCACATGGAAAGTAGAAGCAAGGATGGGCTTCTCAGAATGAATGCAGAGACACTGCCTGAGCATGCAGAGACAGAATTAGGAAAAGCCAAACTTCACCTGAAGTTAACATCAACAAAGCGTGCAAAGAGCTTCTTCAACAAAAGCTGTGCAAGGAAAGCCAGTTAAATTACGGGCCTGCTGTTCCGTGGCACAAGGAACACAGAGGCAAAGAGCACAGAAATGGCTGAAGGACTCGAGGCCTTCTTTACCTTGCTATTTACCAACAAGGTTTTATCTCAGGCTTCCCGGATCCTTATGCATAGTGGCAAAGACTGGAGGACATCAGAAGAATAAGGCAAGGAGCACATCTGTGTATTGGAAATATCAAAGTCCATGGGACAAGATGGTGTGTATTTGAGAGTGCTAAGGGAGCTGGTCAACGCATTTCCGAAGTTACTTTATCATCTTCAACAGGTCAAGTGATTAAGCAAGGCTCCTGGTGACTGAAAGATAAACGTCACGCTCTTTTTCAAAGAAGACAAAAAGGAGGATTTGGGGAAATAAAAACCTCACCCTGGGCCCTTGGAAGCCATGTCGAAGCAACCTGAAGGACAAAAAAGTTACTGCAAACAGCCAGCATGGACTTCTGAACAGCTTACAAAATGGATCTAAAACTGGTGGGACCACTGTTCTTCATGGATTATGATCGCTGATGTGAAGTTCCATTAGAAGACAGCTACAAGTGACACTTTTTAGCAGTTGAAGCTAGGGCCAATTTTCATCTGCATTGGCAGTAAGGTGGAACACACCCTCAGCATGTTAAGCAACAAAATATCAGCTTAGGGCTAGCATTTGACCCATTTGAAGCCAGTCCCTCATTCACAGGGACCTTGACAAGCTCAAGAAATGGGCTGACAGGAACCTCATGAATTTCAAGAATGCCAAACAAAGTCTGGAATCTGGGATGAATAACTGCCTGCAGCATTACTGGGGACTGAAGAATTGGGCACTGACAAGACACCTTCCACTACCTAACAGAAGGAAAAACAGAACCAGACTATTCTCAGGGATACACGCTCAGACAACAAAAGGCAACAGATATGGGCAGCAACAAAGGGAATTATGATAGGCATTAGGCACTTTGTCTGTTTGTTCGGTTAAACCATCAGGGTTTTCCAGCCATTAGAACAGCTGTGGAACCTCCGTCCACGGAGATGCTGAAGTACAGAGATACTAAAAACATGGTTGAACAAGGTGCAAAGAAACTTTTAGGTTGGATTTAACTTCGAAGACAGCCCTCCTTGAAGTAAGTAATTGGTCCAGGCAACCACCTGAGGCCCCTTTCACCCTTTTTTGATTCTATCATAACCTGTTTGGTAACTATTGTAGATGTAGAGACAATGAAAGCCATGATTTCTTTTTTCTTTGATACAAACTAACCTAGACTTTGGGTAACTGTGTTGGTTACTTGAGACTAGTATCAGCAAAAAGAAAAAAAGCAAAACAAGGAAATTCCCAGTGTTTGTCCAATTCTTCACAGCCTCCAAAATTGACTGTAATTCTTTCAGATGTACTCAGAGGTACTGGATGTTGGCAGAACTACTTCGGAGAGAAACAGTCAATTAATAAAATCAAAATAGTACACAGGCATCAGGTATATGGGCTTGGGGAAACAGAAACAAAACATTAAGGCTCCAGATGGCAAGTGGAGAATTGCTTAGGAAAGATGTTAATTTATTAAAAAAAAAAAAAACATCACCCAGTTCCTCAGAAGCACATTTCATTGGAGGAGGGCGAAAGAAATGTTTGGGAAGAATAAAACCAAAACCACCCAATCAGAAACAAAGAACCTCCATCCCTAGATCACCTCTTCTTTCCCTCTCCAGTCCCATCCCATATGATTAGCCACAAGCCCTTTGGTATGGTCACCATGATTTTGTCTCTCGTGTAAAGCAGTGGAATACATGAAACATTTTGGTAGAATCTCTCTTCTCATTCTGCATGACCAGAAGTACTTAAGGTCAAAGTCCACCTTACACCAACTCCGTTGCGTAAGTATTGCAGGGAAAGACTGCCATACCACTCATCTATACCAACAGATGACTCAGTAAAGACAATTCTCTTTAGAAAGAGCAATCTACAGCAAAATGAAAACATCTGCAATGATCCCTCTTACCATACTTTCTTAAAAAAACAAAACAAAACAAAACAAACAAAAACAGAATAATTTACTTTGACTCAGTATTAGTAACCTCTGATCTTTATGATTTAAATCTTTTTCTCCCCTCAAATACCTACCTTATACTAGACACGTCTACTGTAAGTCAGGAACTTGCATCATGTGACAGTACTCTTAATATAACATAAGACTGTTTTGATGTTTGTTTTTTTTTTTAATTTTAAATTAGCCTTGGCATACCTCAGCTGTTGTTAATTTATTAAGGCTTGAGAAGACAGCAAGAGAGACAAACGAGAAAGGTCAGTGCATAGGAAAGGTGGGCAAGAAAATTAAAAGAAAAGACTAGGAATAATTAAGATTATTTAAATCTTAATTGTAAGTTGACATTTATTATATTACATTATAGATAATACAATATATATTATATAGATATATTATTTATTATATTAACTTAATTATAAGTTAACATTTTCAGAGAAAAAAGAATTTTTCAATTGTTTCCCTGATTCCATCAGATACATAAGTGAAATTGAGTCAGATTGCACACCTCATAAAACAAAAGTATTTGAAAGTTTAAGTTGATAATGCAACAGTTTCATTTTATTTCCTCTGTTTTGTTGTGTTGTTGGTGTTGTTTTTTCTTTTTTAATGGAATAATGAGTACACACACAGATCCTGTACTGGTAATGGGCACTCAGGAAGCCTGTGGCTTCTGTATGCTCTTTATGTTTTAGAAACATTTTTTAAAAAATATACTAACTTAATACACTCCCTCAGTTACTATGGTAATAAGCACTTTGTAAAAGCATAAAGATATTTAAAAAGTGTTTTTAATTCATATTGATATCAACCTATTCTCCCATGTTATAAAACACATGAGATAAACTGAAGAAATAAGCCAAAATCTACTACTGAATATGACTTCTAAGAACAGACTTTTGGAGACTAATGCCAAATAATTTTCTATTTTTCTGTGAAGTTACTGCTTTCTAAGGCAGAAACTTCATATAAACCATGCCTGAAAAACACTACTCTGAGCAGACAGCATATTCAAATGTTGTGGAAATAGTACAAGTAGCAGATGGTTATGAAGTCTGTATTATAAAAATACTGGTCTGTATTATAAAGATCTTGGTATCATTGACAAACAACAGTTTAAATGTTCCCTGAGAGTGGTACTTACAATGACAACACAACAACCAATAAACCCTAGTTATGAAATAAACAAATACAAATATATTTTGAGAGGAAGGGAAGAGAAAATGGAAAACATGGGTGCTTCAACCTTCAGACCAACCCTGCAAAGGGATCTGCTGGCCTCAGTATTCCTGAGAATTGCAGTGAATGCAATGGCAAGCTCTAACCCTGTGTGAGCGGATGCCATTTGTGAACTAGCCCTTAATTTGCCACCAAGATAAGGTTACCCAGTTTTCATTTCCTGCCTGCAGATGCAGAGCTTTTTTATATATATAAATATATAAGCTAGAAATCATAATGCATTTATTCTACAACTCTATCAACTATTTTAAAACAGCAGCAAAATACAAAAAGCAGAGCCCCATTTATATATATAAATTTTGAATGCTTCTTGACAGAAGATGGCATATTCCTCAGTTCTACCAGACTCTTTAGTCTTACACTGAACTATTCAATTTGATTTTCCTCTTTTATACTTTGTTTTAAAAGATTAAAGCTGCACTATACGGTTTCTTAACGAAAGAAGTTCATCTCTCTCCCTTTATTTGCATGAAGAAGATATTCCAGACCAAAATTGCAAGAAGACAAAATCTTAATATGCAGTTTGGTAAAGTTGGAGTCAGTCTTTGAACAACACGTTTATCTATCCAGTAAAGCTTGCGTTAATGCGATGTAAGAGTTTGGCAAATTCAACTCTAATGGAGCATAAAAGTGCTTTTGCTTGAAAGTGAGATCATTTTTAAAAATTCAAAGCATGATCACTTTTTCCTTTTTTTTGCAGGAACAATCTGATACAAGCAGCAAAGCTTAAATAAACTAGAAACATTTCAAATGATCCATAAAGGATTAATAAGCACTGCAGGAAGTCCTATAGGCTCAGCGTATACATTTTCCATCTTTTTCTCCTGCGACAGGCATGACATGAAATTCTAAACAGAACTCAAGTTTCAAAGTCACTGAATGTTAAGGTCTGAGGCTTTGATACTGGGGTAGAGTGGGGTCACCATCTTGGAATACTTAATTTAAGCAGATAACAAAATATTGATTTTATTAGCATAATAAAGCCCCCAAATTATGGCCCTTCACAAAATTTTTTTCTACTCACAAATAGACAAATGGACAAAAGCAAGGCAAAAGGGGTAGTAGTAAGCTACAGGCCACTAATATAACAAGAACAAAATGACAGCTATTATTTTGGCAGAGATAATCTATGCTGAAACACAAAACACACACGCACACAATTTCTTTCAATACAATTTTCTTGTCTTCCCACTGACTTCTATGATTACCACAGAAAGCAGGGTTCTAAACACATTTCTCAATTGAATCTTCAATCAATAACGGTAAAAATTTGAGAAGGGAGATATGGGAAAACGCATTATAGCATTAGTAAGTGTTTGCAAAACAGACCGAACTTATCAATATGCATAAAAGTTGGAAGGGGATAAAATGAAAGGAAAAATCAGTAACAATAGACCTTCTACCTTCACTTGACCAAACTAAGTCAACAAAATTCACCCAGACTCCAAAATCCAAATGGCAGCAGAAATTGCTTTGACCAGGCCTGGTCTGAGAATTATCAAATTATCCAGGTGTATTTTATTTTCTTTGGAGCCCCCGAGTTGTAAAAATAAAGAACAATTCTAAATTACCAAATGGCCTTTGGGATATGTGAACATTCAAAGGTACTTTAACAAATAATGAGAAGAGTGATCATTTATATCAATGATATATATATAAAAGCAACAAAGCTTAGTTAAATGGAGAGTGCCTACTAATACTAGTTTCACTTTATGAAAGAGAAATATTAAAAAAGTAAGAATTAGATGTCTGCAAAAACCCAAAACAATAAAACTTCTGTGATCTCAGACCAAGGTCAACTTGACCCAAACAAACTCAATTTGCTAGCAAGAATCCAGACTGGCTTCACTGCTGACGTAGGAGAGAAGACAAATAATTCATACTGCAATCGAGAGCTCCTCTTGTTAGAAAATGGAAAAGTTTAGGCTCTGCTCAGCTTGTCAGGCTTTTTACCACCCAGGTTTTCTGCTAAGAGCCAAGAACTTCGACAGTGGAAACTGTTTTGGTAACCGTTACACACAAATTGGAGAGGTTCTTACAAGAGTGGGAAACCAGAAATTCAGAAATGTAATAGACAAATTCAAAGTTATAAAAGAGCATAAATATAAAACCAGCAAGGACAGCATTGGCCATATTGGAAAGGAAGGCAGGGAGGAAGGGAGGGAGGGAGAGAGGAGGGATGTGAGAATGATAAATGTTAGCTCACAGTGAGAGACTGAAGCTGAAAGGCAAAAATTATGCTAAAATAATACACTAATCAAAAGGAAAAGTGAATAAGAAGAAAGAAGCAGAAAAAAACGAACAAAGGACTAGAAGTAATCATTTCTCTGTATAAAACCAGTGGAGAGACCTTGCTTGAAATGCTATCTACAATCTTGGGTACATCACTAAAAACAGATAAAAGAAACCAATGCAAAGAACAGGAACAAAAAAAATGCTCTAGATATATAAAAAAAAGTATGCTACAATAATTTTTCCAGTGGTTACAAACACACCAGATACAGTGAAATACCATCACTGTGTACTAATATTTGAAAATAAAGAAGAGCAGCCTCAGAGGGAGCACAAGCATGTTACAAGTAGTAAAAATATGTATCATAAAAGGTAAGTTTTGAGTAGTTGAAAGATTTTTATTAAAAATTCTCAGGCTTATCAGAATCTGATATATGTTCAATAGAGTAGCTGCAATAAGTTTAAATACAGTCACCTGCAGTATTAGGAACAATCCCAGTTCTTTACAGTACTAGGAAAAGAAAATACTACGCTTGAATATCGAGAAAGCAGATGAAAAGGACTTTGATAAATAGCTGCAGCCTTCGTGTACCCAGCAAAACCACAGCTCGCATCAATTTCAGTGCCCACTGATATTTAGCTCTGCCACCACTATCGTGGCAAAACAGAAATAAAAGGAGAGCAAAAGACAGTCAAGGAAAACAGGAGTTGAAAAGAGAAAGCTTAGAAGTACAGACAATGAGGTATACAGATAAACTTGTTGTTTTGTTTACCCTTCTTTGCAATTCAAAATAGAATTTCAGTGAAGCTGAAAAGATGACAAAAATCACAGCAGTGAACAGAAACATCTTGAATGCTATAAAATAGCCCTTGAAGCTGCTTACCACTAAGTGTCATTCAGAAGCTCCATCTGCAGAAGACTTGGGCATTCATACAGGTGAAAATACTCCTGTTTTATCCAAAAAGATAGCCACTACCTAGGAACTTGCATCTCCTGCAGAAAATTCTGTTAAATAAAAGTCTTTGATGGAGTTCCTTGAATCATGAAGGATCCGGCTAATGTTGGATCATAACGAGGCAAATCTCTTTCTTAAATAAAACTTGTTTTTTCATAGGTTAATACTTTTTCAGTTTGGGGAGGGAATGCCCTAACAAACAGCATTTGAACATTTTTCTCAATATTTACATCAGAGTATTTGTTTCCTCGTGAGGTTTAAACCTGTTTCGTTTTCAGAATATGTTCTTTATGATTCAGGCAGTGCTAGAGAAAGCAAGAAATGACTTGTTCATCACATAGGACAAGAGATTGTAGGAATTTGTATGCTCCTGCTGAAGAGGAAAAATGTTATCAGTTAATAAATCTTTTCACAATATTTTTACTGTAAACTTTAAAAGCACGTTCAACAGTTCTGTTGTGTTTTTTTTGTTTTGTTTTAGAACAGTAGTAAAGATGCATGTTATCCTTCCCACTACTCAGAATAACTAATAAACAATTACAGAGGTGGGGTAGAAGAAAAATGGGAGAAAAATGTATTTTGTTTTTTCTAATAGCTGATCAATTTGGCTGTTTAATATAACTGAAAAGGCAAAAATGTTAGGTGTTGAGAGCAGAAACGTGTTTTCCCAAAGGCATTATTAACAATTAATAATCATTACACAGTGCCTTGTTTACCTGACCTTGTGTAAATTTAGCAGCCTTGTAATTAGACTCGTATTTTGCACATTCGTATATTTCCATGCATAGGATTTGACTCACTCATTCATCCATTAAAATTTGCTTGACAGACATAGATGGATAATCAGGGTACAATTTGTATTTACTGGATTACAGAAAATTGCCCAAACTGTTAAGTTCAAGGAAAGCACATTCTTATCTTTCTCTTGTGAAAGATTTAAAAGCAATTAAACATCAGAGGATGGCCCCAAGGCTCTCTGAAGAAGTAGCAGAGCTTTTATAAACTGATAGCACTAACACAACTTTGCACTAAAATGAAAAGAAGAAGCAAGGACTACATTCTCTTTTTAGGCAACACAACAAAAATAATTCCTCTATAAGACCACCTTCCACAGATGCTAACACCTGAGTATTAGGAACAGCCTCATAGAAGAAAATAAATTCACATTAATAGTTTTAAACTAAAAGAGGATAGGTTTAGATTAGATATAACGAGGAAATTCTTCACTCAGAGGGAGGTGAGGCACTAGAACAGGTTGCCCAGAGAAGCTGTGGATGCCCCATCCCTGGAGGTGTTCAAGGCCAGGCTGGATGGGGCTTTGGGCAGCCTGGGCTGGTGGGAGGTGTCCCTGCCTAGGGGACCAGGTCATTTTTAAGGTCCCTTCCAACCCCAACCATTCCGTGATTCTATGATTTTCCTTCCCCAGTGCAAGAACAAGTCTAGGTACAGTGGAAATTAGGAGAGATTTTCTCTCACTTAACCACTTTCCAGTAACTTCCTAACTTTCCAAGCAGGTGGAAGAATTATTCACCTGCTTTTCTTTTGATGAGTCTTAAAATTAAAATGTTTGTAAGCATTACCTATAATAATGAAATAGCATTTCTAGATTTCGTTAAATGTTCAAGGACAGTTGATTATTAGGTGCTTAGATTAGTCCCAAACATTGTTCTCTTAAAAAAAAAAAAATCCAATAAAAATACAGCTCTGTCCCTCTTCAGGCTGTTTCTCACCCAATAAGTACACTTGTGTTTGGTGTTTTTTTTTCCCCTCGCAAAAACAACCCCAATAGAAGCCAAAAAAGCTTAGTACCTGGATAACACCTCTATTGCATTATGATTTTGGTGCCTAAGAAAGTTTCTCTGCTCAGTCAGTACAGAATGCTAATCTCTTCCTCTGCTGTATGAGGATATCTACAGGTAGTTTTGTTCCCATTTGAGAAATATGAAACTTACTTTTCTCTGTGGAGGACGGATTTTTTGTATTTTTCCAGATGCTATCTATTTTCATTCAGGTAAGTGATGAAGATAGTTGAAGATTAATAACAGCAACTGAAAAGTTACAGGAACTGCTTAAAGACAGATGGATGGACATTAAGCCTTAATACTTCCAGCATCAAGACTAGATTCTTGTAGCACTTCCTGTAGTAGATATCTTCTTCCCCAGTTTTTGTTATACAATCCTCAAATGAGAGGGGAAAACTGAGGCACACTTAAATTTATAATGTTTCTAAAAACTAGAAATGTCATTTACCAAACATCTACCCCATCACATTCTTGTAAGCAAAACAAGGATCCAACACATCAGTTCTAAAGTTGAAGGGGTTACGTCATTTTGCATAGCCATAGTACTCCCCTAAGAGTTCCAAACCACTTAGAGATAAAAAAAAAAAAAAAACAACACTCCTTTGTTAATATAGTTATTTAAACACAATTGGAATATGAAGTCTGTTAGAAAAAAAAAATAATAATCTGAAGTATCATAGTAGGAAAACTCCATCTTGCTTTTTGCCTTTCACTACCATAAGGATGTCATTCTGCCTGGTTTTGACTCTGAAAATCTTTCCTATTGTAACACAGTTGCTAAAAGCTTGCTAGCACTATATCATATCTGATGCCTTCCACACAGTTTAGTGTCTCATCGCTAATAGATTAAAAAGCAAAAAATGTTGTAACTAAAGAGTTACCAGCAATTAAGATGATCGGGGAGGAAGGAAGTGAAAAAAGCGTGTCTAAATGCCTTTCTTCTGACAAAAGAACTCACCTATAATTTATATGAGATGGAGTCTGTGGCTATGGTGCTGGCATTTCCCTAGCCTTGGTTATGATACTAGTCCTGGTTATGATGCTGGCTCCTCTCAAGTGAAGATCTGTGTCTAGAAAGAAAGGCACTAATTTAATTTACATAGAAATTAAATGTGCTTCTCACTATGAAAGCTTGTAATTGTTCCTAGATCATTTTCCTTATTCTCACCACAATCTCAGATGCTCCTTAAATAAGTATTTATTACTCAGGGTTTTCCTGAATGACACCTGATAACTGAATGGCACTAGCCTCGTGAAGCCTTTCACAAATGGGACTCACCAGAATATGTCAAAAATATAATGTTGGGGTAATACTTGACCATTTCTTGGCAGATTCTATTTTATATAAATATAATTATTTATTTTATTAAGTCCTTAGAATGCATGACTTGTTCTTGTTTGGAAGTCTCCAAAGGCAGGCAGATCATACAGAATTTTTATGAATTTCCTAAAAGGCATCTCAGTCTCTTTCACTTGTTGGGCTGGGGAGGGAGCAGAAGCATTTGATATTAAAACTACCTTATGTTTAATCAACCAGGAAACTCTCTCAAGAACCATATCACAATTTAGTTTACTCCATTATTGCTACTTCATTGATTGTGTTAAAAACAAAAAAAAAATCAAAATACCTAACAAGGTGGTCCCAAAAAGCTGCCCCATTAAAGGAACAAGAGAGTATAAATGCTGATCCCTTGTTGCAAGAAGAAAGAGGTAGAAAGCAGTAGGAGGGAGGGAGAATTTGATTAATTGCTTCCTTCAAAAAACATGCAAATAACAAAGAATTGTGTGAAAAAGCATCTCAACACTGCATGAACTACTGGAAGACAATCTAGTGTCTAAATAGCCATATTAATCTTATTGCCTTTATTCATACTCATGCAAATATATAAACAGAAACATACACAGAGAAATTCCACCAAATTCAGATTTTAAATTCAACCTCTCTGCTTGACAGGTGGTCATATGAATGGGTAGCTTGGTATCTGCTAGTTCCATTGCAAGACCATCCAGCATGAATTGCTTTAATATGAGAAAAAAAATAGGCATTATCCAGTAACAATTATTACAAGAATTACAATGTTCTTAGAAAAACGTAATGTGATTTTCTGCAACAAAATCCAGTATATCCCATTTTGTTTCTTTGTATTTTTGAGGGGTGAGGGGGTTCTCTGTTTTTAAACAATTCTGCTCCTTTGTAGTATAGACGAATGTTGCTTTGGATATTAAATTGAGAATTTATCTTAAATGGAAACAAACAACTTCGCTAAAAATTAGACATTTATGACTTGCAAATTACAGATACTAATTATTTTCAGTATATACAATTATGATATTCTCAAGAGGTATTAATTTTGGGACAGATGTGCTTTCATCATGTAATTTGGAAATTAAGTTACACTCTCACGTATGGAAGCTCAGAAGTCTGAATTTGTGTAAAGATAGGATTGATAGAGAGGAATTTTGTCTTGCTAATTTTCTCTCTCTCTCTGATGAGAGTGTGGCCAGCAATCCTCACAGCTGGGTTGCCTTGCACTCAAAGGAATGGGGGCTGACTGCAGAGTTGATGAGGATACACTTCCACTTGACTCCACCTCCTATTTTGTCCTTTCAGATAATTCTTCTAAATCCAGTAACTTCTAAATATTTAAACAATCATTAAGACATACCGACTGTAAAATATGCACAATGACAAAACCTTCACATCCTTGACAGAGAGCAGAAATAAGTGTTGCTAATGCAAATAATCTGAAAAAAAATTATTAAAAATATACGTAATCCACACTGAAGACATTAGTAAAGAAATTTCCATCAAAATGGGGGGAAAATGAAGAATATTGCTATGTTGGCTATAGTTCCATTAGGAAAGGAAAGCTAGTTATTAGAAAAAATTTCTCTTTTACACATGTATGTTTATAATCTTCAAAGACAGATGAAACAAGTGATAAAGGAAAAAACATAAGAAAAGACATCAATTAAATGAATCTCTTGGATGATATTGTCGTTGAGCGTGCAGGTTAGTTAAAGAAACCAGTTTGGGAGTTCATACTTCCTTGTTTTCCACATTTGACCTGTAGCCACCAATAGAGAAAAAGACAAAAAGTAGTGTTTTCTGATGCAGAAAAAAAAAAATCTTCAAACACCAACATCTTGTTTGTACCGTTCTATAGGAGGTTCGAGATAAAGATTCAAGACATTTAGAGTATCTGGTAGAGTTCTAAAACTTTTTTTTTTTTTTTTTTTTTTAAGTTATTTTTGTATGGTATGAGTTCAGCCACTTGATAAACATTTTTTATCTAGAGGTCTGATGGTCATGTGGATCTGATGCCTCTCTTGTAGATGCCCCTTAAGAAAGTAATGATTTTGTTCATGAGAAAAGGAAAACCTCTACTTTTCAAATTTTGCAAAGTCTTATTTTTTGTTTAGAAACCTAACATACCTTTGGAAAACCTCAGAAATGCTTTTCTATACTTGTGGATTCAAAGCCTAACACAATCACTAGGCTGAAGATACTTGGATAGCTGAAAATCTTCAGATGAAAGAAAATGAAAAAGACAATAGTTTTTGTCATTAGCTGCTGTAACAGTTTTAGCAGGACTGCACAGTTTTGTTTTTTTCTTCCTACTATAGGATGCTGCAGCTGTGGGCAGACTGAAGAGACAATAATCTTCCACATGGCATGAAAAGAGGGAGGGGAGGTTCATCTTTAGCAATAAAAGGGCCTGTAAGCCAGTATGCCGTCACAGAATGCACAGGACTAAAGCACAGGCAAAGTTGCCAATTCTCCAGGCTCAATTTACAAAAAAGACAGTACAAAAGCATGCTCACATGAATAAAAATAATAGAGTAATTAATGTTTACAGTTCACTAAGAAAGTAGTGGTAAAGTCCATCCATTTAATGAAAATGATCTGAACGCATCTAGCCAGCCTGGCTGCTGAGCTTGAAGGATAGTTAAATACCTACATGCCAGATGCCACGTATGGACCAATGCCTGTTTTGTACAGCTTGACTATCTGACTACATCTTGGAGTAAGGTTTTGCACTCAAATTATACCATCTCCCAAAGCAGTCATTGAAAGCACTTATTTTCTTAATGCTTGGGGATTAAAATAATTAAAAAATAATTTGTATGTATCCACTGAAGGATATTCTGACACTGCAAAAAGTGCAGACTGTAGCACTTACAAGACCTTGACTTCTGAGCAAGGCACTGTGAAGCAAATGCAAAACCCTTTTATGAAGTCATTTTGACATTTCTTCCTGCAGATGGAAATATTCTCATTTAAAATGTAGTAGCATCTCTTTTTTTTTTTTTTTTTTTTTTCTCATTTCAGCTGATCCAAAACTTCATCAGCTCTTAAGCATCTCTCTCAAACAAACGTGAAGTACAGCTTTCATGAGGCAAGAGGAGCAACAAATGCCACCGTACAAGGCACACAGGCATCTCCAACGCTAAAAACTGTTATAGACAATTTGTTGCATTACACCTCAGATTTCTCTTGGCTGCTGTAAAAGAAAAGTGATTAAATCCCTAGAGGTCTCATTCAGGAAAGGGGTTGCTTTCCCCATCCCAAAATACATGAATGAAAGCACAGAAAGAGAGGTTTAAGCTCAGCTGTGCTTCCTCCTTGCTCTGAAGTTGGTTCACATACAACTCACTTCCAGAACCAAGCTAGTAAGTCTGAACTACCCACTTGATCTGTTCAGTCCTTGAATGCCTATATATTCATCCAGTTTCTCTTAAGCACCAAATACTAAATAGCACCAAGCACTAAACAGTTTCAACTTTGTTTAAATAGCTAAAGTTTTTGAAATAGCTCTCAAACTACACAGCTTGAATGTGATGAGATTTCAAATACTGAAGTCACTTCCACTGAGGAACACCTTGTTTTATTAAGATTAATTTACCAAGAAGTAGAGCTGTGGCTAAAAGTTACTGGAAATATTTGCCGACAAATTTAACTGCTTTAAACCAGAAGATGGAAATAAATCCTTCATCAGCTAAGAGTGGAAAACAAATACCTACAAGACCCATCCCCACAATGCCAAAGAAAAGCATGCTGAAGAAAACACAGCTGAAACTTCTGATGTGCCTTTTCCCACCTCCTATCTCCATTACTTTGTTACTCAATAATTTTCAGGGATGTGGACTATGAAAGACAGCAACAACAACAACAAAATGTTTAAAAAAGAAGGTATACTCTGCACCAAAAATAGTTCAGTTTCCCAAATACTAAAAAATATTTCAATCTTTCTTTTAAAATTGAAGGCAGGTTCATAATAAAGACTAAGATACTTTAAGACAGGTAACTTAGATTTCATACAATTATTATATAATTGTCCATGTTCTGTTCTTTTCATATGTCACTCAACTCTGAATTACCATAGATAGACCCACTTTAGTTTTACTTTTTAAACAACGGATTAAATATAAGACATTTTATTTTCTAAAATCAGTGTTGGACTACGGATTTCTGTATTATTAATAAACTCCTAAAACAACATTTCTGATTACCACAACATTTTTAGGTCACACATGTCAAATAAACTTGTCCTTGTGAAAAGAACCATGTCCAGTGAAAACACGGTCTCTTCAGCTTCGGATTTTAGCTTTGTTTCTCTGGAAAGATGCAAGATGCTTGAGCACTGTAAGAACCACCAATTAAGCATGTATCAACCAGTATCACGTATTCAAGATAGCAGATAATCCTTTTTCTTACCTCCCAGCAAGCTGGCTATAGTGCATTCTCTAGTAACAGAAGTTAATGTGCAGACAATCTGTTCTTTGATATTTGTTGTCCTAAATTTATATAATGTATTACCTATATCAAAATTACACAAGAACGGATGGTTTTAAGACTTACTTTAAGCCTTATTTGTATTTATCTGGACTTCCATTTATTGTATTGTCTCTAATTTGAAACTAGTGGGACGATCCAAAATTGCATGTAAACTTAAATTAAAAGCAACAAAAAAATCTAAACAGATTGAAAATATCCATCTCTAAAACTACTGTCAAAAGGAGAAAGAACAACACTGATCTTTACAAGACCAGTGACTTGTCATGAATCCTCTTTTGATTCATGGTATCTTGTTAGTGTAGCCTCAGAAGAAGTGAATCCTAAAATCTATGTAGCATCCTAACATTTCTGTCAATCCAAGGTGTTTAAAGAAGGGCTTAATCTCTCACTCTTAAAGTACTTTGCTCAGGCACTATTCATAATGTAATTCTGGCAGACCTCTCAATAGGCTACATGGATTTGCCCAACATTTTAAGTTCTGGACTACAGAATCTCATAACAAGCATTGCTGTTGGTAGACCAAAGCTACACTACTTTGCACTCAGCTTAAAGCTAGAACTAAGAGTTGCAACCGTAACACTGTATCACAGCACAAACGAGCTTCCTAAGTGCTACCTAAATTCATCCTTGTTTCTACTGGAGTGACAGATCGGTTCCAACAGAGTACCTTCAGAGACAGAGCTTTCTGTAATCCTTTGAAGACAGAAACATCTTGTTATTAGAGAAGTGATTCAATCACCTAGGTAAACATTACACACTTGGTGGCAATCATAACCATGACCACATTTACCTGTGGGCACATTTCCTGTAACGTGATCTTCACATTACTGCCATTTATAAGCCTCAACAGATAAATTATTGTGATAATAAACCCCTACATTCCTGTGATCTACCTACAGAGGAAATTACAAAGTTGGTTTTACTCTGTTGAGGTAATCTGCATTTCTCAGGACCTCATCCATGCTGTGGCTAACCCGGGGAGCATTTTCTACAGTTAGCAGAGACATATATCCAGAATCATCAAGAGTCTTGTCTGGCAAGGTACCTGACTTCAGACTAAGCACTAGAAAGAATCAGCAGCAGACAGATACTGCTCCTTGGCTCATGTTCACTCATTGGCAGTGGCTGAAATTCTGAGTGCAAGGAGTTGCACTCAGTTTCACTCTGCCATCGGAGAGATGGATGCATGTCCATCATGGCTAGTAAAATCCAATGAAGAGAGTTAAACCTTTTGTAAAGGCGTATCGATCATTACTTTGAAACACTTCACTAAAAATCATATTGATGCTGCAAGTCTAAAACAAACAATTCCTTTACAGGGCAGAAGTTGCAGTAATAGCGAATCAATCCCAGTTAATAGATGCCACGAGTGCTGTGACAAATAACTGCTTACTCATCCCCAAAATGCCCTATACGTGGTGACCAAAGGGTTATCTTTCATTATTTGGTAGGTGTAAACTGTGTCAGCAAAGACAGATACATAACGCTTTCACTTAGTGACCGCTCTGTTCAATGATCAAGATATTTCTAACTTTCTCCTGGTTAACCAAAACATGATTCGACCTATGACCCATCTGTCAACTTCAGTTGAGAAAAGAATCAGAAAATGCTATAGCAGAGGAGAAGAGAAAACTCCTGAGAATCTGATGCCAGCTTCCCTTCCCCTTCCCTCTCTCTGGTCCCCAATAAACTGTGCATGGAATCACATTCATCTTTGATCATTCACTCCAATTGCTTTCCATTCTGCCTTGACTTGGAAGCTTTCGGTACCAAAAATAAATGTCTCTGTTTCTGTATGTATAAACTAAAACGACAGCGATACAATTTCAAGCTTGGAAAAGGCTCAGAAATCCATTCACATACAAACAGGAAGAACTCCCAAAATAATCATTGGAGTTAATTGGACGGCAGCTTCTAGCTAGCTGATTGTGTCTACCACATCAATTGGTGTCACGATTCCTTCTGTTTTCTGGCTCTACGTTCTCCTCAACACATGCCCATATACTCCTAGTACTATAAGCATAATAAAATTTAAAATATCGTACTATTGCCACTACTTAGCACTATTCCCTCACTCCAAAGAATCTTCTTACCCCAACCCACCCATCAAATGAAGAAAGGCTTTCAATCCATGACTGTTGCAAGAGCATGATTACAGAAGTCATCACCATCATCTACAATCACATTTTCACCTGTTCATGTGGTGTACACCTGTGGGTTGTTGGCAATACACATGATTGCAGTGTGGGAGATTCCAGGTTCACAACGAGCCCTGTCATCTTTGTTCTCTTAAGCGAATATGCCATGCTATCCCCAAACCTGTGTGAATGCCATTGCCTCTTACAATATCGTCCTGTTTATAAATCTTTTGCTTTTTAAGTGCATAAAATACTAAGACAAAAGCCAAATACATATATACCAATAATCAAAATGGGAAAAAATACATATATAAACTAATAATTCAAGGATCTCGAACAAGTGTACTAACATGCTTTTATATTGCGACCTAATGTGCAAGCAGTAGACCACCCCACCACAGGTAAGAAATGAGAAATTTTGAGGGCTATTGAACACTGAATTTTCGCAGCTGAACAGCATAAAGTTATTTAGCAGTGTTCAATAGCCTTCAAACTCACTTCTGTCTGTGGGTTAGAGTGGTCCAGTAGAAAAACTGTAAAAATAAAAACCATGCAATACAGGTTGGACTAAGATTTTCCCAGTTTTTTTTTTTTTTTTTTTGAAGAAGAAAACTTTTAAGGTTTGCATCATCTTATGCATTTTGAAAAACATAAACAGATCTAAAGATGCCATACGCTTGAAACAGTATACAGACTTTAGCCTACAAATATATCACTATTAATACCACAAATGCATATTTAAAAACCAGATAAAAACTTGCAGCTTCAAGGACTATGTCTTAGGAGTCTAACCAGGTCAGTATGGATTTTGATACTGCTCTAGTGGTATATACAATCTGTTTTTGGGTTTTTATTCAGCTCTTTTCACTTGGCAAAACTAACACCTCAACAAGTGAATGACAAGGGATTCTTTTTTATGGATATGAATACTGATTTCTATAGGTTTTTTTTAAAAGAGGATCTAAGAGTTGGTGTTTATTTACCAAATGCTCAAAACAAATACTTGAGTATTTCAGAGGGAAACCTAAACCAGTTTGCATCACATAATTAGATCCTCTACTAAAAATTAAATGCAGCTCTCAGGCACAGAAGTTGGTCACTTTTTCCATTTATGCTTGTGTATTTCAGCCTTCAGCCATTCTCCAGCATGGATGTTTCATTGATGGCTGAGGGTAACACTTCAAAAATGAACTAGCTAAACAAACTTCCCAGCAGCACTTGACAGAGCTACACCTATTCTTCCCCATTTCCAAAGCAGTACAGAATTAATTACCAGTTCTATGGATCTATTGTAAGTATAATAGACTAAAGAGCTATCACAGACACATTTATTGTAAAAGCACAATCCCAAGAGTGTCTAGTAGAGGGCCAAAACGATTAACACAAATGCTTTGTCAGATCAAAGATAAAACCTGCACCGCCCAATTGAGGAATGAATTAGAACAGTGGGTTATCTTTCAAATTAACCAGGGCAGTTAGTGAGGAAAATTTCATGAAAGTGTAATTCTTAGCCTTTGTGAATCCACACAGCAGGCATTCTGCCAGCTGACAAGATGATGAAATTTTCATGCTTAAAAAAGCCCTCTTCATTTCCCAATTTAGATTAGCTAGCGTTTCTCTCTTTTCATCTATTTGCTCTTCTGAAGCAGAATTAAAAAAAAAAAAAAACACACCACACAACAGAATCAATTTTTCATAGAATAATGCATTTCTGAAAAGAAGAAAAATCTTTGCCTGTCATTTTTTAGATGTATTTACAATTAGGAATAAGATTATTAACATTGATATTGTTAATACTATTAAGAAATCCACTGATACTGGAGTGAAGGCAGATAAGTTTTGGAAGGCAGATATAAAATATTTCAATGTTTAATGGGGAAAAATGATTGAAGGAACAAAAAATAGAGGCGAATAATTTACAAAAACAATGAGATTGCAGCAGGCTTACAAAATTCTATTTGTGCACTTACATTTGCATCTTCTTGAAGGAAAGAAGTACATCACCATTATATTTATTAACCTCTACACGCCAAAAAGGGAAAATAGATTTTCCACTTTTAGATTTGATGGCACTCCCCCCCCCCTAAATTTAAACAGCTACATATGAAGGCATTTCAATAGAGTAGGGGAAACAACACACAACATTCCTAAACAGATAAAAGAAAAAATTATATTATTCAAAGCTCATTAAAAATAGCTTATTTGTTTCAGTGAGCTGTGGATCAGGCCAAAAGGCTCTTAATAAGACTGACTTTTTATAAAGTAGATCATTATTTTAAGGGTAAAAAAAAAAATTTTCATCTTATGTTTTTGTATTATGTGCCATTTGACCAACATACAAAAACAATAACATCTAAAAAAAAATCAAAGTTAATGGAGTGACATATTCAGACAACATAATCATCTACTTAAACTTCTGCACCTCTTAGATGCAAGAACTACAACAGGAGACATAAGTAAGTGTCTCAAAGCTTCCTCAAATGTTTCATTCAGATGGTACTTTGCCACAGTACTTCTGTGTGTCTTTATAGTTTATAGGATTATATACATTAGTGCAAACACCCATTTGACAAGTTTCAACTCCAGCTGTTACACAGTCACTACAAGTACATGATGAAAGGAATACACTAAAACTCAGAGCACCTGCTTTTCTAAGAGCTAACAGGACAAAAAGTTTTCTTGACCAACTCAGTGGAAAGTCTTTTTTTAAAAATGAGAATTGTGCAATTTCAAAATTACATTTTACACTAAAATAATCTCACATTTTCAAATCCTGAATGTATTCCACAGTTAAAAAGTAATTTTAAGCTTTATTATATTTAACTAGGTTAAAAGCCATTTCTCAGCATTCACACATAACCAAACTTATAAAGCCTTCACTTACAAGGACAATTAAATTCCTTTTGGAAGACACTTCATTTTCCTATATGCTATGTAGTAAGACACATAGTAGATTTTAACAGGACAAACTACATTATTCAAACATTTTAGAATTTGGTTCATAGCTCGGTCTTATATAGGAAAAAAAACCAAACAAACAAGATCTAGAGAATGGAGTAAAATATTATGCCACTTTTCATTCTCATCAGAAACAATAGATTTTCCAGTCCTTAAATGTATCTTCCTTCATTAATCAAGTTTGCTATTGCACATATTATGCACATTGTATCTAGCACTTTATATGCCAAAGTATATACATTGTATATTATAATATACATTGTATATTATGATAACGTACATACATTAAATCTAAAAAAATTAATAATAAGCAATAAAAAAGCAGTCCGTGTAAATGTATTACCTTGACATATAATAACACACTTTATAATATAATGCATATAGTAGTATCATTTCAATAAAAATTCTGCAGCCAGGTGGACCTTGCAATAAAGTAACTCGAGATTTGGCATTTGGGTAACTTGTCCAAGTCATCTACTTTTACCTTCAATGCAAAAGAAGGATCAATCCTACCTTGTGAAATACTGCCTGAATTTAAATAGACCAAGTTTTGTGCTCCTTTTGATGCAAAGACCTTCATTCAAAGACATTTATACATTCTGAATTTATCACATCCAGAAAACAGATTAGAGAACATTTACGTACAATGCAACAGGAACTAATATAGAAGAAAGAACAAAAAGCATGCTTCGTGTTAAACCATAATTAAACCTGAAAACTATTATGCTAATTTTCAGCATTTTAAGTGCCATCTGCAAAAATATTTTTTAATACCTGAGAAAACAAATCATAAATACCACAGATTAGGTTAGCCTTTCATTAACAGGCCAAATTTTCAAAAACAATTTTTGATATACTCAAAACTTATAAGCATCCAAAAGTTAGGAGCTCCTTCAGAAGTGACATCTGACCTAAGAGCTGTGAAAAAAGGTCCTACATTAGACAACCAAATAAGAAAGGCAGCTAACTGGAGAAGAAATTCCATGAAAATTTGACCAAACGGTTAGCTGCCAAGTCAGCATATTAGAGATGCCAAACATACATTAACGTAATTTAAAAATATTTTGTATATTTTTCCTAACCTGCAACCATTTTGGTTACCATGAAGATGGGAATTTCAAACTTTTTTTTTCCCACAATGCCACACAATGCTAGCCATCTGAAAATGTGGAAAACAGAGCTACTACATCTGTAGTAAAGCGGACAAATACAGTTACAAAAAACTGTATATATACAGTTGAATATCTTGACATGAGACTGAGCTATCTGTAGAACAAAACAACACAACATTCAAAATCAGTATTTTAAGAATTACTAATTGATAGTTTCATTGTCATGAAGTTGGGGTTTGCTATTGCATGCTACTATTTTGTTCAATACAAAAAAGGGTTATATGCCATTCACTAAATTCAGGGGCAACTCAGAAAACGAACTTGATAGGGCAGAATATTTTCTGAATACTTACATTGTAGTATTTTCGGAGGTAGCGTCTAATATCCAACAGTAATTTGTTGTTCATTTGAACCAGGTGGTTGAAAGGAGGCTCTTCACATTCACTCTTACTGCACCTTTCCAAACTGGGTTCAATAAATCGCCCCTGAAAACAGAAGTGTAAATCAACATACATCATGATAGCAGATGATGGCAGAAATTATTACAGGAGTTTAGACATAAAACTTTCCTTAAAAAAAGAATAGTCTTAAAGCTTTTTTCAAATAATTTATTTTTTTCAAGTGTATCTTTATTATCTAGGCCTTCTTCCTTTCCATCATAGTTGGCCACACCTATACAGAGACTTCTCTGACAGGACCAGTAGTTTTCAAATTTTCTTCCCAACCTACTGTTCAGATCACTGAAATCCATCTTGGGGACACCAATTACAAGATTACTAACAGTGCTGAAGAGACAAACCTTGTGAAACAAGAACAAGGCGACCATCTTTTATTTTCCCCCAAGTGCAAAGAACACCTTTTACAGTTTTACAGAATCTCCTTTGCTTTACTTTTGAAAGTTTTGAATGCCTGACATGAAAATTCCAGAACCTGGAAGCAACATATGAATTGCTGAAATTGAATTGTGTTGAATTCTCATTAAAATAACAACATCCTGTTAGGTTGGGTGGTTGTAAAACTTTAACGAAGTTCTCTTTCCAATTAAGACTTAACAATTATGCTTTTCCAAACCATCTTGGCTAAACCCCCACTCACAATACTAAATAATTCCACTAAATAATTGTGTGGGGATTTTTTTACTCTTTTGTTGTTTTTAATGTGTTGTGTTTTTTTTTTTTAAATTTTTTTTAAATAGTTTGACATCCACTTCTCTTCAGTTAGCCCATCTGCAAGTTGTCAAGTCTATGTGCAATTAACTATTTTATTTACAGCTGTAATGAACAAAAGTCAAGGATTTACAAAGCATTGCTCGATTTGCGTGTCTTTTTGTCTTACTTGCTTCCAGAGACCGCTTTATTTTGACTCAGAAATATTCAAAACATCTGCTGTTTGTCCAAATTAACTTAAAATAATTACTTTTAATTTAGATAAAAGATTTATTTGCTTTCATTTTCAAGGTTTTCACTACTCTGAAGTTTGCTAATTTGCCAATGACTAATACACGCATAATATCGCTGCAGAGTTAAACACTTGGCCCTATTTCAAGTTGTGATCCAAGGTCCCAGATACATTTTTTGGCAGAACTTCTCAACAAGAATGCACCCCTATGACTTTTTATGTTCAATATACAAAGACAGAAGGAAAGATAACAGAAAAACCTTACTGGCAAGAAAGGAAGTGGAATGTAAGAAGATAAACACAAATTTCAAAAACACTTTGTTCCAATTAATATGATTTAGGTTAAGAAATTACCATTGCTACACGAAGGTTTCATTAAATAGAGAACTGGAAGTTACTCAGGTGTTAAGATAAGGCTGCCTTAAAAAGTTACAGTTCACAATCATTCATGAATGTGGGCAAACAGATTAATGAAGCCAGCTTATCTCACATGTTCTCCTAGACTACACTGTTCCTGGCTGAGATGCAAAAATGGGAAAAATATTTCTGCGCTGTCCTATCAGCATATTTCTGTTCCAAAGCTATAAACAGCAGTACTTAAACAACGCGGTATCTTCTCCTACATCATGTGAATCCTATCTGAAAAGCCCATTCCTCTACAGCTATTTTACTCCCTTGCCAATGAAGAGAAATAAAACAGAAAACTAACCGAGCAGTCAAATACATTGTCATAAATATTCTCTGTTCCACATTTGAGGCAGCAAAACTTGAATCTTTCACAGTCTCTATATTTCTCCTCATCAGTGAGCTGAGCTGGGCCACCAACCAAGGCATCATTCTCCTCATCTTTATGGTAATGGTGATGGACTCTGAATTGGGAGGGATCCAGTCCTATTAATAAGAAACAAAAATTTCAAAAGACTAAGAGGTCAACCATGCTAGTAGGCTCATTTTTCATATGCTTGGTGAAGCAGATTCAAAAGAAAGTTATAAAATGTAAATTCAGAAGCTGAAAATCTGTCCTTAGCAAAAAATCCTCTATAAATATAAATACTTTTTACAATTTTTAGCCACAAAACACGAAGAAATCTTCTTACTTATCTTCTTACGCAAGATTGCTTTATAAATAAAACAAGCACGTTGCATTATCATGGGAGTATGCAACAGAACATTTTGTTTCTGAGGAAACTGCTCCTAACGGATGGCTTTATTGTTATTTTCTTCTTAAGTTACGTTGAAAATATTTCAATAAAAATGTGCATCGTTATTAAGAAACAGTCTTTAAATCAAAATGGCACCATTAAAACTGAAAACAGAGAATAAAAACCCCATTAAAGAAACGCGGGTGCACTGCTATTACCAACTCCTTCAAGTCCGTATACAACTGCCAACTCTGATTTCAATGCAGTGGTCGATTTCATTTTGGCTCAGTGGTTAACAGCATGTAGGTTTCAATCTAATGCAGTGGTTAAAATTCAGCAGCAGCATTTAAAACGGCGGCACTGGAGACAAAATGCTTTATTTCTGATTGCCAGAACTCAAGATTTTAAACAAATAAATACACAAAAGAGATCCTAAAAATACTGATTCAACCACAAATAAGTAAATAAGCAAGCAAGCACGAAGTTCACTGCCCTAGGAATAAAACTGCCAAAGTAAACTTAATAAAAATCCTCATTTTTTGTCATCCTTTGTCATGTTCAACCTTTTAGAAGTCCATTTATTCCACCCATAGCTTTTTCTGTTGTTGCTGCCGTTCTTTATCTCTAGCAAAGAGCACAAGCTAGAAAAAAATCATTTTATGAGAATGTAAAAGAAAATGTTTAGAAAACTATGGCTTACTGTATTAATAAGAAAAGATCAAAGAGAAGTCCTTTAAAAATATTTTTAAGGAGGACTAATTAAGCCAAGTAAAATGTTACCTTGTATCATTCCATATCGTGTGTAAAATTCAGTAGCAAATGTAATAATTACCATTGAAAAAAGTACAAAAGATTACAAATAGAAAGTGAAGCTAGATTTTACTTTTCTTCTTAAGCTTACTATACAGTACAGGAAGACTTAAAAGAAAACGTTTGGGAGCAATATTCAGTTACTCTAGATAAATATTAACTGCACACATACAACACTTGTCTTACACAGGCAGACGCAGATTGTCTTTACATAAAAGGTTTGGTATCTGTGACTATTATCACTATTCTGAGCTTCCACAACTATAAGACAAATTCAAGGACAAGCAAATTCCAATGTGAAAACAAGCTTAATTGGTTCTTGATAAAACAGAGTTTTGACTAAGATTTAATCTTCCTAATTTCAGTTTTATCATAAGAAACAAATGCTAGTGCATAGGGTAACAATTTATCTCAAAAAGGTTCTTAAACTTTTAACACAGCTCTCTGCTATTCATTAAAAGGAGGAGGAAAAGAAATAAGACTGCTAATATCATATTTTACACTTTAACACACATGGCACCCCCCCCCCCCCCCCCAAAGAAAATTAATGTTGGATTTTTTGTTTTTCTTTTAAGTTTCTTATTTTTGGAAAATGAGTTGGCAATACATTTGCTGTTTTAGAAAACAAGGAGAATGTTCTGCAACAAACATGCAGTAGATAAAAGTTTTAGAAAGGGGACAAGTTTAGCATTAAGATTTTGCAAAACAGAAAAGATCAAAAATCAACTGAAGCATGCAGTAGGTTGAAACTAAGATAGTAATGGTAACTACAAATAAAAATGCACAGCTTAGTGTGAGCTTAGGACTGGAATGAAAAAAGATCATTGCAACTTTCTGATACAGATGCTATTAACGTTCAGCTAGAAATCTATCTTTGGTAGTTTCCCCAACAGCAGTAGCACAGCAAAACAGGGCACTAAATAAGAGAAATTTTGATCTTCAGTCAACTGCACTTTTCCAATATTCAGTCAAAAATGGGAAGAGCAATAAGCACACAGACGTTTGGTAATAATCTAAAAAGGAAAAAAAATATATTCACTGAAGAATCTGAACCGCACCTATCTCTGAACTTTCTTAGCTGTTTTGGCTGGAGAGAAAAACAGAAAAAAAAATTATTGAAATATTGTGATGATCCCAGTATACATTTAATTTTTAGTGTGTAAACAGCCCCAGTGAAATCAAAGGGACTGCAAATCAGGCTTTTAAACACCATGCCTACATTAATTATCTCATGGAACTGGGACCTATTTTTTCTATTATCTCCTTTCAGGAATGGTTAGTTGGTTCAATTAATGCATTTCACACACAACTTGTCTCCTCTGGGACCAGGTCATACTGGGGATATTACAATATTTGGTAAGCAAAACAGGGAATTTCTAGTGAATGGGATTTTTTTTTTAAACTATTTTTATTTATTTATTTTTATTTTAAGTAGTTAGAATGAGAAGGCCCAGTGAGCTTCTTTGAACTCCTCTCATCTTCCGTGACATCAAGAAAAATGAAAAGGAGTTTGTGTTACTCTGAGAATTTATCTAAACGTACCTATGCCCCAGGTAAGCTTTCCAGTCTGTCAAAAAAAAAAAAAAAAAAAAGCAAAGTTGCACGCATGACAAAGGAAAGGAGGGTAATGCTAAAACTCGCAGATGAGCAGAGTGCCAAAAGTAAGTGATAAAGGAAAGTTCCAGAACTTGTTCCGGAATTACGGAACAGAATTGTTAAAGCATTTCTGGCAAGCGAAAAGGTCACTGAGGAAACTGAAACGCCAAGTATATTGAACTAAGCGTAATGTTTTGAAAACACAAATTTCTGCAGATAGTTTTCCAGATTTTCCACAGGCTATTATTGCCATTTCTGCCCTCTCCCAAGCGCACAGGAGCGACAAACACGAAAGGCAGCGGAGCCGCCAGGTTTCAGCTTTCAGGGAAACATTTGGGAAGAGGCTATCGCGTTCTTCCGCGGATTTTGTCTTTTGTGGGCCCCATCCCGGGGTGTTTCTGCCCGCTTGGTGTGTGCGTGCCCCTCAGGGCCGGCGCACAGAGGGCTGGTGCTGCCACCTAGAGCCGCGGCCGGGCCCAGGCGGCCGGCAGCTTTGCACGTCAAAAAAAAAAAGCGAGTTTGGGGTTTTTCGCTGCTGCTCGTGACAGACAGGCTCCTGCCGGGCACGGGCAGCCCGCTTCTCGAAGAGGATTTGTCCCAGGATGTGCGGACGGCTTGGTGGTAACCCCCGAGTGTGTGGGTACCCGTGCCAACGCCCAGCCGGGCTCCCGCTGCCGCTTCAGGCAGAGGTGAGCCCAGGCCAGGCCAGTACTTAGTTTTATTGAGAAAGACGAGCAATGAAACCCAAACTATACAGAGAACAGACCCTGTGTGTACATCCCTCTCCATGGTGAGGCCCTTCTCCTCTCCCCCACCTCACATCTGTGCCCTGACCACAGCCGTGAGGGGACTGGGGTACATCTGCCCCACAAACCACGCTTCAGCAAGCCCGAGCTTCTAAGTATGGCTAAAGCACTGTAGAGAAAAGAAAGAAGCCAAGCCACAAACAACAAAATCCATGCACTCTGGTGCTTTTTACTCTATTGTCATGGGTTTTTGACATTTCTTTAACTTTCATTCCCACCCCTCTGCTCTCACCTCACTGCCTAATGTGAGAACCCCAAGGAAAAATAGAGAAGCTTCCCCAGTCCTTGCTTGCCACAAGGTGAGCTCAGCCAGTCCTATCAGGAGGGGCACTCTGGGTACTGCTAACCATGACGGGTACCTAGTAAATGACTCCCTAAAAAAAACATACCTTTAAGGCAGGTGGGGGATCTTACAAGAAGGATTTAATGTGCAGGCACTGGGAGGAAGGAGGAACGGGTGCTGGAGATATTCATGATGATGAGCCTCAGCAGGACCCAGGAATGACTCCCCCAAAATCAGATAACCTTCCTACAAAACGCCCCAATGTCAAACACCTTACAGAGTGCCGATGCGCACTTCTGTTTGTAAAGCAGCAGCACATCTCATTCAGATAACCATGACATAGTCTAGGCCTGACTCTGCTTCCGTAATGTTTAGATGCTTTTGATGACAGAGAAACAACGTTGGATTTTTCTTTGACACCAGGAGTAATATCTAAATAACAACAAAGTGTAAAATAAATTTGTTAAAAGAAGTGTTCTGCCAATCAAGATCTTTTTGATTAAAAACAATGGTCAGCTTCAAGATGATCTAAGCCAGGTCTCCAAGCACTGAAAAAGATCAGATTTATTGACTGAAATCATCAGATTGCACATTTTACTTAGTTTCAAAAGCACTGACAACCCTCATCTTGTCACTGCATTTCCCTGAGAACTTGAAGAAAAAGAGGGAATGCAGGAGTATGCTCAGGAGGTTCTCATTTTTAGAAACAATGAATTTCCATCTCTTAAGGCTAGGCAGACCTCCTACAATGTCCGAAAACAAAAGGCAATTTTCAGCTTGATTCCATAGGGAATAAATGTGATATTTAAAGAGTTCTCTGCAATTTTTAGGTGTGGTTATTTGCTTTTGTTCTTCAGTTTCTAAAATAGCTTAGTTAAAATAACTTACTTTGAGCACAGACAGAACAAAGAACTTTTCATCATTTTGCTGTAAGCCAAGTCTCCCTAAGCAGAGCTCAATTTTATCTACTTGGACTAACACGGTGATATATCAATTAAATATTCACATTATACGGAGATCCTGTTAAAAAGCTGAGACCTTTTTGCTACAATCATTCTCCCTATACAGACCCTTCCACAACATAACACGATAAATCAGATCAGACAGAGAAGAACACACAATGAGAATGCATAAAAAAGTTCCAGCTCACAGATATGACAGCTAGGTATCCCTCCAGAACAGTAGCTTTCTTCTTCAAAATAGAAAAATATGCTCTTTTGCAAAAAGATAAGGAAAACAAGAATTTGGCTGTGTAACATTATGAATACACTATACAAAAAAAGCCCAACTTAAGAAACAACAGTAACACTTTTGCTGCTAAGCTGGACTCTAATATCTTGTACACTTGAAATCATTTTCATTTCCTCTGAAACAAACACACTTGACTATCCTTACAGTACTGTTTAAAAAAGCTCTGCGATAACTTCAACTTGCAACAATTTATGTACAACTCTGATTAAGTGCTGTATATAAACACATAAGTAGAAAGACAGTTTTGAAAAAGTCTAGACTTGAATCCCAAACTCAATTTAAGCACTGCCAAGTAAACAAAGATGAAGATAACAATGGTAATATATGACGTATTATCATATATAATTATGACACCATAATTATAACATATAGAGATAACATAATATTTCCATATATTATCTTTTTATTATTCTTTTATTTTTTTAAATCTCCATCTTGATGCCATCAAGTGGCATACAGCTCTTAAAACCTGGGCACTTAATTTAGGTGCCTGAAGGGAGATAGTCTTATAAATTTAACTTGTTGTGAATAAAGAAAACCTCTGAATTTGAGCCTAACTTTACAGGACCAACAACCTTTGCTCCACAAATACTAGTGTTTTTTTTTTTTTTTTACTTAAATAAAGTGCAAGCCTGCCTCATATTTTAAAATTTTAAACCTAAGTAAAATCCTTTTCAGTTTGGCCACATAGTCCACTCTGACATCAAGGGAAAGTTGTATACTGAGGCCCTACCACATAAACAGCATGATTTGTGTGTGCAAAGTAGGACTGACACCTCCTCAAAGGACCAGAGCAGCTGGGGATACACAGCAACACCCAATGCCTCCAAGATGCACTCCCACAGCCAAACAACCACGTCTGTGCTCATTGTGCTCACACTCCCAAAGTTGTTTGATTTTACGGACAACTTAGAAATGGAGATGGAAAAGGTGCACATTATATAGACTGTCCTGGGATATTAAGGCGTTTTAGGATGAAGCTACAGAGGTGCCTTGTCCCAGGTGAACAGTCCTGACAACGCATCGCCTGCTGGTTTTAAGTGGCCAGTTCTTGGACCTTGGCCATCTCCTGAATACATAAACACTGAGGACCAACTCCTCTTTGGTTCACAACTTCAGAATGCTTGAAGCCATCTCTGCAGGTCTGAACTTCCTACAGACATGGTATCAAATAGGAGATGATTAAACTCACACAGGACAAACGCTCAAAGATTTCTTGTGATAGAGGACAGTCTTGTCAAGAACTCATCGACCAGCAAGATTAACAGCTTTTTCCACATCCTAGAGTTAAGAGTTTCAAAAACCAAGTGAGGTGTGGGCTATACAGATCACAAAATTTCTGTTTATCTAGGAGACCACGCCTATTAGTGAATCATTTTTAGGGAGGAAATAATACAGAAAAGATTACACACATATCATTATATTTTCAGAAAAAGATGCTTGTAAGAATGCTTTATTTTTTTTTTTAACACCCGTACTTCCTTCTAGAGATGGAGAAGGCAATCAGAATTGGGCAGAAAAATATCTAATTACTTTAACATCCTCTTAAAAGGAAAACCAGCTCTAACAAGGGCAATTCCCTGTTGCTCCTTGGAATAAAAACTTGTGATTCTGTGGGTCACTAGCGTTATGCACATTTTTATAGCACTTTTTTTTGGCTGCTTGCCTGCCCCATATGGAGAAATGAAGACTGTTAGTCAGGTTTTGTGTTTCTGTTACCCAGTAGGTCAGTTCTAGCAAAAAAAACCAATTCTACACTTACAGAATACTAAAAAAATTGTATCCTTTCGTTATAATTACAACTGGTTTCTCTAAAGAGTGCTAGAGAGCGCATGCTCCAGAACTACTTCTGTAGCTTAGGAAAATCTCAGAGACGTGCAATAGTACTGTCACCAAACACTTGCAGTACTGTCACATGAACAAGAGATTTTTGCAACTCTGAACAGGATTATGAGATCACGTTCATGTTAATGAGCACCTCCTGAAAAATGTTATTCTGCAGTAGTCATACAAGCCATACCTACAATCCAAACTGCTTTCTATAGACTACCTAAAACATGCTTATCATTCACTGCACAAAGACTGATTTTTCAGAAGCATTTCTGTTATGAAACATGCATTTAAACTTCTCACTTTGTCTCTTGTAATTCTTTAAATAAACTGAATTTAGAATACTTACCTAACCACGTTGCAATAAGAACAGAGTCAATTCCCTCTATAGGCTCACATATTCTAGCAACTACTGGATGTATTTGCTGTGACAAGTAGTATTGAGTATCAACAGTAAGATTGTCTTGCTTTTGCAACTGTTCTGGAGCATATGCTCGCTGACTGGCACTGAGATTTGATCCATCCTAAGACAGGAGACAGAAATAAAAAGGTATGAAAAAAGTAATATCCACATTTAATCTATACAAAGGATTATGTTTCAAATATTATTTATTATTTTAATACAAAATTGTTACACAATCGCTCTTTTGGTTGATTTATTATGCATCCAATACAAATCCAACAGTAGTAAAAAAAAAAAATACACTGCTGATGCTGGCATCAACTAGCAAGTTCAAGAATGTAAATCCAGCTTGTATTATTGCAGCCTACACGTGCAAATCAGTAAGAGTAGACAGAGTAAACAGTCCCATCTGTCAATTCTGAAATGCACAATGAAAACACATTGTAACCATCAGCCCAGTTAAAAATATGCAGAGGGCATGCATTTTGGATTCACTTTGTACTAAACTAGCATTATCATTTTGCACAACAAGCAAATTCCAAGTCCTGGATATTGAAACTATATCTCTTTTGCTATGAAATTTATATGCTTTGATTCTATAAAAAAAAACAAACAGAATGAATGGTCAGAGAATGGACCACCATTTATTGGCATGAAAATAAATGACAAGAGGCAATAGTATCCGATTGAAAGAGTAAAAAAATACTGAAAGAAACACAAAAGAGAAACGCCACTCAGAGGCTTAGAGCATACATTAAATTCTTCTCCAACTCAAAACAGAAAGATGAGGGAAAAATAAATAGATTTGGGAAGGTAATTAAATTGTAAACAGTGTTTGCAGAGGAATTAAGTATCAACTCTAAAAAGATAGTACTCTTCAGTAGAATGCAACTTATTACCAGTCCACAGCTACACTAGGAAACTATATTTCTAACGTGTGTCAAAATCCTACAGCAGAACTTACAGTAGGATTTTATCAAGTATTCAGGAATAGAAGTAAACCTTGAAGGGGTGGGGGAAGGAGACCAGAATGTATTTTTTGCTAAGTATACAGTCCTCTTGCCTTTCTCACAGCTAAATAAAAGTTAGCATTAACACGACACCTTTCTTTTGCAGATAAGGCAAGATACCGGCTTCTATAGGGTCAGCAACCATGGACTGAAAATCCATCACTAAAAAAGACAGACTGCAAGCCATTGGTCCCTCCTACTCCTTTCAGACAACTCAGTATTCAGAACAAAATTAATTTAGGACTATTCAGCTCATCCAGCTGCTTTGCTAAAATAATTGTAATGCAATTCCTTCAGCTCTCTTCTTTCAACAAGTACATTCTTCTCTTGCATTGTGTCATTGCTCAGCCGTACCCAGGGCCCAGCTCTCCTAAGTCTTGGCAGCTTCTTCATACCAGGATAAGAACTCTCAATTAAGTAAAAAAACAATATGTTTCGGTTTTTAAAGATAAAGGAGATGAAATAGGGATACGTTGTAGCGTTCACAAGCCCATCAGTTTTGCATAAGAGATCCCTTGGCTCATTTAATCCAACTCAGTTTTTATATTTTTAAGCAAATCCAAACTAGAGTATGTATTCATGAAATAACAATATCCAAGTCACTCACATCAGTACCTAGCTACTAAGAGGTCCACGTTTCATAAACACGTTTAAACACCTGAAAGACAATGATACCAAGCATCCAAAAATCAAGCAGTGGAGTTTTTAAAACATCCATGACTCTGGAGCATCCCTCTGCTGTGTAACAGCAGGTAATGTGCTGACATACATTCCACACGTGTCACCTACATTTTTTAATGTTTCCTTAGCACACACAGTAGACAGCGCTGCCTAAGGAAGGACACTAATTACTTCCAGTCTTCAGCAGCAGAACTTAGCCTGCCTCCTTTTAAATGGGAAACAGCAAAGTATTTTCAGGCCAGGTTACTTCAGAAGGAAGCGCTAATAAATATTAAGTAGATGGTCAAACACATGGTAAGATGACTAAGAACAGTGTACTGCTATTAAATTAAACTAAAAGGCCTACTGGATTTTATTGTAACAACTGTATTTCCCAGGAGAAGCAGGATTTACCAGCAGTCAGAGAAGATGACAAGGAAAGAAAGCTGACTCACTCAAGCTTCATTTAGTAGAAAGCAGCCTCAAGAAATTCCACAACGCTTCCCCTACAGTACTCCATCAGGTGAACTTACCAGCAGAGGGAAAGAAACTATGCCTGTTTTATGAGCTGAAAAACACTAATGACAATAAAGAACTTCCAACTAAAAAGCAAATCCGAAATGTTCTCCAACTAGTTCTATAGAACTCCAAGCAAGCTTTCATCAACAGAGGGCAGGAACTTTCTTACGAGTTTTATACCTGTGGAGGTTTTATTTTTCTCCAGTTCATGCTCAAGATCAGAGTAACAAGAATGCTGTGGAGAAACAGCTGGAAAGGCACAGTGATGTCAACGATAATGAGAGGGGAATGGGTTAAAAGCTTCCATGCTTCTCGTAGAAGGGTGCCGTAATCCCTTCCCACTTGCATGTGGAAAGGAGCGTGGCACATTCCTCCCACTGAACCACACACCCAAACACACTTAGGCCATGTTCCTAAGGGCATTTTTGAACTCCTTCCAGCAGCTTAGCTTCAGAGTAAAGGAATGCAACTCAATGTCAGACTTGGACTCTTCAAAGAATCACAGTACATGCAACGCAGTATATACATGTATTTGGGAGTTTCTTGTAGTATTTTGGGGATTGGAAGGAGCTGGTGATTCAATTTCCAAAATCTTCACAGATGAAAAAAGCTAAGGTTATCATGTTGAATCAGCAAAGTGAATGACTGGTATGGGGTTGTAGACAAAAATAATTCCCAGATGCATGAACAGAATAATTTAACGCAATTTGTAAAGTGGAATTAAATGTATATTTGACACTGATACACTATCACATTTAGATAGTGCATCTCCCCGCCCCAAAAGAAAGCCCCACAAAAATAGTCAACAGCCCAGAAAAAAGGAAAGTAAAACAACAAACAACCGCTTCACTGTTCTGGCTGTCACAAAGATGATGTCATCTTAGGAAGTTGTAAAACCATTTACAGGATAAACACCTGAAAACAGAAAGCTCCTCAAATTCCCTGGTCTAACCCATAGTCATTCAATCTGGCACCGCATCTATGAACTGGAAGGACACAGGCTGAGACTGGAACAACAATATTTAACTGCCACCACCACAGAGTTTTGCAAAAATGACAGGTTCTTCGCCACCAGAACTTTTTTCTCCTTAAAACAAAGGTTGGATGCATTCTTTAAAATTAATTAGTAATAATTAAATACTAACAAAAATTTGGGGAAATTTTAAGCCATTATATGGAAATGACCAGATGAGCTGAACTGATCACGTCTGTTTTTCCTGACCCTATAAAACCAAATTTATCATAGAGAACTGTTTTAAACTACAATGTAATCTCACTGCAAACAAGCAAACATCAAAACATTTTTCCAGGAGTTGGTTTTCATTGTCATCTCTCAAAACAGTATCTAGCATTCAGTTATCAATAAAGACATTTTTACCTGACAAATGATATATGACACTGTATCTCCTGCCTTCACCTTTCGGCCTCCTTGAGAGTTTATCCACATGGCAACATGCACATGTGGTAAGCTTTTTTTGTCAGGATAATCCTGTGGATCTTTTGTCAAGGCCTAAAAGATCAAAGGAGAAAACAGAGACATAACTGTGAGAAAAGTATTTTACCTCAGTGATGGACAACTCACAACTTTAAGAGACAAGACTACATGGTAGCCATCTTCATCTACCTACTATCCACTTGTACATTTGCAACATGAAAAAAAAAGACATAATAGAGATATAATGCAATCGTTTTCAATTTGAAGTAATTGAAGTTGAAAACATTACACAAAATAGAAAAACAGAGCCAGACATTTTGCCCTTAGCCCTGCAGCAGTTCAGGTCATAAAGCAGATCTGATTATCAAGCAGGTAAGTGTATTTTAACAAGCTCTGTATCAAATGACTGCATTTAAACATTTCCATGCATCTCGTACTACTGAGATTTAACTCAGTAAGCTGTATATGAACTGTATTGCTATATTTAAATATTTACCCTTATCCTAATTCTTAAAAACAACTTACACATTTGACTAAATAGGGAAATACATAAATTATCTCCAAAGTAGTAAAACAGGAAAATTCTGCATTTAAAAGTGAAAACTATTCCATAGGTATTATTGGGACACTAAGTACTGTATATTTGAAGTAAGAAGTGTGTAAGAGATGGATAACAAAATTTTTACATAAACCATAAAAATCACTGTTTTCTCTAACAGTCTGATGACAACCTGAACACATTTCTTAACTGATTTATTAACACAGTCTTACAGAACAGATGACCAGCTGGCAAAAGAAAGACACTCTGGATGAAGTAAATTTGGGATATCTGTTTCACAGAACCATGAGAGGAGCACATAATACCCAATTTATTAATCAAATACCCCTGGCAAGTGGGAGAATTTTGAAGACCAAAATGTAAGTTTCATTGAGGATTCATAAAAATAAACCAAAAACATACTTTTTGCTAAAAATCCTGTAGATAAAGCAGAGTATTTCGCTTCTTGCTGTAGTAAAGTCTTGAATAAGATCTCTAAGCGAATATTAGTTTCCTTCTATGGCGCTTTAAAAGGAAACAAGCTGACAACACTATGCTTTTATATGGGTTTTCTATAAAACAGAACACTTGGTTCTTTTCATTGTTCTCTTCGGTTTAAGTATTTTCAACCAGAAATACAAAATAATGATTTGGGAGAAAACTTTTGAAAGCACAGCCTTTCCCGTAATTGTCAAAGTCCAGAACCAGCAGACAGGAGAGCAGGATGGGACATGAGACAGCTATTATTCTGAGAAAGCAAGACCAGCTTACAGCTCAACAAGGTGTTTTTACTTTGATTGTAGGATCTCTACAGTATGTTCTATGCTATTCGGTATCTCACAAAGCAGGATACCAATCCTAGGAATTTTCAGAACAGAAATTATTCTGTAATTCTGTTCTCTCATTGGGAGTATGTAGTCAAGCTTTTGCATACAACAATAAACACTGTGCTGACAGCCAAGACGAAACATCAGTGAAAAAGAGCAGTATAAATGCAATAAAAATAAATAAAACTACTGTTTAAAATAGAGAGGGTTTCTAAATATATATAAAAAACACACAATAAGCAGCTAAGGAGAACAAACACACAGGAAAAAACAAATTGTCAGACAGCAGCAGACTTCAGATTGCTTGAAAAGATGCCCCCCATAGGAAACAACAATTAATATGCACGCACAAGTTTTTATTTTGTGGTAAATAAGTTTAATTTGTTATACAAGAGGTCCACATAGTAACTATGTAGTAAAAGAAGTCTATGCCCTTTGCACATACAGACAGGTTGGAGAGGAGCTCTAAGGCCAAGTCCAACCGTCAACTTAGCACTGCAAAGCCTACCACTAAACCATTTCACAGCACCATAAGGATTAAAAAGATCTTTATCAGGAGTCAGTAGCAGGAACAGTAAAGCTTCCTGAAACACAGAAGAGCTGAAACTTCATTTACCTTGTTTATTTCATACTGATTTACTGGGATCCGGCCATTCATCACGTTTTCTCCAATTTCTATAAGCCGCCTTTGAATGTTTTCCACAATTATGTCTCGGGGCTGATCAGAAAGAATCTGACCAATTACATAGCTGCAAAAACAGTTCAGAAATCAAGAAAAGCTTAAAACACGCAAAACCATTACAGCAAACACATTCCTCCCTTCCCATGGGTTACCTCTACAAGTTAAGGAAACTGAGGATGAAGTCTGATCCAAAATTTATAGCAATTTGCCTGTATATATATTTTCTGTTGTGTTTTATTTTATTTATTCATTTATTTTACTAAGCAAATTATTGTAAATAGTTCTAATGTGAAACGGTGG
Source organism: Aythya marila (assembly GCF_965140915.1). Lineage (NCBI taxonomy): Eukaryota > Metazoa > Chordata > Aves > Anseriformes > Anatidae > Aythya > Aythya marila. The sequence goes on along the minus strand of NC_139042.1, from coordinate 83,547,926 downwards.
TCTGGAATTGCTGAGTCCAACTAGATTCCATTTTCTGTTCCATTTTGCTTTGCCATTTATTATTGCAAAGCAGGTATCTGAAATGGGAGAACCAAGGAGAAGAGAGAAGAGAACACAGAAAGTTAAAGCAAGCAAAGTCTTGCCTATTTCTGTAAAATGTGGTTGGGAAGATCTGCCAGCTGCAGAAGAGTTAGTCACTAAAGAACACTCTCAAACATTTGTATAGCTTTAATTACTAATACATTCCTAACTTGGAAAATTTTGCTTCTATTATGATGCGTCTTTTCTTAGAAAATGCAAGTCTTAAGAACAGTAAGCAAGTGTGTGGTGTATTTTTACAAATGTAAAAAAGTACTCATTTTTAGATGCATTTGGACCACAATTTAAGTTTTCAAGAGGCAGCATGCAACGTAAGTTGAGTCAGTCCCTTGATGACCATCTCTCTATCCACTCCAGGGTGTTTTTTCCTACATTGTTGAAAGTATTATCTCCACTGAAGTTGAGCATAAAAATGTCCTGTGCAATAATTCATAAATCATCAATCCACTATCCATCATAATGTAGTATCAGAAAAGCTTTGTTTGAAAAATGGAAGACAAACAGTCCTATGGAAAGCTATCTTCTCTCTTGCACACTTTGGACTGCTTTCTTAGAGGATGCTGAGACAGTCAACTACCAATTTCTTTTGCCATCTTTGAAAAAAAAAAAAATAAATAAATCTGAACCTATGACTGCAAACACTAGTAGCACCTTCCATTTTCACAAGATTGCAGCTGTGGTTATTATACTACATATAAAAATTGCAACAAATCAAATCCACTGCTTCCACAGAAGCTGTAAAGACAGTGGAGCTAATGACACCTGGACTTGTAAAATCATGATCTGTAACAAGTGCCAGAATGTAATGTTTACCACCTCCTACACCAATCAGTTGAGATACCCCAACTCTGATGTTTGCTACCGATCTACAGAGGCCAGGAAACAGCCACGTGTTATCAAATGTTTATGAAGCATGTACTGTTTAGAACAGCAACAAGGACAATGCCACAAAAAGAAACTCACTTTCCAGTTTCTTTTGCAAGATCACACCAATCTCTTCGGACTATATCCAACCCTTTCAGTTCTTGTTTAGTTACGTATTTCCCATCCCCTGTTGGTTCCACAGTAAGAGCAGCGTATTTCTTCTTCTTTAACAACAGCAAGGACTTGAAGACTCCATCAATATCGATCTCCAACAATTTATACAGCTTGTTCACTTCATTTTTGATCTGCAAATGCGCCAACATTAAAACCAAATGCAACACTAACTGTGGACAAATTTAACTTTCACAGAATTAAGGTTAAAACAATTAACATTATGCACCATGTGTTTGCGGACACATTTTAAAGACTCAGCAGAATCATTAATCGTGAAATAAGCTGCACAGTAATCACTACTATTAAAGTTAAGGTTCCCCCACTGGTTTCCTAAGGATTTACAGCTTGGTATATCTACCTCCCTAAAAAAATTAAGCAGAGCAGAGAAGCAGGGTACTGAATGTGACCTTGCAGATAACAGAATTAGGCCCTTCTCATTATGGCAACTACTTCACCTAGAATCTCAAATCAATTACACAAGGGGTTTCAGGGTAGGAACAGATAAAAGATGGTCCCTTGGAATATAAAACCTCCTTTATAAAAAAAGGTACTTTGCAATTCTTGACAGCACAAACTTAAAAAGGCACTCCCCCTTCCCTGGGACAGGTGGGAGCACTATGGCTGCATCCCAGAGCTCCATGTGTATACCTCTGGGAAAGACACGCACGCAAACTGCAAGCGTTTATTGACACCCTTCCCCACAACATGCCTACTTTCTTTAGTCTGATTTCTCTGAGAGGAAAAGGTGTAATTCTTCTACACTTTTCTACTAATTTGCAAACGTTAATTAAAACAGGTCATGCTCCTTTAAAACAAGTGATCTGAGATAAAGAAGTCAATGGGATAAAAAAAGCCAAACATTTGACTCTAAAAAGAATCATGCAGGCTCAAAAACCTACCGATTCTCCAAGTAAACATGAAGCAAAGCCAGAAGTATTTAACCTATTATGACAATTCTGTCACAGATTTAAAAAATTATTATTGAAAATATTATTATTAAAGAAAATAGAGATAAAAACATACAGATGAAGTTTAATTAACTTTCTTAAAGTAACTTTCTTACACACTAGAAATGTAAATACACCTGAAATTATGAGTTCATATGACAAACCAAAAGCAAATACAAAATATAAAAAAAACAGAAAGATTTCTTTCTTCCATGCCAACAATCTTGCTACACATACTTAAAACTCAGAGTGTCGCTGGTCTCACATTTACAAGACTTTCATAGAATATTGGACTACAAATAAATAATGTGGGGTTTTTTGTTTTGTTTTGGTTTTGTTGGGGGGGGAGGGGGGGGAGAGGGCTTCCATAGCCCTCATTTTACTTTCATTGCAATTTCTACCTCTCAAAAACAGATTCTCACAACTTTTCCTTAAAATTCTTACTTTTCTTCAACAATTTTAGACAGCTGTAAAGATTGCATATTGTCAATTGCCAATTTTAAATCAAACAGATCTCTTCCATACTCAGTACAACCTGTAAATTAATACTTAAATTTACCACTGGAAATCTGATGGCACATAGAGTGTAATACATACTACATAACTAAAAAAAAATGAAACTGATTGATGTATCTCATGTCAAAACACAAATCATTAAAATCAAAATTATTTTTGCATTGTAATTGTAAAGTACAGTTCCTCCAAATTAGTTCCATACCAGCTTACCAGATACGCAGATAGTCTCCTGATAATTTAAATTGGTAAAAATGCTCACTATAGAACGACACTTTTCATTTTAATTAGATCAGTATAAAAATGCACAGAGCAGCTACACCTAAAGATAGGGCACTCTGAGCTTTCATTACCACATAGCTCCCAAAAGTGGTCAAGTTCTCCCTCCTCCTCCTGTCCTAAACTCTTCTTCTGCTGTGGGGGTCTCTCTCAATACCTTTGGCTCTATTCACAGTGTGAAAACACAGGCATGCAGGAAAGCTTTAAAAAGAATAAAATTCCTTACCTTGTTCCCCAGCTTGAAGACCTCATCCAGATTGGTACTATTGGTATTTATCATAATGGAATCTGTGTCTCCATAAATCACTTCGAGGTTCATCTAAATGAAACAAATCACTTTGAAAAACAAAACCCCTCCATCATTTGGAAGTCCCACCTCATTTTCAAGACTCCAAAAGATCATTGTCCATATATCATCACTTAAATTATAAAAAGCAAAAAAATGTAATTTTTTACTGAGAAGTCTGTAAATCTCATTAAGACATATTTGAATTCAAAGAGAAAAATGAAACAAATCCCTGCTATGCTAAAAACAAATCACCATTCAATTGCATACATAATAAGTAGTTAAAATTTTACTATACAAGTGTTAGAAAAATAAGTCAGTGAACACTTCTAGTCGTGAGAAACAATGGGAACTCTAATCACCAATAAGTTTGGCCTGCCAGGACAAACGAAGTTCACTTAGATTCAGAAAGACGAGCGGACAAGTTCATGCTATTCAGATGAGGCATTTACTTAGCCAAGGTGCCTGAAGGATAATACCACAGTCAGGTTGTATCCCACCTCATTTGTGCTCATCACAATACTACTGCAGAAAAGTCACTTTGGAGTAAAAAACAAAACCAAAACAAACAAACAAAAAACACCAAATAGTGCTTAGATGCTTTATAAATCTACTCTAAGTACTGGCTAATGGGTACAGAAATTGACAACACCACAGACAATACTGTCCAGATTAGGCTGTTCTTTCAATTTTTTTTTTCTTCCAAATTTTGCATGTGGCTTAACATTTCTGTCTGCCTACTCTCAACTTTTTTCTTCTGCTATAATCCAGTTACTGGCGTTGGTCCTCCCCTGGCCAGCAGATCTTTAGAGAGCAAGCTTCTCCTTTTGGATAAGAATCTAGCTACTATGACCCATACATTTTTATCCTCAGGGTGACCTACTGAATGGTTATTGCTGGATGGAGATGAATACCACCACCTACTTGATTCCTTCTCTCTGACAAACTTTGCCCTTCGTATTATGTCTCACTCTGATCGTTGTTAACAATTCAAATGCCCTACTCTGGAAAAGACTGTGTTCAACCACCAGAGTTTTTATCCATAACCAAGAGTGCCTGCCATAATACTTCGCGATAAGGGAGGAAACTCTGGACAAACTGAATCACATGAATAAGCTTGAGGTGTGTATGAAAGGCACGGCAAGGAGGAAGGTGAAAAGAAAATTTGTCACCACCAATAAATGTCACCAAAATATGGCCACATGCATCCAATAACATTAGCTTGAAAAGTGAGAACCTGATGTCTTCACTGGTGGAGAATCAATGCCGCTGTAAAAACTACAGCACGGCTATGTCCATATGAAACTCCATACAGTCAGAAAAACACCCTGTGACAGAGCTTAAAGGATGCCAGAAAATAAACCGTAATAAAACACTAGAACACATAATGTAACAGGTCTGTGAGTAAACTCTAATTAGCACTGTTGCTAATTTGCTTGAAACAGTTGCACATAGGCTTCAAGCAGGGACTAGATCATATCTGTGCTAGGAAAAGAAAAAAGCTATAATCCATTAGGAAGGATTACATTTGTAAACCAGGCATCCTAAGATGTGATTTCAGGTCTATTTGGGTTACAGTTCTCCTAGAATAAAAAATTTCACCAGGTGTGCTCTTTAAGGGTAGTTGTTTAATGAAAATGCTCAGCATTACCTTTTGCACCATCTCCTTGGTATGCATCAAAATCTGAAATGAAAAAAAATAATCAAAGATTAGCGTATGATATAATTACAAGCTAACGCATGCAAACACATCCATTAGGTTGCTAATTCCAAATGCTCTCACCTTTCAAAACAAAGCAAACCACCTCTCTCCTGGCAACACACAGTCGCCTTGATACTCCTATTACATGACTAAATTCTCATCTGACCTCGTATTAATGCTATTATTAACTCCCCTAAAACAAGATTAAAACAAATCTCAAAATTGCATGTGCGCACACACATTCTACACTAGGAAAAAAATAAAAAGAACACTGAATCAAATGCTCAAATAAAATCTCACCAGGAAATGCCAGAAAAAAGGTTCTTTCAGTAATTTAGGTCAGTGATCTTCTGCCTTATCTCTTGATGTCATTGAGACTTTTATCCAAAAAAAAAAAACAAAAACAAACAAACAAAAAAAAAACACCAACAAAGTCCTGTCTTATTCAGTACAGCCTGGATGGTGCTTGCTTATCAAGAATCTACTCAAAAGGTTGATCACTCTTCCAGTGATTTCAGAACGAATCATTAAGAAACAAAGTCCTTGAGGAAACCAGAAATGGGACGGGGAGTTGGGGCAGAGATAGGGCACTGATGTTGAATCAGTGGGCACACCTGTGTGTAACCAGGTTTGTTCCTCAGCCACAAGCGCATTCCAAGGTCCCTGAATCCTCTGAATAGAAATTCTTTGAACTTCATCAATAGCTATAAAGACCTCACACAAGTAGGGTACTGTCTCCATCTCCAACACAGGTCAGCATACTGGAGAGGGGCAGAAGAGTTTATGTATCATCTGAAGCCAAGACACCACCACAGCGCAGTAACAACCAAGGAAAATTAACACGAAGAGGAAAGCGTAGCTGCAGCACCAAGGATTGGTGAAGTTTGCGGAGCCGCGTGAAAGGTTGGGCAAGCATTTAAGTGCCTGGTCCGTTTTGCGCTTGGTCCCGTTCCAGGTGACCTTTTACATGTATCCAGGATGGCTTGTTCAAACACGGTCCAGGTTTGTTTACTCTGTGCCGCAGCTGCATCAGTGTGGTTAAACCCTCCTGGTTAACCAGGTAGAACAAAAGCAGCTCTGTGGGCTGGATGTGAAAGTTGTGCTTTCACTGCACTCTTTAACTACATCACCTCCAACTGCATTCTTCACTTCTCCACTTCCAAGACTCAACTCCCTGCCTCGTATACTCTAGGCTCACCTCCACAAAATCCCATTCCCAGTCCCTCCTTACCCTAATTCCCATGCTTCCCTAATTTATCTTCCCACCCTTTCCCAGTTTCCTGTACTTTCTCTCAATTCTCACATTCCACTCTAGGTCTGATCTCATTCTTCCTTTCCACGAAACCCTTCTTTTCTCACCCCTCCTCCAACACCTGCTCCATTCCTTCAGGCACATGGCCACATTCCCACTCTTTTCCCCCTTTCCTGTCCTGCCAGCATCCAGGTGCTCTGGCACGTGGTTCCAGGCTCCACTTGTTTAGTCCCTGCTCCCTGGTTTCAGTCCTTACCCTCCCCTCTCAGCGTAAACCTCAGTGGTTTTTCAGCTAGTCCTGCTACTGGCATACGTTCAACTTCTTAAAGAGGATGACTCTGAAGCACGTGTTATAGCAAAGACAAATCAGAGGCTGTCAGGTCATTCTGCACAGTTTGGTACTCCAGCTTTAAAGATAGTCAGGCAATGCACCATTTTAACAGATTATATTAAATTTAACAACCCAGTTAAATTTTAGGTTGTTGTTTGTTTGTTTGTTTTTTCATACTTTAAATTGCAATACTCCTTGGCCATATTTGCCAAAAAGACAATTGCAACTAGTCGTCAGGAAGTCTGTGACAGGGAGCTAAACAGTAGGAATTAGCAGGGATGAGGAAAGAAAAAGGATAAAGAAGCAACAGGATAGAGCTGTTTCTGTGAAATCCCACAAGCTCCATGAAGTCGGCGAGCCTAAAACGAGTCCAAGAGTCTTGTCCATCTCTATTCCACTGCTGCCAGAAAATGACTCAGAGAAAGGCAATGCACCCATCTCCGCTTAACAGGGCACAAGCAGGTTGACAACACTGCCATTCCTTCAATATTAATATCAAGCATCCTTAATATTGCTGAAGCTTTAAACAATCACAGCGATGAAACCTAGAGAGTATGATGCTCCACTGTGCTTCTTCCAGTTTGTTTTAGAATTATGCACCACAGAATTACATGCTGAATGCCATTCACCCTGGCATTCTTATTTTTGTTGTCCCTGGCTTTATAAACGTAAATGTTTTCTTCCAACATAGCTTGCGTTCATACATATTTTCTGGCCATTTTCTTCAAAGAAGAAATTTCTGCACGTAAGGATGGAGTCACTCTCCCGAAGTACAAAGGCGTGGACCTAAGCAAACCTCACATACCATACGCTTCAAGGAGCCTAAGGAAAGGTTAGGCTCCAAACCACAGTATCAGCCTGGCACAGCTGACTCACAACGAACGCCCTTACCAGGGTTATTCCCCAAGCACATACGGATACCTATAAATTTATCTTCTCCAAGCCAAGCCCAAAACATCCAGTCGCTTTAAAGACCATCCACTGATGCTGCAAACTCAGTACGTGGACAACGTGATGCCTAAACTCTGCTTACAAGTCCCAACTTGCAGAACGCTGTGCTGGCCTCAACCTTCCACCTAGACACAGAACAGAGAACTGAAGAACAGGAAAATGGTGGGTCTGAGCGGCAGATTCTGTCCGTGCCATATGTGCTCGGGTCCATCTGATTCCATTTTAACCAAAAGCTTTAAAAGGGTATTCCGCTCACCCATTTCTAACAAGTGATTCGGATGGCACTGCCCACCACCTTTACACGGGGTTTGGAAATTTTTCTGGAGACATGTGTCACTGCTACATGACACCAAATTTCACATGCAGTCATTAAAATTCTAGCTTATTCACCCCCCCACATCCCTCTTCTCTCACTTATTAGATAACTCCTACGGAGGAAGGTTTTATCTTTCCCTTAGTACTCCAAAGGGGAAACGGGAGTCACTGAAGCACAATTAAACGCACTGGACAGACAAGAGAAGAGTTTGTGTCAGAGAAAAGAAGGCCTAACATTTGTTACCCTCAATAATTTCTGGCATTTTCTCCTTCGTCCTTTAAAAAAAAAAAAAAAAAAAAAAAAAGCTATCTATAAATAGTTAGAAAGATAGCATTTTTTAAAATAGAATTATCCCCCACTAAAAAAGGTTTGGCTGCGCAAAGACCATTTCTCAATTGTCTCCGAGGACAGCGGAGGATGTGGGTAATTACAAGAGGGTCACAGACAAGTTAGCTTCATCGAGTGACTGGCATATGTTAGTGCTACCCGGTCTGACAGAAGATCACTTGTAAGTGCCAACAGCTACAAAACAGAAGGTTATAAAGGCTTGCTAAAATTCATTAATAAGGCAGTCGGTAGTTATCTGATTTCACAGCAACACCTGCATATTTATCTTCTCATTACCAACTGGATGATGGAATTTTTTTCAAGCACATTTAAAAAATCTGCCAACTTCAAGTATAAAAAAAATAAACTTTGTGGTTAATTTTTCCCTTAACAAAGTACAGCTGTTGAGAATAATTGTTCGAGATCTTACCCTGTAATGTCAACTGCAGCAGAACAAAGAGTATTTAATTAGCAAATCTATCCAGTAATTCAACACCTATTATATAAAATGCCTTCGTGATTTTATTCAGGATAATTTGCTAAGAGGGTTATTACTGACATTCAGATGAAATTTAAAATTCCTACGCAAGTCGAGTCATAATAGCAGTAATGATCCCCCCAATCAGGAGATACTGTGTCACACAAGGTTCTTTTGCAATGCAGCAGCCGATTTCCTGACTTCTTAATTCCTGGGCTCAGCTCAGTGAGAGCCCTTCACGCCAATATTTCAGTCAGCAATACATCCTTAATGGGACTCTATTAAAATACCTAGAATAAAAATGACTTTTTTTTTTTTTTTTTGTTAAGAAGAATGACAGCACTGCTATCATATCAATCACGAGCAGTTTCTCAGAAGCGCGCGGCAAAGGGAGGGAGGGAGGTTTATGGTGAGGCTGGGAAGACAGAAGAAAGAAGGAAGAGAATAGGAAAATTGTTACTCGTTAGTTTCCTTTTGCAAATAATATTGCGCCGCTCATGAGAGCTGGATTGTCTCCTATTGCAGGCAATCCAAGTAGGAAGAATTAATTGCCTGGCAACCCATCTGTACAGCCATGCCCCTTCCCCCCAGCAAACATATACTTCTGAAAACCTGTGAACTTCCCCACACAGCCAACATCTGTGAAATTCCATTTTAACTTTCTCCTTGTAAAAGCGAGGCCAGCAACACGCCCGTGCCCTCGCCCGTGAAAAGTGAGTTGACAGAAACGGAAAGACTGCAGTTGCAGACAATAAACCAAAATGCAAAATCCTGTCCTAATTTGACTCCAACTCGCTGATTACTTAATTAAATAAGAACATGATTTAAGAAAGGGAATGATTAAAAAACCACAAATATACAAGGAACGGCTTTTCCATTGCATCAAGTAGTTTTCAACACACCTTACTTAAAAGCCACTAAAGAGCATCTCCCGACAAGAGGATGCTTACGTGAGAACAAGATTTCTAGCTGAGCTACAACAGAACAGGGCACAAAACTAACATGCAGTGCAATGCAGAGATTTCTCCTGGAGACGTACAAATTCTCTGTAGACTCCCAGGGCCACAGGCATAAGGAAACAGAAAGGTTTCTTCATGAAGACATGATCAGGCTGAAAAGACTGACCAGAATGATTACAAAAATGCTGTACCACAGATGCATAGCAAGAAATATCATTTATGCTCTTGCTTTGCACAAGGAGAAAAACTAACGTTCGTATGGCGTTGACAAAAAATGCATTTTTGAAGACTATTCTGTAGTCACCTCGTGTAGACCTGAGATTTTGTTTCCAGCCCAGGTGTTTATTTGCGTAATTACACAGCAATACTTCTGGTACCAGCTTTAACCATTGATATTAGCCAGCCCTTCCCACAATACGGAGGAATGAACAGACTGTGCTCCGGTACGCATTGCCACTAACTTGGCTACATAAGCGTTTCTGCACCCCTGTATTTTTACAACCCATTCATTAGCTTTGTTACTATGCTATGATAAGTAGCCTCTACGCTATTGCTGCAGAATACTGCCAGACGACTTTTTTTTAAGGAGGATTTTCAAAAAAAGGTTGCTATCACAGGACAAAAAGGTACCTATGTCATAAGAAAAAGTGAAACAAAGATGGAAACCTTGCTTGCCATAGAGAATGAAGCATCCCAGTGCCGTGCTTTCATTAGACAACAGACTCGATTTGGTGGGGTTGGAGTGACCCAATCCAAATAGCTGGTAAATACATTTCTTTCAAAGAACTTCAATTGAGCATTTGCTTTACTTAGACAATGCATTCAAGGTTTTATTTCCCCAAAACGTTGTCTTAGATAAGCTCAAAAGCATCAGAAATACACCACCCCATGCATCCAAAAATTTTCCTCCCATGTTTTTTTTTTCAGCAACACTGAAACTACCTGTCCATACTCCACCAGCAAAGTTGACAGGCAACACCATGACCTTGCTGGATAATATATACAAACCCAAGACTGGATGGGGGCACCAAAACCAAAGGGAGAATGACTCCAAGGCATGAAGCAATGTACACAAAGATCAGTGACACGTTTACATGACAGCAAAAGGTAGGATCTTCTGCCTCACAAACAACAGAACATGCACAAAGAGGCAGCATTAGAAACACTCCGAACACAACAAAAATCATGTGTATATTTGTCACATTTTGACAAGGAACGCAAAGATGACAGTAAAACACTGAAGAGGATGATATGAATCAAATTACAACTCAAAGACAATGTTCCCTTGATGCTAGAAACAATTATGTACCTTTAAAATTCTACAATACCTCCACTTCAGGTATTTGTGGTAAGCTTTAATGAAGAAAACAAGAAAAACAGAATTAATTTTTATGAAGTTACACCCTTATTGGGCATTCTGCACAATGTATTACAAATTCTACTATACCAAAGTGAAATTTGGCCAATTTTTAAAGAACTGGTTTGGTGCTAGGATAGAAGAAAAACAATGACACATACTCCTACAGCTAAGAAAAAAGAAAAAAAAAAAAAAAAAAACAAAGAAAAAACACTAAACAAGAAGTCCACACCCAAAAGATTCTTTGTTAGAAATTCAATTAAAAACTTGGAAATGGAAAAACTGAGCGCTCAATGACAAAGCTGAATACTTGACTGGATAGAAGCCAACTGGCCCAGCTCTTAGCCCAGTTCTGGGTTCTCAAAGTAATAAGAATGTGAGTGGCTAACAAGCTGCAAAAGGCACCTGTACAGCACGGGCATTTTGTAACTCTCAGGTCCACAACGACTGTGGCCAGAGAAACCACGCAACAGAAGCACGGGCAGTTAACTGAGAAGCACGGGGTCTCACAGCCCACCCACTCATTATTTTCTTTCTGTCCAACTCATTCAAAACTGACCACCTAACATGAATAAAGAGGCAGCGAAGTTCTTCCGCCCCCCCCCCCATTTCAGTCTACGAAAATAAAAACAAGATTTGTAACACCTAGGGCCCCTTGAAGAACATGGTACTCAAACCAATTTTAGCTCATTAACTCTTCTGAATAATTTTTTATTTAAATCCATTAAATACATCTATGCTTGATGAACATTTTGTACTTAGCTAGAAGATGCAAGGAAACCTTTTGTGCATTTCAAGTACATTGCACCTACCTCAAAAGCTAAGTTTATCAAAACCACAAGTAAAAGCACTTCTAGTAAACAAGAATATGACAAGCCTCATTTACCATTTCCTAATAAAACCAAAACATGTGTTAAGCTATTCAATATTTAAATGAATACACACAAGTATAACCTCCTCAGGAGTAAAAAAAGCAGCACGTGTTTTAGCGAAATGAAGTCTTTCTGTTTAAACATTTGTTCATTTTACTTCATTACCTAAACTTAACTGGTTTAACATAATTCAGTAACTGAGAATCGGCCTTTCTCCAGAAAAACATGCAAACAACAAATGACAAGAAGAGTAAACAATTAAAATGAATTCCTTACAAAAGCAGTGTAGTCTGTTTGGTCAGACAAGTTAGAATCCAGTCAGGTTTACACCTGAGCAGAGACTTTCCTGTAAGTAACAGCAAATTCTATTTCTGAATATGAAAGACAACCCTCCACAACAGATTTATGGTAATTTTACAGACCGCCCTGCAAATATATAGGCATGTTTCCCTCAACCTTGAGCTGACAGGAATGTAAGCTCTTTAAGTGCATACCCGTTTCCCAGATAAGCTACTCTCATAGGCATACATCTATCCTTTTCCTACAGAAAGGATCAAGGAGTAGATTCCTGTCTTCAGTATTGGAAGAAAATACTTTTTCAAAGAGAAATAAGGCTAATACTCAACAACCTCAAATTATTATTAGTCTGCAAGATTTAGTGAAGAAACTCAGACGACAGGAATATTTTAATTTTTGAGTAGTGGATAAATTCAGTGCCATATCCAAAATGATGACAAATTCCTTGAGAGTCCAATGGGAGTTACAACTCTAGAAGGCCCTCTGCCCTCACTTTCAACTCCTTAAAGAACATTTCATTATGAAAAGAAAGGTCAGTTTTAAGAAGGATCCCTTAAGGATACAAGGGAGCGTGGACTGGCAGGACATCAATCTACTAAACACCAACTTTGCTACAGTTGTACTGGTTTGTGTACTTCCAGTAAGAACCACAACAAACCAATTCCCACCTGATGAGTACTCTTAAAAGAAAAAGGACTTCTACTAAAAAATACTAAAAAAAAAAAAAAAAAAAAAAGAAAAACACACACAAAAAAAATTTTACTTTAAGAATCACAGGCACTTTTGCAATAAGTAAACTGAATAGAGCAACCTCTGTATAAACACAGGTATATTTCACTGAAAACAATCCTGAAATTTTATTGCAGTGAGAGGACACGCTGGTGCTGGTAATGAACACTGCGTATGAATGTCATGTACATCATAAAATCCTTGAAAGTTGTTTCAACAGCTTTAAAACCAAGCTGTTCTTTCATCAGGACTAAGTGGTCGTCTATCAAAACAACATCTATTTCGATTTAGAGATGGTTTTTAGCCTCTAATTAGCCTCCAAAGAAAGTTCTCTTACCTAATTTCTTAAATGTCAGGCAAGATTTTCATACAGCATAAATTTTGCTTCATTAAATTAGATATATTTAGACAACATATGACGGTTGTTTATAGAAAATTAAACAATGCTCATTCATCCTTCACGGTTCATCCTTCACCGCTGGTGCTGCCAGCAGAGTTTGCGATTTTCCGATCGCACAACCCTCGCTGAGGGATCAAGGGTTGCTCAGACAGTGCGGGATTTATCTGACTACACGGGGCAAAATGATCTTTGCCAACAGGCTGCCCAACCTGGTAAGGAGAGCTTTGAACTAGGACTGATGGGGACAGAAGCACATCACCAACTATCAAGATGGGAAAAAAAGGCTGGGGCATGAACTGAATAGGAAGGAATAGGCTCCTGAGGACTGAAGAAAGGAAGTGTCACTGCTAGCCTCAAGGTGGGCAAGATGACAACCTCCAGAGGTCCCCTCCAACCTCAGCCAGTCCTTGAAGGCTTGTCCAGGGAAGCACAGGCTGCTCAGCCTCACCACAGCCCGGTGCTCACTGGCAGCTGGCTGAGCTGCTGTGCTCGAAAGTCTGGGGCCCACAGCAGCACGTCCATCTGGAGGCCAGCTGCAGGTGGCTGTGTGGGGCTGGATGCCAGCCCGGGGCTGTGAGCTGCCCGTGGTGGTGAGCGGGCGATGGGGCAGGGCGTGCCCTCAGCAAGTCTGCGGGCAGCGCAGAACCAGGAGGTGAGCCAGGTGGCTGCGCTGCCGCTCGCTCAGTGGAGCCTCAGTGGCCTGGAGATGGCTTCTGGTCTACAGGAATCTCATCAAGTCCAACAAAGCCTCCAAAATACTCACTCCAGATCTGCTACATTATAATCCTCTCTGATTAAGGAAGGAGAAATTCCTGTACATCCAGCGCCCTAACTCCACTGGGATGTTCAGGTTTCCCTGAGCTACTCAAATGTGAAAGGTAGGAGAACAATCTGGGGTACACAGACTGCTACAGTGACCACAATTGTTCTTAATAAGCAAAGTATATGGCAAAAACAAGCTTTAGGATTGCCCAAACAGGCAAAAAAAAATAAGTCTACTCCAAGATGAATCTTGCTGCATTAAAGAAGTAACTGAACAAGTCTTTTGTCATGTAGAAGCATACACACAAAGTACTGGAGACCGGGAAAAACTGTTGCTTCAAGTAGAGAAACCTTGGTCTTCTGACACGGTGCCATCCTTGCTGGTTACAACAATTAAAGAAATTCAGCGTGCATGAAATAAGCACTGGTAACAAATAGAAATTTTACCAAAGTACCCAGTCAGGAATAAATAAGGTCAGGACACTGCTGAATTCTCAGAAACTCACAGTCACTTTTGGACTGATTAAAGTAGTGAAAAACCAGGAGTAGGGCAGGTAGCACCTCCGGTGCATCCAAGGACCAGGCACTGCACTGCTGGGACTCCTCCAGTCTCTTCAGACTAGCCCCTGTGGCAGCTCTGAACTGCCTTCTTAGGTGGTATCAGAGAAATAAATCCATTTTCCACCCTCGGTGGGACACTTAACCTTTTCTGCTTCAGGCAGGACCTAGTGATTGCTCCAAGGATGTGAAAAGACAACTAGGAACATGCATGGTTAATAACACGAAGTCTCAATCAGATTTCTATTTGTTCAGTGTGACCTCTGTACAGCACTTGATGAAGCTGACCTGGACACAGACAGAAAGAGCTTCTGAGCGCCTCTGCCAGCCAGCCATACTCATTTCTTTAAAATGAGCTTCCTGAATTCTGTCTGCTCCCCACTCCACCCACCCCCCCCCCAAAAAAAAAATATGGGGTTCTTGAGGACATAAAAGACCCCCTTGCCCCCGAAAAAGCCATGTTTCTGACATAAAATGTCAGAAATAGTGGGCTACCAGGTGGTTTTAAGGTACATGGCTAATTTCTGCCACACACCAAGATCTTAATGTGGAAGAAAAAAAATCAAAGTAATTTAAAAAGTTTGTTCTTCTACTTTTAAATTTACTACAAAATAAAATTACTAATTAACAATCCTAACTTGCCTGTTAAACGGGGCTTGCTACTGTAAGTCAGCAAGAGGAACTATGGGCTGTGTTGATTGGGGCAACTTCATCTCCCAGATTTTTCCTATAAGGACATACGGGGGGGGGGGAAAAAAAAAAAAAAAAAAAAAAAAAGAGCCCATGCCAATGGAAACTACTGCCTATCCCCACATCCACAATAGCAAGCATCTTACAAGCACTTAAAGGAGCTATGTATGAACAGCATTTGATGTCACAGGGCTCTCGTAGAAACAGGAACATGCTCGGTGACACCATTTTCTGAGTACGCTAACAGAAAAGCTGAGCTTCAGGCCGATTCCTCAAAGGGACCATCTTCTTTTCAGTCTTCTAGACTGCCTCAGTTAATGGTCAGCTGGTTGAACAGTAAACCTGAAATAGCAGTCCACAGCATTTTTAATACCATTTGTCTATTCAACAGCCTGTCTCACAACAGAGGACACGTGCACTGTTTTTAAAAACAGAACTAAGTTAGAGGCTTATCAAAGCATTTGAATTAATTTTTGAGGACTTTAGACTCATGGAAAGAGATGACAGCGTCAGAAGCGACTTTTATGTGTTGGTCTGTTGTTAAGCACTGCATGTACAGCCCATTTCGGTATTTAGGGATTCCACACTAATAGCAGTACGGCTTTATTGCTGATGAAACCAAGTGGTTAAGATGTCATTATCCGATGCCACAGGATGTGGATTTGTTTGTTAGTAGTACAGAGAATGGAGATATTAAGACTAGGAAAACAAACAAATGTAGTTAACCTTGCAACGTGACCCGCTAGGAACCCAAACCAAAAACTGACTTTCAGCCACCTATCAGATTAAAGTAGCGGGGTGTTACCACTCGTTCAATCCACCCAAAATAATATTGCTCAACAGGAATACATTTCTGCTCTAATGATAGAAAAAAATTAATTACAAACGCAACTAAAGCATACTACCTCCATAAATCCATTACTGTGAGAGAGGCATGCTGATTATTTTTTTAAATCCTTAATTTGTCATTTAGACCTACTGTTATCTCATTTGCAAAGAATTCAAAACACATTTGCACAAAACTAGCTTTCTAAAACATTAACAATGTTTATAAATCTCTCTCTTATTTCCCTACAATTTGACAGGATTGATTTTGTGCTACATACTTTAACTCAATCAATCTTTGACTTTGGAAATTTTCATTTAAATTCTTCATCCCACAAATTCAGTTAAAGAAAGAACATCACAACCTAAAGGTTTTGTTTAATCTAAAAACATACCTAACGAGCTTTCCTACTTCTCGTTACTGGAGTTTGAATCATTAATAAAAATCTCAGCTTTCACTCATATGCCAAAGAAGCCTCCTTTCAAAGCTCACTCTTGCTCCTACTTTTCAGTTTCAATAGAAGGCACCAGCACTAATTTACATTATTGTCACAGCAGTCATTCAATATCCTCATTAGAATTATGTCTGAAATGAGACCTGCAGGGCCTTGAGAGAAGTTTTAGTGCCAACATAATAATCTAAGCACAAGCACTGGTCAACAGTGGCTTGATTTTGTCCACTGCTGTTATTGATACAAAACGACTAAAATCCAAACTGCTTTTTAATGCCTTTAGATTATTGGAGGTGGCTAAAACACATTAAAAAAAAGAAACATAAGGAATGATCAGGATCCAGTATAGGAATGGAAACCTCTAGGAATTTTCTTGCACTCTAAGACCTGGTTTGAACTTAAAAAACAGAACAGTCTTACCATTAAAATAACACAACGACCATAAAATAAATCTACGTACATTTCCTTTAGAGAGCGGAAGAACATCAAGTACTAAAAACATATATAAATATGTATTTTAACTTATTCAAGATGATATTAAATCTGCTTGGAAAAAAAAACCTGCTGACCAGCCTCCATGCCAATGAAGAGATATCGCTGCTTTCAGGCATAGGTAACGCTAATTTTAGCGTGACCCAAATAGCTGCAGAATAAGAGATTTTTCCCAGGAGATATACATAAATACACGAAATACAACCAGTAAGAGACATTTGTTCCCTTTTATAGGTCATGCTATAGGTAGTGTATCCTTAGGTCCGTTGTGTTTATTAACCTAGACATTTATTTCGACCATATGTACACACCAGCATTTATAGGAAGATGATAATTGCAGATTCAAAGTCATGAACCAACCGCAATCTGACAGAGGTCAATAAAAATATCCCAAAATGTTACATAGAACAGAATTTATTACACCTTTCTCAAGCTTATGATCATATACACTGGCAGCTACAATCTTAAAGAGAAAAAAGGAAAGAAAAAAAGGCTGAAGTGAACCTTGACAGATCATCTACTAGCCTATTACCACTCCGTTATTCAGATCAGCTACAGTTAACTGTACGTCTGCAATGGCTCACACGTCCCATCCACCTGAACTACTACAATTTTTCTGTTTCACTTTTCCCTTTTCATGAACAGTTGCTCTGCTACAATCTATCACATAAGAAAACCGTCACAAAGCTGAAATACAGCAAATTCAAACTATTTGAATATTTATTTGATTAAAGTATAGAAGATTATTCTTACTCTGATAAAGTATAGAAGATTATCCAGTAGAGGAGAAAGGTAATTAACATCTAATTTCAAAGCTTTTCAAATAAGCCTCCCCAACAACACTGGAAGAGTTCTACACTAAATAAGTTTCTCATTTTCATTCAAAAAGGCACACCTGGCAGACCAACAGTAACAGTACGAAAGAGAAAACAGAAGACAAAGAGGCATTCAAATCAAGCAAAAAAAACATGTTCCCCGCTCTCTTCCACATGTGTTTGCAGTCATATCATCAAGTAATATTTGAATAAATGAGGTACACTCACCCTAAGAGAGAGAGAGAGGTAATTTAACAGGTTAGATAGAGGAGAAAAGATACTTAAATTGCCTGGAAGTCAAGTAATAAAGACAACCCACAAAGCCCGGTAGCATACAGACTTCTAGATTGACTTTTGAGAAGAATTTGCTGACGCCACTGGTGGTTGAATTTCCAAGTTTAAAAACAAAATCTTCAGGTAGGTAGCTTCGTGCATCAGCAGAACCAAATCCCCAGTCTGTGAGGCTGTTTATCGGGGCCTGTCTTAGCCAGGGTCTCTGCTCACAGTGCCATGCAGATGTCCCCAGCACACCTGCAGTTGGGATCTGCAAATTATGTTGCCTATGTTGAGAGATCATCTGCTGTCTGTGCTGTTAAATGTTATTATTAGATGTAGAGCTTAGGGATATGGTTTAGTGGGGACTGCTAGCGTTAGGTCAGAGGTTGGACTCGATGATCTTGAGGTCTCTTCCAACCTAGAAATTCTGTGTCTGTGTGTCTGTGTCTATTTCCCATACCCTTCAAGCATCATTTTCTCCCGAAGCTTTGCACTAGGTTATAGAGCTCACCCTAAGCAACAGCAGAAAAACAATGACCAAGATGACCAAGACTTCTATGGGATTGTGTAAGGATACAAGTTCTCCAAACATCTTGGTAATGAAAAGAAGTGGTGCATACATTAAGAGAAAATATTCAGAAGTTGCTCCTAAGAAAACAAAAGTCCACCTGTGAGAACAGTTAAGAAGTCTTCACAACTGGGTAAGCTAACATGGAACGAAAGTCAGTGTGAGGCTCCTGTCAGAGCCGAGCCCGTTAGGAAGGTAATGATCTAGGAGGAAGATTAAAAACAGCCAGATTTTTTTATTGGTCATTTAAAGGATGACATTTCCCAGAAAACACTTCTGATCTCAACAGCAAGCTATAGATGAGGGGCTTATGAGGCAGACAGCTTCCACGCAAATGTCTCCCTCTAGAAAAATGGGGACAGCTCTGTCCAAAAGCATAGCTGTCCCATGAATCCACTTCAGTCGTTGCCAGTAAAGGCCTGAGAGGAGGAGGGTACAACGTTTTAAGATCAGCTGTCCCCTGCCCCCCTCCGCCAAAATAACAGACCTATCTTGGAGCAGAAGCAGCTTCAGAAAAATACTCCAATTGCTGCTCCTGCTGGGGAGACAGGAATTTATGATGGGCTACGGGAAGCACCCCACCGGCCTCAACACTGACACACCGACGAGGGCTGCATCATAAAGGCCTTGCACACTGTGAGGGATTGCCAAGCATACCATAAAACCAGAATGCCAAATTACAATCCTAATCTTGCTTCCAAGCCCTGTATTTTCAGCCCTCAGCCTGGATTTCCCCCCCCCCAACACAAAGTATTAGGTGTCAAAAGGTTAGCTGATTGATTCCTGGTCTAAGGCTAATTAAGACATGGCCAAACTGTGTCCATGTCTTACTTAACAACAGCATTCAAGCAAGTTTCAAGCAATCTGATTAAAATTGACTAAAAGTGTCTTCCTTCAGTAATCACTTAGACAGAATGAATTTTACATTAGCAGGATCAAGCACACGTCAGGCCTCAGTGGAAATGAAAAGGGCTTATAGTAATAGGATTTATAAATCCACCGCATTAGGTTAATGGCTAGATGATTTACATGGAACTTTTCCCCCTCCTCCTCACCCTTTAACTCAAAAAGAAGAAAGCCAAACCCACAAAAACAAAACCCAAAAAAATCCCAACCCTATATTTGGCACTTTTAGCTACGAGTGCCAAGGCAAAAACAGCCTTTCATGCACTTCTTTTTAATTAGCTGAAAATTAAAAGCCACGAGTGATCCTTCATTAACTCTTTCAGGGCAGAAATAATCAATTAGATTTTTATAAAGCCAGAAGGCTCGAAGACCCTAATGACCTGTTCCAAACAAACACAATGAGCTATCCGCACGCGCATAATGAAGCTGTGACGGTTTGAACCAATAAATATGCAACCGATCAAAAATGAGATCCTCATTCCTCCTGAAATTGGCGGTAATGGAGTTCTCCATATGAATATTTTCAATGGCAGCGACGACTCTGAGAGCCCTTGCTCTTTCTCAGGCGGCAATTCAATCCTCCCGCTAGTAGCGGTTACTAATGACACTGGGGCATGGATGGCTTCAAGCCAGCGCGCCCTCGTTGCGAGCGCTGGAATGTCCTCCGCCATGTGGGAAACCAGGTGCTTTGTTTTGTTCTTTTGGCAGCTGAGGCTTTCATTTGCTGCAAATTTGCAAGCCAAGTCAGTCAGCTGAGCCCCCGCCGCAGCGGCAGCCACTCGCATCTGCTGCCTCCCCCAGGCGCAGGCAGGGAAGGAGCTCATCCCCAAAGTCCTACCTGCAGCCACCTCTCCCAGAAGGGGAACCCAGGTCAGGGAGGGAGGGCGAAAGCTTGAGCTAAAGACGCGCCGCCCTTACGTTGACCAAAATGAGTGCAGAGCTGTCAGCTAACAAGGTCAGCGTTTCTCAACTAGCCACCGCTTGGCGTTCTCAGGTCACCGTGCAGCCATTAAGAAATGAATCCAACACCGGGATTAAAGCGACCTGCCAACGCCACGAGCTTAAAAATAGCCGATCAAGCACCCGCCCATTGTCACCAGGCGCAGTTACATTATCTCCACCTCGCTTTCTTCCGTGGCATTAGCCGGGCAGCAAAGCCCTGCCCTCCCCTGCGGTGGCAGCCCGGGTCAGGCCTGGCCGAGTCGTGCCCCTCCTCAACCACCAAGTCTGTGCTTACATCCACGGGCCTGCCTCTCTCGGGAAACGTATTCTCCCCATCTGTGGCACCACACGTTCGTGCTTTGTCACCAGCCCAGGCCCGGCGGCCCGACAATAGCTGGGAGAAGCCGGTCGGCTGCCCCGGCCGGCCGGGTGTCGGGTTCACATTCCTTCCTTCCCCACAGACACTTGTCCGGTGTCACACAAAGGAGGGCCCAACAAACCTGATCCAGGGCCATTAGATTCAGACAGCAAGGCACCACACAATGACCTTTACGAGAACGATATTAACAGGTGGCTGGTGTCTAATACAAATAATTATATTACACTTCGGCAGCGTGGACCAAAGTGGAAACACATTGTCTGGTCATCAGCAATTGAAATAACGCTACCAGGACACCCTTTTAATGCTAGGAGCTCTTTTTCCTCCTTAACTCCAAAAAAAAAAAAAAACCAACACCCTCCTTGATGGAGCACGGACAACGAGCTCCTGCCTCTACCACAAGGCACCTCACCTGAAAAATTCACGCGGGAATCTGACACTTCCACCCCAAGCTTGGAGAATGCTGCTCCCCTTTGGAGATCACACAGGGATTCTTTGGGATTAAATGCAAGCCTTGCCTATGAAGCGTTACCCCGACTTTCCCTCTTGAAAACACATACCGACTTCAGTTATAAACAAAGAAATGGATAGCATAGCAGTTCCCAAGCAAAGTTCTTCAAAACCTGGAAGAGAAACCAAACTACACGCGATCAAATTAATTGCCCTCGCTCGCTAATTAGTTTTTCCACCATCAATCATCTCAAGTTAGCTGCGGTTTTCGTCAACCTTTAACCCCGAGACGAGCCACGGCTCTGACAGGACAGACAGCTGTGGCAGCGGCTGCAGCGTTTTGGGACAGGCAGCCATCTCCCACCATGCCGAAGCTGAACTCCACCTGGCCGGGGCGACAAGGGGATGGGATCCGGCGTGCTGCCCGACCCACAGCGCTCACCCCGACCTCCCCCGTGGGGTCTGCGTGGCGGGGTGCGGGCCGGGGGAGCCCGGTTGTCACCCTGCCACATGCCACCAGCGGCGAGCCAGCCTGCGCCGAGAGGGGCCAGGCAGCAGATCGGTTTCCTGTCAGCTGCGAGTCGGCCGACACTTAAGCTGCTCAAAGGCCTCTCATTCTTCCCTTTGGAAAGGGGAGGGCAGGTTCAAGGACACCGCGGCCTGTGAGATTATGTTCTATACACACAAGCAAGAAGCTAGGAAACGGCAACTCAAAGCGAGAGGGTTTGGTTAGGGAATGGTTAGCGAGGGCCTCAGCCACGCTGTTAGAGGTGCAGAAAGTATAAAATGAGCCCTCGGGCATGTGCTTGCTGCTGAACACAGCCCAGCGAGAGCAGAACAGCTGGGATGTCTTGAGACACCTCCGAACAAAACGCACCCCTCCTGGGGGAAAGGCAGCTCCTTGCTCTGGTGCGGCAAGTGGCTCCTCCGGCCAGCAGCACCTGACATGTTGCAAGAAGCTCCCGAAGCTCGCTGACAAACCAGATCTGCTTTGCGTTCCCTTTTGACTTGAGCAAGGGAACCAGGAACCGGCCAGCCACTCCCATTTCAGGCCTCCTGAACCAAAAGCCAGTTTGGAGCAGCCAGGTGGGTGCTGCTCAGCCCCAGTGTCCTCCTCCCCTCGCCCTCCCACACCCCTCCCTCTGCCCTCACCTCAAGCAGCCCTCAGGCTGGGGCGAGAGCTGAGCCTCACACAACACCTCTGGGAACTTCTTTCAGGGCTCCCACAATGATTTATAAGCAATACAGACAGGCCAAAAAACAGAGGCGATGACAAATCTGGAAAGTGACTGGAAACACACAAAGTTACTGCTTTGGAACTGAAGACATCTAACGCTTCAGGGAAAAAAAAAAAAGGGGGGGTGTGGAGATAGGAGGGATAAAGAGCTATTAAGACAACTAAGAATTTGTAGGGAAGGTAAATCAGCAAGAAACAAAATCCGGTTGTCCAACAGCCCTCCAGTCCTCTTATACATGTAAAAGTACTTCAGAACTGCTCCAAATTCTCCCTCTGCCAAAAAAGCACCACCCACCCCCAGAGTCAGTGTCATCTTTTTTGCCTTTTTTCTCCCCATTGAGGAGATGTGTATTTATTACATATGCTTCTTCTGTAAGCCATTAGCTCTTCATTAATTCCTTTAGTTATTTATTCTTTCTTACTATTCTGAACGCTGAAAACAAAAGCAAAACCACAAAAGAGCTACCTAAAAAAAAAAAAAGTCAGACAATCAGTATCTGGAACATCATATGCTACAGTGACATGGTTAAATTATCCTATAACAATATGCTAATACATACAAGTCAAAGCATCACCTCAAGAATTAATGCCTGACAACAGTATCTTAAGGTAAAAGAAAAGGAAGGATATGGAAGGAGAAAAAAATGAAGTTACAGAATTATAGCAACTTTGTTCTAGATTTTGACTGTAGTAAGGGGGATGATTTATATTTTTAGATAAAGTCAGCTTGTACATGAAGACATTTTTGAAGGAAATGAGTTGTCCTCAGTGAAACTGAATCTAACTGACACACTGTTTTATCTTGCAGAAATTGTACAGTTTCAAATTAAGTACTGATGATGTAAATGGCAACACAGGCCAACAAAAGACGAGTTTTGTCTGAAGTCATAACTTCGTTCATGCACTGAAGATCGTGCCTTTTACAGGGTGGTGTCCTACTAACTACTATGCTAGAAGTTTTTGATATGCAAACATGTCCACAAAAGCTAGTGACGCACACACAGATCGATTTGAAATATTCTCTGTTCCACAGCTCTTCAAATTAAAGTTGCGCGGGTCCACTAGTTATAAAAGCTATCTTGCATCAAGAAATATACCGTCACCCCTTGATCCTGTACCAAAACCTATGCAAGTCACAAATTAAGCCTGAAGTCTACCTATCAGTTCAGAATCACGTGCTAGAAAGATACCAAAACCCCAACACGCTTCTATGCAAAGAATAAAATAAGCAGATGCTCATAAGAAGAATTTTTTAAACAATCACCTAGAATGGTGAAACTAAATGATGTTGAATAAAAAGAGGTGATTCACATTTATGAATACATTAGCAAAAGGGATACTTACCACATCCCCAGAAGAGTCTGAGTTTTGTAAAGATATGAACATTATCTTAATAAAACTACAGACAAGAACAAAGACCCAAAGAGCACACCTTCTCCAAGCCACCCACTTCCTCAGGATTTATCAGAGTGGGACAGCACAGCCCCTAGTGACGGCACTGCTGTCAGCCACCAGCCTCACAGGGTCCCCGTCCTTGCAACTCACCCCTCTTCACAAAGGTACCTCTGCTTGAGCCCAGTTTTACACACCTCCCTGTCCCCATGCGTGGCATCTGAATCAAAGAGAAAACATCTCCTCCAAAGAAAAAGGTCTAAGTGATTGT
Source organism: Aythya marila (assembly GCF_965140915.1). Classification (NCBI taxonomy): domain Eukaryota; kingdom Metazoa; phylum Chordata; class Aves; order Anseriformes; family Anatidae; genus Aythya; species Aythya marila. The sequence continues at coordinate 83,523,778 of NC_139042.1, read as the reverse complement.
CTGCTGCAGATACCTGCACCACTAACACCACCTCTCTCTCTCCCTACCCCCTCCCTCCTTCCCCAGTACTGTCTCAGCAAGCAACGCTGGCTTCTCAACTTGCTCTCAGCAACCAGCTTTTCTCCATGTTTTTTTCCAGAGACCCCACAGCTCTCTGGGCAGCCTGTGCCAGTGCTCTGTCACACACCCAGCACAGAAGTGCTGCCTGGTGCTCAGAGGGAGCCTCCGGGGCTCCTGTTTGTGCCCTGTGCCTCTGGTCCTGGCCCTGGGCACCACTGAAAAGAGCCTGGCTCCCCCTTCTTTGCACCATCCCTTCAGGTCTTTATTTTGATGAGACTCACTCTGAGCTTCCTCTCCTCTTGGCTGAACAGTCCCAGCTCTCTCAACTTCTCCTCAAAGGAGGTGATACAGTCTCATCATCATTTTTGTGGCTCCTCTTTTACTAAACAGGCTCTACTTCACACCCGTACCTTCAAGCTGAGCAGCAATGTAACTTTTAGAAGCAAGACGTATGATCTTGATTGAACTCAAATGTTGGGAAATCCACCCAACAGCTGCACAGAGCTGCATCTCTCCGCACCTTCATTCTCATGAAATTAACTAAGAACCCAGCATGACTCACTTATAATGCCAACTGCAGTGACATTGAATCTGCACCAACACACACAAGACACTGATCACTTAAGAGGATTTGTGGGACAAAGGAGGAGGAGGTGAGTAACAGATAGCAAACTGAACCACGCGCATTGGGGTCAGCAGACATACACAGAATTTTGCTTCTTAGCCCTTCTTACTGCATGATGGTCTTTGCCACAGCAGAAAATCCCTACAACACAAGTACTTCAAGACTTAGCAGAGCAAAACTGAAGCAGTGTGCAACGTACTGCATGGCAATGGAAAATTGAAATCCAGGACTGAGTCATCCACTCGTGACCCTAAAAACATACATCATATAATCCTATATGGCTCCATTTAAACTCAAAAAGGGGTGTTTTGTATGTTTTTTGATCACTGTTGTATTTGTTTTTTATTTATTTATTTATTTTTACCTCCACTAGCCTCAATGGCCAATCTGAGATAGATGCTTGTTCCTCATTGTACCCATTAATTGCATAGAGTCAGACATCCTAAATGTACGTTCCCTAAAGGTTTCAGGGCCCCTACCACTGCTGCCTTAAAAATAATTTATGTTTCAAAGGGAACTCCTGGGGAAAAAAAAAGCATTTTGTTGGCTCAGAGCAGTACTGTCAGGATGGCTCCTAGATTATTCCCTCGAGGTAGACAAAGTAGGAGGCTTTATCATCATTCAGGCAGATGGGTTATTAGACACATGACACCAACAGTTTTAGTAGACTTGAACACGCAAACTTGGTTTTGAGGTTGAAATATCAAAATGAATCCACTGCTGAGGAATCCTCTGTTATCAAATAGAGGTGTTTGATAGATACCATCAGAAGAATCACATCTACTGTATAATGATTTAACAAATCCATTCTTATTTTTTATTCCTTACTGAAAAGTAAGCGTGAAAGAACTGAAACAGGCACTTAAGTCCCTCCCGCTCTTTCTCTCTTCACAGGCTTGCACATGAATTAAGCTCCAGTACCCTGTAGCCACCCTTCTGTAACTCCTCACCTGAAGAGTAATGGTTATGAAAAAGTCATGAGAATATCTTTTTCTTTTTTTTGCACTCTTCATCTTTTTGATTCTGAGCAACTACAGTAACTTTCAGAAGAGAACTAGGCGTCATAAAGGTAAATACTGAAGATTGGCAGAAAAAGATCCCTAAGCAGTAAGTTTAATAGCTTAAAATATCCAACACGAAATCCTGTCTTCAGAACCATTCCCATTAAATTGACCCGCTGCATGCATGGCAGTTTTTACTGTTTTTATTATCTATCTGCATGCTCCAGATTCTATCTTGTAAGCTGATACTACTCCAGAAGTGTGAGATTGCTATAGCTGCAAAGGACTATATCCATTGTAAAAGTTCCACAGATGCTGCTAATAAAACATACTAAGCAGTCTACTCTGTAATCACTCTTTTCATTTCAAAGAGTGACATCTTCAAAATTCACACATGAAACATGTCCATCCACAAAGTACACTTCTGAATTTGTTAAATTTATTCTTAGTCTCTAAGAATGTAAGTGAGAGAACGAGAAAATTAAGCAGATTTGGCAGCTAGGCTTTTTCATTCCTGGAAACAGGAATTTACTGGCATGAAATAAAGACCTGATTTGCTGTTTGCAGTTCCTGAAAGATGGTCCTAAATAAAGATTTGCATGCTGGCTGTAAAGAAGGACTTAAAATAGTATCAGAACCCAGATCAAGACACTTAGAAATCCGGGGATTCAGCACCTGAACGTCCTCCTGAGGCCAGCAAGGGGTGTGCTTTGGCTCTTCTCAGCCATGCTGCCACATACTTCCACGGTTTTCCAATCATAATTTTCCCTTTCTCCAACTCCGGAAAAAAATAGTCATCTTCACTTCTAACTGATTTCTGATATGAGCCCTACCATCTTAAATATAAATTCAGGAATTTAGGAATTAAGCATATATTGCCTAACTTAATAATGCTTTGCATTAACTAGATAATATTCATTCAGTAAAATTATTTCTTCTATCACGCTTGTAGCCCAACATAAGCTGCACCGCAGTACACCACTGACACACAACAGCCTAACTATTTGGGGGTTAAATTCCTGTGGACTCCATAAACTGCCATGACCCCAAACCCCCCATTTTAGCCAAATCATAACTTCTGTTCAAAAAAAAAGTGTAATGAATGTGTACGCTAGATATTTAATCTGTTCTCGGAAAATGAGAGCTGACCTTCACTCTAGTAGCAACTGGTTTACACTGTCCAGCTATGCACACAAGGGCATTCTGTGTTTGCTTTGATCGCTTGCACATGCCAGAAGTTGATGTCATTGATAGATTATGGCTATTGACACTGCTATCGCTCTCACACAAAAACTTTATTAGCATAATAGAAGGGCTGAAAGTGTGCTACCCCACTTTCTAAAAATCTTCCCCATCTGCTGCTGGGTGACATGCGCAGATCACCTTCCCTTGCCTATTAGCTGGGATACAGCAGGCACTTGAACTCCACGGGAAGACTCCGGCTGCATCTGTCTTGTGAGCAAAACTATTGTTTGTAAGATAATTACTCCAGCATTGTTAACTTGCAGCAATAATCGAGAAGGAAATCACCTAATAAGCCACGTTACGTAGTAATCTAACACATTGTAACAGTAATGACTGCATACCAACTTTGAACCCCCTTTAGTACCAATTAATTTCAAGAGCATTAGCACCAACAGTAAACGAGTATGAAGCAGTTTAACTAATTAAAGCTTACTATGTAGCAGACTTCGTTTCAATTATCATTTTTCACATTAGTCATCCGAAACAGTAGTGATATGTACCAGCTGGAAAAGTTAAACATTTAGAGCAGGGGCTGCCTATTCCCACAGCAACAGGTAAACGTAGCGGCTTTTGGAGCTCTGTTATGCACTTTCCTAGGAAAACTGCTAACTAAGCCTTATCAACAGAGACAAACAGCAGATGGCAACAAATGTGCCAAGAGACATTTCATCCTCCAGGAAGAGTTCAGCACAAGGCATCAGCAAAAAAGGAGCAGAGCTGGAAGCTTGACTTCCACAGATCTTAGCCAGCTGCTCTCTTCTGTAGGATTTAAAATAAAAATAAAAATCAAACCTACTCAAGCTGTGATTCTTATCCTACTGTACGAGGTTTCAGATGTAGCCCATCCATGTATCTTTCACAGAAAGTCCAGTACCAGGTGCATCACAGGAAGACAGCAAAAGTCCTTTCCCTTATGAGAAGCTTGCTTTCCAGTAAAGAAGAATTTGTTCAAATCCAATCATCAACTCTCAAGTCTGAGTTAAGGGGAGCCTAACATTTAGTTACTCTTTTATATATACGTGCAGGAAAAGAACTAATTATTATCCAAGCTTCTTTGACTTTTTGCCCGCTACTAGACTCACAGAGTTGGGCTTGCCCTCATATGCCCTGTGTAATGCGGTAATTTCTCTTTACCAATTCTGAGCACTTGGTGTTTTCAGGTGAAAACCCACAGATATCTTCTCCAGATCATTTTACTTCATCCTTACACACTTAACACACTGACTGAACTGAATGCTGGGGTACAAGTCATTTTCATGTTTCTCCCCCAAGTTTTAACCTCAAGGCCTTGCACTAATCAGAGAAGTTGCCAGGATTTTTGGAGAGCTGATCTGTGGAACTACCCATCGACAACCCCGCTGACCCCTTCCTTCCACCCCCATCCCCAAGTAACCACACACCAAAAAGGATGATAAGAGTACTCAGCTGGGAAGAAACAGAAGGCAAGAAATGGGAAAACAGAATTAAAATAATAAAAAGGAAGTCAATTACTTGCTGTCTCAAAAAATCTATTTGCAGGTTACGTTACTCTTGTCCAAACACTTGACAGTACAGCTGAATTAACATTTAAGCACTAATGCCCATTGTGTTTAAATGGTAGTTAAAAGCAAAACACGTAAAGGAATTCTCTCCCACTATGGCTATACATACAGGTTTAGGTTTTCCCAGACTCCCATCTCCCCCTTTATTCACTGTTACAGCTCAAAACCCCAAAGAGCAGAACACAGTGGATAGCTGAAGTCCTAAAACGACTATTGGCGAGGACACAAATATTCACAATTAAAGAGAAAAAAGTACCTCCATGTTCTGTAAAGACTGGATTAATTGGTTAAGCATAAAAAAACACAATTTTGATAATAAAAAAAAAATCCAAAATCCAGACCCCACGTAAGATGCCTACTTCCAACACTTTGTCAGAAGAACTTAGTGGAAAAAGTAGTATCACAGCATAAAATTGAAAAGAAAAGCTTATCAAGAAGCCAGATCAGATCTGTGATGGTCTATGTACAACACAAACTATTAATAAACTGTTAACCCCAGTTCTTCTCAGCGAGAGGAGCAGACAGTCACAAAACAGGCTTTCCTTAGGTTAAGGTGGAAAAGGCCAGGGACAAATCCTATGTCAGTACTGATACTTGATAATTGTGCTAATCTACTACCATGCATGCTTCACATGCTCTTTGCAGCAAAAGAAGTTGCTTGGCTTAGCAGAGAGGCTCTCCCCTATTATGCAGACCAGCTGAGCTTAAAACTATGCAGTACTGTATGGAATAACAGAAGGATCCTTTCTGGAGCAGTCAGATAAATGCCACTTCATACTGCTGTACCATATCCAGATCTCCTCTGACAGATATATTACTTTTTTTTTTTCCATTAGGGGGGAAAAAAATTAAAGCAAAATCCCTTTGGGGAAGGAAATAGCTGACATTTAATAAGCTAATATAATAAACACTGGACAACAACAAACATTTATTCCTACGGTGAAAATTAATGAAAAGGAAACTGGGACAGCTGCACAGTCCAAAATTGGCACAGATTTTCAGAGAAGGAATAGGATCCCTGAAACTATTACTAGATGGCTCAGGAATCCCTGGCAAAAAATCAAACAGTTTCTTAAAAAAAAATTGCTGTAATTTAACACAGTATTTATGACAGAGCAAAGTGACACAAGCTCACACTGCAGGCTGAAAACTGAGAGACACAAACACAAGCCACAATTTATTAATCTTCCCTTGGTCAGCATGTCAGAAACACATCTTACTGAAAAAAAACCAACAACAACAAAAAACCCAAACTAGATTACTTGCTTATATATGAAAGATGAGAGACCCCCAATTACTTTCTTCAAATAATTGAAAAATAAAAGTTCAAGATCCACCAGCAAAGTAACAGATAGCAAAAGGTCTGGACCAGAGGAGGGGTAGGAAAAAGAAAGGGTTTTTATTTGAATGGAAGAAAAAAATGCATTTCCTTGTAAAATCCAACAAGATTAGGACTGAAGAAGCCTAAAAGCAACCAGAATCTTTATGAAAGCCATTAGGTCACTATAAAAGTGCAAGTAGCCCTTAATCGTAAAAAGAATCACATTCATTAAAGAATGACACACAAGGAAGTAAAAGGAAAGAATCTGCCCCCTCCCCACCAAGCGATCAGTTCCCAGTTCCAAATATGCCAGCTGAAGTGTCAGAGAGATGTAGAAATTGTAGCCTACTCCAAAAGGGTAAGGTCTCAAGGAACATTGGCCCACTTTGACAAAGAGAATGCAAGTTCAGAGGAAAATTTATCGTGTGACAGCTTTCCCCTATTTTATTTTATTTATTTATTTTTTTTTAAGGATCAGTGAGAATTTTCCCACTGTAGGAGTACCAAAACTAATTCAATTTATATGTATATATATGTCAGCATAATACACTTTTGGCAAGTGGCAGCTTTTATACTCTTCCATCCTTGGTTCAGCAAGACATTTTTATTCCTAGATGAAGCATTTCAGCCCCTTAAAGTCAGAAGCATCGTTCCATGATTTACATAAAAGCATTCCCACTGAACTCAGCAGCAACTGAGAGATACAGTAAATGGGTTCCAGATAACATTTAAATAGCTGTACTAATTACACCACACAGGAACATGATCCCATAACTCAAATCCCCAGAATAACCATCTAGAATATTAAAGGGAAAAGAGAAGAAAAGTCAGTACGCAAAGGAATTTAATAAATAAATAAAACATTCAGCATAAAGGAGGTAATCTCAACTAATTAGATGCCATAATGATCTTCTCACAATCTGTTAGAGGTGAGTAGTAGTTAATAACTTCACAGATTTCCTTCAATCCTTTAACAAGGAAGGAATGACAGTTTCTAAATCATTATTGCTCCGTCATCCTGGACTGCTGCCAAGAACGTGGAACTTCAGGACACCTGTCAATTAACTCATTCCTACTGAAGGCAGGCTCATCGTCAGCCTTCAAATCTATTAAAAATTAGTGATTAAAAGCCATCAGATCACAAGCCATGGCAAAATTAAAACTGGAATTGGTCTCTTGAAGGATAACAGTCTTCGACAACAGAACAGAGTTGTCTCACTGAATTAACTATATACATATTTTGGAAGATGAACTACATGATGTAATAGACCTTTTTCCATCTCTAGCACCTGTGGTATATAGTGGTACATGCCAAAATGACTGGCCACCTGATGGACAATTGTGTGTAAGAGTCAGATCTAAAGCTTTTCTCTAATCAAAGCTTTCTGCAGGGGTTCTCAGTCTAAGTACAGGCTTCTCATTGATTTTTCTTTTCCTCTAGGATGACTACTTTTAACTGTAAGTTGAAAAATATAAAGTTATGCATTGAAGCAAAAGAAAAAAAAAAAAGAGGTATAATACATATTAAAACATCAAGACAAGTGAGCTATTATGATTTAAAGAAATTGATAGATTTCTGTGCCAATACAGAAATGATATTTGCCTAAGTTAAAAGATGCTAATTATGCTGAGTTCCGAGAGAGACGGGGAGAGGGAGGGGATGAAATTGAAGTTCTTGCATGAAAACCAAAACATCAGCTGTCATTGCCTCATAGCCAGGGAGTTCAAAAAAATCAAAGTCAAGGAAGTCCTAGGTTCAGCAAGTGAAATTCCAATCAGAACAAAACTAATGGGAAGTCTGCAAAACACTTAGAAAACTGAGTTGAGATTTCCTTGTGGTTTTGTGTCGGTCTTCCATGCGTTAATTTCAAATTAAAATACAAGAAAGCCTTTGATAGATGGATATCCCAGTTAACATAAAAAGCACGAAGGAAGAACAGTGAACTAACACCAGAAAACATGCGCTACACTAAAGTCAACCAGAGAAAAGAGGAAATTAACCCTTAGTGTATCAGCTGTGGCACTGCCTAACAGAATGAGGACACAAAGAAAGTAATTGAGAACACCAAACTGAAGGGGGAAAGCTGCCCATGGAAACAATGATTACCTTAGGGTAATTGCCCTTTTTCTGGGCAACTGTTCTGCAGGTTCCCTTTACTTGAACAAAAAGCTGTTTGTACCTGGAGGTCTTCTATATCACAATCACAAACCTTTCTTACACAGGTCTTCCAGGAAACGTGACCCTGAACTTCAGCAAAGCAGCTCAGCGCACAGTCCCGCTTTCCTGATAACTTCCATTCATTTAAACCCACCAATTTCTGGTCCATTCCACGAACAAGGCAAGCAATTATAAAGAAAGCATTAACTTAACGAGGCTTAATCAATCTGAGATGAATCAGCGAAGCAACTGTTTGGCTACAACTGTCTACTCCTATCTCAGTAGGACTCGGAAGCTTTGGTGATTCTTTTTACATCTTAAAAAATAACACACGGGGCTTCCCAACGTCATTACCCAAATTTTAAGTGTTTCTCCAGTCTCATGTAATCACCAAGCCTAGCACAAGCTCAGCTAGATATGACTGCTGGGAGGTAGTACCTGCAGTAAGGTTCAAATGACAACCTAAAAAAAATATTTTTTTTCCCCTAAGACCGTCAGTTAGAACTATGAAAACACAAAAGACTAGACGTGAGAAAGATAAAGGGAGCTGTATTTTTTTTTTTTTAATTTTGCTAAACCAAGTGTTAAAATGGGATTTTTAGTTGCTCAAATCAGCAAATGCACGCAAGTATCAAACTGTAGACCAGATATCAACACATACAATCTAACCCTACTCCCTGAAACCTTACCCAGTAAGTCTGATAAAGGGCATAGCCTGAAGCTGAAGACAACACTACCACCAGCAACACCTCCTGCATTATATTATGTAAAGCCCCTGGAATGAAAATAAAGAGAGCAAGTGTAAGTTAGGCTTTCACATGCATTTCAACCATTTATCAAACTCTAAAATTTGGAGGGGATTTATTTCATCCAGCTTTGGCACTGCCTCCTCTCTTCTGCAGAGGAAGTCTGAAGAAATTAGTTTAGTCTATAGGCCTGACTGACAGCTTTCCTCGCGTCAAACCTTGCCTACCTACATTAAAAAAATCTGCATCAAGTAACACATCTCACCTTGCTGAACTATGTCTAGCTTTCAAGAACCCTTTGTTCCAAGCAGGATTCTTGATGTCACGTACCAGAACATCCTGTATTCTAACAAGTGTGCTGTACCAACAGCAGTAGAGACAGCCTACCTTCCACAGATAAACAGAGGCCTTGAACAAACCACCTCATCTGAGAATAGCATAAGCTGTTCATGTACAGCTTCTAAATTAAGCCAATGAATCCTGGTATAGGCCCAGCAAAAGGCCATACATGCAAGAGACTACAGGACAATCTATGCAGCAAAACTGACCTTCTAATAACGTGCATTTCACAACAGAGAGCTTTTGCACGGTGGGCAACGTTCCCAGGAAATACACGTGAATGTTGGTTGTGAGATCAAAGTGTCACATTTTTGAGAACAGTATGAATATTTAAGTCTTGTGGGAAACAGACACTTCAGTTAGATCATTTTTCTATACTCTGAGGAGTACAGGAGTGCTTGAAAAGGAAAATGGATTTTCTCCCTTAATTTGACGTCTCATATTCTGAACATTTTATTAGCATCTAGTTATCTAAAACCATGGTTTCTAGAATAGGCCAAAGTCCAATTTAAGATATGCGAGTGAGGCAATAATATCCTGAAGCACAACTTCTGTTAAGTCTCAAAAACCCAAATATTTTATGGCAAGCTACCAATGTACTAAGAAAACACATACTGCAAAGACTTGCGGTGCTAACAAATACACAGGCTAGAGAAAAAAATTAAACAGCAGTTAGCATTGGTATTCCTCCAACCTTAATAGTGGGTATTAGAAAATGAACTTATTTGAAAATGGAACTTAATCAGTTTACAAATGGCGCTGTGTTGTTGCAAAAGCTCTCATCTTCCGGGTGGAGCTCCTGTGCTCCTACATCCCTCTTCTATGAGGCATCTCCCTGCCTGTACTCAGAGAAAAGAACCACAAAAGATGTTTTTTTTTTTTGAATGTCATAATTCCTACAATATTAGCTTAGGGATATGGTTTAGTGGGGACTGTTAGCATTAGGTCAGAGGTTGGACTTGATGATCTTGAGGTCTCTTCCAACCTAGAAATTCTGTGATTCTGTGATTATAGGCAAGATGAAATTATTTCTTCAGTTATTCTAAAGCCAAAGTGTGGCAAACTCTCTGAATTCACATATGCCCACCATTTTATGGCATACGTGAGTCTTCCCTGTTGCCACTGGATGTGGACAGACATTTCCACCTCTCCTAATCCTGAGGGACCAGCTCTCACCCAACACACGTGGCTCCTACAAGGGCACATACTGCTACATTTCAGATACTCTGAAAAATATGCCAGAGCCCTTGCTCCTTAAAGTCTCCTCATACCCCGGCTCTCAGTTTTACCACGATTTTGAGTGAGGAATATCTTGCTGTTACCTAGGCAGCCACGTTAAAATAAGATTCAAGCAAAAGCTGTATCTTTTGGCAACATGGGAACAAAATACAAGATAGGAAACCATAAGAAGAAATAAAAGTACAGGAGGAGGAAAAACACCAACAAATAAAAACCCCAAGTGTTCATCCTATTAACACTAATCCTACAGTTTCACAGTCAGGTGTGAGCTGGAAAAAGGCTGGTGATGCTTGACCCCTTGTATCTCATACTGGGTCTGCCCCCAATTTCTGACCTCCTCCTTTCTATCAGCTCTAAGAGCATGCAGTGAGTCACTGAGTCATTGATCCAACAAAAATCAATTTGGTTTTCCCCTAGAGTTAGTTTTCAAGTCAGACCACCAGGCTGATCCAACTCACCATGTGGCCATGCAATTGCTAGAACCCATCCATGGAAATCAGTAGTCAGGAAGCGAGAGGCACCACACCTCCGGTGACAGCACAGTCGTAAAATAAGCAGCCACGAAAAAGAAAGCCTCTGTATCCCTCCGACTTGCTGTACCCCTCACATCTGATCAACCTTCCTCAACATTTCTAACTGGACATCCATTGCATAAAACCTTTCTGTTCATTAAAGAACACCACCCAAAAATAAAATGACAACTCTCCTTCAGGCTAATTTCCTTCTTACACTGAATATTCTGGCCATGGTTTTTAATTGAAATGTTTCATTTCCTCTCTTTGGAGATACAGAAGTCTTTATCAGACCAGATGCCATCTCACGCACTTGACTTACAATAATAATATTCAATTTCAACAAATGTTAAGATGTTCCACAATTTTTCTACTACTTGGCACTCTGTTTGCATTTTCAGATTGTAAGCAGCCTCTCCCTCAAAATGTCTATTCTGACTTGCTTGGGGTATTAGCATGCAGAATAACGTACACAGCTTTTCTACTGGCTCACAATTGCATAGATAACGATCAATTTAACAATAGTGAGCACTGGTTTGACACCAACAGCTTCCATTTCGGGACACTGCAACAACTTCGCGCTACTTCTCGGAAGATTTCAGTTTGTCATTTCTATATTTAAAAGCAATTAAGAAACTCTTTGCCTAGACTTTTGTTACCAAGTTCCAAGTCTTCCAAAAATGTAACGCTGATAATGTATTCCTTGTTTAAATATAGATGGCATGCTCAGATGAGAATTTCAGAGGCTCCTTTCCCCCATCTAACATTCCCGTTTCTCCCATGCTACTACATGGAAGAAACCAGGTACCTGACAATTGCCCCACTCACATGACAGTTTATGCAGCCTGTTTAATAAGGGCTGTAGAAGCTATTAAGAGAAAGAACATGATGATCAATTTACCTGGATGAACAAGACTTAGAAAAAAAAAAAGCACAGAAAGAGATGCCTGGATTTATTTATTTTTTTTTTACAGAATACAATTACAACAGACAGCCATTAACCTGCTTACCTACCCTTCCTTATTTTTTTATTTTACTTTAAGTGAGCTCATCTTTCTCCACTTTGTCTTTCTCCTCCCTCATCCTTTCTTTTCCCAGACTGCTGCAATAACATGCTTTTATTCATTCCTTTTGACTGCCAGGGCCTTAAACTAATTATTAATTGAGAATGTATCTAAGGATCTCAATGAGAAAGTTGGAATTAGCCCAATTGCCTTTCTCCCCCTTCTATTTTGCATACTCTAACAGCAGATCTACCTGTTAGCTCGGCTGAAAACAGCAAATGTGTGATTTTCCTTTCAAAAGCAAGTTTGGTGGCGACATGGGCAAAAACGCGTAACAATGAGAAACAACGTAGAAAAATGAAAGGCCGTGGTTTTGAGTGATAGCCATTAGCAGCCACCCTGTCTACAGATAAAACTGTCTCAACAACTTTGCTGTCCTGTAAGAAAATCCTGCAGTAGAGGGCATCCTGAGTTTGGGAAATCAGACAACTGACACTTCATCAAAAGACTTGTCCTTTAAAGAGGCTAGAAAGGCATGACCTTACACTGCCTGCTAGTGCAGAGCTGGCTGGCTGTACAACACCAACTCATCTTGTTTCCAGTTGTTAAATTACATTAAAGGACATCTAAAAATATATTAAATATTTTCCTATTACTTTTCCATGCAAGCAACTGCTGTCGTTACAACAAGAGCAATGCCCAGGCAAACGCTTAGTAACAGAGAAGGGGGCAGGGGAAGCCCAGAATCCTTCTAACGAATCCTTCTAATCACTCTCGATCAATAACATATCATTTGGATTACAAATACAGAAATATTTTTTTTATCTTTAAATTTGTTGTAAGAACAAGAACTGAGATGTTTCTAACAATCAAAATAGGAGAACATTTATTTCTTCCAAAAAGGTAAAATGGATCTGAGCTATGGTTTTAACTCCCCCATCCTAAGTTTTTGCTCATTTTTTTCTTCAAAATGCATTGATAATTGTCTACCTTTGATATACAATACATTAAATTCAGAGAAATTTCACACTGACACAACCCCACCTTCCCTTCTGGAGATTACCCACAATTGAATAAATAAACAAACAAACAAGGAAGACCCATCTGAAAAAAAAAAACAAACAAAAAAAAAAACACACACACATATAGCCAACATTTAAAACACTTTGTGACAAAAATGAAAGCCTTAATTGATTAATGATCTCAAGGTCTCTATCGCCATCTAGTGAAAAATCCCTTCCATTACTACGCTACCCAGATAAAACATACCTCCTTCAAAGGAATGAGTGAGGCACACTAATTGCTCTTCTAGATCCAGCCTATGTATGACCGGAGTTGTAAGACTTTCGTATGTTCCTGCTGCATGTTACAAGGTAAATAAAGTTCAAGCACTATCACATATCTCACTAAGGTTGACTGATGACAGCTGAGCTCTTAGGGGAAATTTTGTCAAAGGTTTAAAGATGACCCTGTCCTAGCACCGTGATCTGACTTTATAAATGCCACTTTTCCCATGTTGCATTTAACAATTCTGCTATTACATTAACGTGAACATGTCATACACTAACACAGCTTAAAAGAAGATCTTAAACTAGCAACAATCACAAGTTTTAGTCATCATAAGGAACTCCGTGGTAGTTCTACTACATTCGATGCATTGGCACAGCCAAACCACAAAACAAAGTTACCGTCCACGAGAGACAATCCAAAACACTCAGCACTATGCACCTGCAGTACCCAGCCTTCCTATAGCCACGGGGTCTTCAGTCACGCAACTAGAACGCAGCAGTTCATAAAAGTCAATGCTTATTCTCTATCAGCTATGCTAGAACTTAATGCTGTGGTGAGCTTTAAGAACTTCAGTTTGAAATGTACATTCTCTGCTTTGAATTATTCTGTTAAGACTTATGGTTGAACTATAATTTTATTAAAAAAAATATTAATTTCACTTTTCATCCTATACCGTACTTTTCCCACTTATGCATATGCATTATATGCATTAGAGACATCTGCAAACCTACCTGCATCTTCCAGATCCTCACCAAAAAATAAAAAATAAAAGAATAAAAGAGCTACTGATTATTGATCATCATAAGCGGCCACTAAAGTTTAGAACATTAACGTTTTTTCTTCAATAGTTATTTTTTAATTTACCTTTTCATACGGAAGAGCCAAATCCCCTGATACTTAACATTCACCTATTCTATATTAGCATTTACTGGTAAGAGGAAACCTGTGAATGGAAAAACTAAAATAAAGTTAGAGGAACATTTTTGTAGATTAACTATTCCAACTAATAAAAATAAACCAGAATGCTAAGGGGTCATCTCATGTCATCTTTTATGGCAGAGAAGCACTAGTCAAGAAATAAAGAACTTATAAAGCTGTATCCATTTACTGACTACCTACATAAAAACGCCAGTTTCCATAACAGAGCATATACAATGTATTTCAGCAGAATCTATCATACTTACACAGAAGTACAAAACTACAGATCACTCTGAGAATTCTCAAGTTTTCAAAAGTTTGTTATCTCCACAGCATCCAGAATAACAAGTACTAACCTACTTCAAAGACCACTAAAAAAGAACTTAAAATTAAAACTTCAGCCCTACAGGAGGTGCTGTACCAGAAGAGACCTACCACAACATTAGTACTCCACTGATCCCAGCACTAGTGCTGTCAGTTGAAGCCTGGCTCCTGCCAAGGTCCACAGCAGCTCTGTGCTGTGCTCCCGGCAGCCTCGTGTCACAGACATACTTTTAGAACTGTGCTGAAGACAACACATTTTCAGGCAAGAGCACGTCAAAGTATCAAGTCCTTCCTCAAACTCAGAGCAACACAACCGTATGTGCAAACGTGCGCAAAGAACGCAGAAAGCAAGCTCAGGTCTAGCGCCAACAGAATTTTAGAGGTATGAAATCCTTCTTAACCAAACATCAAATATCTGAAAAAAAGTGTCTCAAAGCATTCCCTACCAACTACTCTAAGATTTCCCCACCACCCAGTAACCCATTTCACCGTTACTTTGGAACCCCGAGGTTGGATGGGGTTTTGAGCAACCCGGTCTAGCGGGAGGTGTCCCTGCCCATGGCAGGGGGTTGGAACCAGGCAGGCTTTAAAGGTCCCTGCCAACCCAACCCATTCTGTGTTTGTACAATTCTATAATGCAGAACACCACAATTTGATGCTCTAGTATCTCATAACCGGTAAGTCATAGACAACTGAGAACAAACCCTATGTGCAACTACAAAGGATTTTTTCCTTTTAAACACAGAAGCCAGAAGCTCTGGTATCTATACAATGCCTAGTTTGTGACAGGTGCTCAACATGACTAATGGAGATCATTAAAAAAAAAAAAAAAAGTAAAATGCATGACTTGTAAAACATTGCTAGAAAATAAAAACTACATGACATTCAGCTGCTTCTCATGCCAACTTTGTAGACAAATGCATCAGAATCTTAAAAAACCACAACATACACACCACTATTTCCTTACAGGAAGTGCCAACATCAGAATTCACATGATACGTAACTCATTTACTGTTATCAAAACTGGAAATTATTTCCTAGTTAAACACGTGTATAAGGGTAAGCATACTGGTTACATAAATCCCAGGAGGTCAGCAGATGTGGGGGTTGCCTCTAGAGAACTGCTCAGATGGGACATCTTTGAAAAATAAACATGTGCTATCAGAAGCAAAACACTCATGCATGTTAGCTGGAAGTTGTAAAGGGACCTCCAGCAAGGAGTACATGCCTCTGAACCCCGATATCAACCTGTTCAGTTCCCTCCTGGAGGAAACTAAACGAACTAACAGTTTGACCAAACACTGTCACATTCATTCCCTGGACCTCTGCAGATCACTGCTTGGTATTCTCTTTTATAAAGAACTCTCAAGCAGCACCATGAAAAAAATGTGGTTTAAAGACACTGTATATGAGTGGTACGCTTTGGATCTGAAATGACTATTTTATCCCCAACTGATGGGGTCTGCATTCAGCTGCCATCCTAACCAATGGGAAGAGTAGTTTTGCCTATGAAGTTAAGAGTCTCTTAAAAAAAATCTGACCTCTTGAGGCTAATGTGAAGCTTCACCCTAAGGAAGGGCCAGTTTTTGAAAATAAGGCCCTAATACAGAATCCACAATCCACTGGCACCAAGGGACTAGTTAGTCCTGTCACTAAATTCACATTTTCAGGGAACTCAACATACCAGGGCACAGGACAGATTGGCCAAAGACAAGCTCATCCAAGCTGGCATGTACCACTAAATCAAGACTGAACCATCAAAGCAAAACTAGAAATCCATGCAAAACATGAAAGCAGACCTGATTTTTTTTGTCACCATAAGCCAGTCTGTTGAAACTAAAGAAGTGTAATTCAAAATACACCTCTAGCTGAAGCTAGAGCTTCAGCTTGTCACAGTTTGAGACATTTATCTGATTCTTCTCCAGACACCAGATTATTTTTTTTTTCTTCTGCAGTACAAGGAAGATAAACACTACATTTATGGAACCAAAATCAGGTTTGAAAACAAGTAAAGACCACTTTTTAATTCAATGAAAACTAGGTAGCTCAAATTCACTTTTATGTACATGTGTTCACAACCTGTTTAATGACTTACCTCTCTCCCTTTATGGGTCACCAAAGCAGCCAAAGGCTTGGCATAGAATCTGCTGTAGGAAAATCCCAGGCAGCCATACATACTGTTAGCAGTGAGTTTCAAAGCTTTCTGTCTGATATCATACTGAAAAGAAACACAACCAGCAAAAAATGATACAACCATAGCCAACAGAGAACAGAACTCAATCTTCACAATTACATTCACAGCTTTTTATATAGTCTGCAGCAATGATGGGCTCCAAGTAAAGCACATTACAATCACTGCTCACTACTAATCATCCCTATTCTGCAAGGCTGATCAGTGCACTTAAGGGGAGTGGGAGGAAAAAAATCAAAGGAGTTCCATAAAACACACCTGTAAATAAAGGTCAGGATTTAAGTCTGGCTGCTTCATTAACTGCTTAACTTGGCGCCTTCTCTCCACCAGTTTCCTGATTTCCTTCGGCAGAATTCCCATTTCCAGAGATGGGTCCGGAAGCTCTGGAATCTCTTCATCTTCTTCAGCCTGTCAAATGATCACTGCTGCTTATCATATTTTTTTTTCTTGAGGGTTCGGTTTTAATGTGTGAAGTGAAAAGCTTGGGGAGGAGGAATGGACACACACACACACAAACAAAACAGCTTATATCTACTCCTGCAAGAGCACTCAAAGTGCAGCTTAGGACAACAAGTGTGAGAGGGTTTTTTTTTGTGTGGTATTTCACTTGGTCCCTGCTGGGGGACAGGAACAAAGCTGTTCTGTCTGGAAGATACCCAGAGACATGGACCAGTAGCAGGGAGATTTTTATTTACTTATTTTAGTATGTGTATAAATACATACATGTAAATATAAAAATAGACACATAAGTGTGTGAAAGAGATACGTACAAAAACAAAAAAAAGTTGCATTATTTCAGCAGGGAAAGGATTGTGTGCTTTTATTTTTTTTTTTAATTCTCTTATAAGTATTTTTGGTATTCTGAACTGTAAAATGGAGCACACAATCTGTGGAACTGATCCTTCGAACAAGGTAATTGGCAAAAGAGAAATTGACAATAACAGACTGAAAACCCTACCCCAAGCAACGGCAGTACAGCATAACAACAACCTGACAGAAGGTACATTCTTCCTCTTAATGTAACTGAAGAAGCAATTGGTCATAAAAATATGAAAATATATTTCAAGTATAATGGAAGAGAGAGAAATACACAAAAAGTAATAGAGAGACTATGAGGTTGGTAGTCTAGTATAGCAGCCTAGAAAGAAAGGTAACAAGAAACGACACTAAAATTTGACTAAATATCATGCCATAACAGAAATCAAAACAACAGAAATCAAAAAAAGCTGTTTTGAAGCACACTTAAGAAAGAAGGATAAATCCCCAGGAAGTTTGGTGAAACTTAATGAAAGAGCTCCACATACTTTTCTCCTCGTTTCTGCTGTGGTACTGACATTTCAGTTGTTATAAGACTAACTATGTCTCACAACTACTTATGGACAACGCACTAATTCCAACTAGTGAGCTGATCCCAGTTAAAAATAAAAGCCTCAAGTTTAACCTTTAGCCCTGCCCAGCTCACTGCTTCAGTTTACAGCACAGCTCCACCACCAACTGTGCCCGCACAGCTGAGGGAAGGAGAACAAAGAGCCATGGCCAGGCCATGGCCAACACAGCTTCTAAGGAAACAGGACATGGAACAACACCTTCAGGTGGTTTTTCAGTTGCCTTTAATACACTTCAGTGCTTTGTTAAACAATGTGATTTCAGCAAAGCTGACAGTCTCACCTGCTGCTGACAGTCTCAGGAGCGCTCCTTGACAGACACACACACAGTTCCCCTGCTATCTAACAAAGGCTGAGTTTTACTGCACTCCTTCCCCAAGCATGAGGCTTGTGTCTCCTCCATTCAGGTATGTTTGCATGAATTCTATGGTGACTCTACTTCAAAAAAATTGGCCAAGGGTCTCAGAAATTGCTAGGAGGACGTGGGACTGAAAAGGACCAGTGGAACCTGACTAAAAATCTTGTTTCAAGAGGTACCAAACTAGAAAAAGATAGATTTAGAAAGATTCTAAGAAGGTATTACTGAAAGGAAGATGACAGATATACTACTCACAAAACCCTAAAACAGAACTTACCAATGATGCACCTTTAAATAAGAATCACTTTTTCTAAGTGTGAGGAAAAAAAAGTAAAAAAAAAAAAAAAAAAAAGCCAGAGTGAAAGAGAACAATTTCTTAAAAAGCTAATTCACAGAAAACACACTAAACTTAAGACAGTCACAAGTTACAGCACAAACCTCTGCCCTTTTTTGTGCTTCTGATGACACTCGCTGCACTGTTGTAAAGCAGATGTTGAACTCCTGAATAATTGATGGGTACAAACTGTTGAAGTCGAGAAGCAAAATAAACTTGTCATAAAAACCTAAAACAGAGTTTAAACAAAACGCACGATTACTAAGTCTCACTAAGGGCTTGAGCTCCACAGTTAACATTTAAGAGACATAATACATATACTTAGAATAGCTGTTGAGATGTACCACTACCCATTGTAGACAACTGTCAGAAGTGGAACGATCCAACCCTATTAACTCATCAGAGTTGAACAGATAGCTTCTGTGTTACTATAGGACACTTGTACAGTTTTCCCCACATAGAGGAGAAACTGAAAGAAAACTTACGTGTCCATTAGAAGATTATATAGATACACTGTCCTAATCCCTCTCAAACGCTTAATTTCCTTACAAAAAATAAGAAAAAAGCTTCCCCAGGGTTAGTAATTACATGTTGGGAATTTTATTGTATCCCAAATGAAACAAACCCACACCAAACTCCCCCAAGATACACAGATTGCCCATTGCATTGACATAACCTACCTGTATCTAACTTCACAGAAGAAAGGAAATTGCCACATCTTACCGACTTTGGGATCCAAGACTAAGCCCCCAGCATATGCTGCTTTCTTTTTCCCTATCTTTGATTTATTCTGATCTTCGAAATCTTCATCTTCATCCACCTACATTTGGCATTTAAAAAATTAATACCTAGTCTCCAACATTTCCATACTTTTGGAGGAGTTAATTTTGGCAAATCAAATATGAAATTGGGAGCCACTGCAAACAGCTCCTCTTAAATACATGCAAAACAAGGCATTTTCATCATGATCCTTATTAAAGCTCTCTACATCTAAAACGCGCATTCAAGCCAACTCCTATGGGAACAAACTGACCATGAGAGATTACAAAGATTTAAGGAATTGCCATCGTTCAACATAGCACCTGCTATGTATTTTCTGGATGACTGTAAGAGTCAACACCAAGAAAAAAAATAATCAACTTATGACCCACAAAGAGGTATTGTTGTACACTTAAAGTTTAGTTTTTGGAAGTACAATAGGTAGGCATCAATTAAACAAACATTATTATTGACCTAAAAAGGATTTTGTTATTTAATTACAGTAAGAACTTTGGTTCCAGGTGTCCAATGCTATTCCAAATAATTTAAAATTTAGTAATACAATCAACAAAATTTATTGCTTTGGAATTTGCTGTTGAACTTATTTAAAAGTAAAACTAAAAAGCAAAAAATAGTGAAAGAAATGCATTCTGAAATTTGAATTTGTTTACTAGCAATCACAGATATTTCTGTAAACATATTTACTATGGCATTATCCAGAGGATTTTTCTTAAACATCCTTGGATCTTTTACCCATATTCTCAAGTCATTTACCTTACAGATCATACTTGAAATATGGTTCATCAATAAAATGGATTTTCTTAATTGTAGAACAAGCGTACATCTATTAAGCAACACAGCCTATCTTCTGTAATATTTCCTTACAAAGCCAAGTGCTTGGCTTATTTCAGTTTAAAACTAAAAGAGTAACTGAGTTTCCATAGATATACAATGCGAGAAAGGTGATACAGCATCCTTTTAAAACAAACATTTCTCCATTGTCAACTCAGCAAAAGCATTTTTTTTTTTTGCATTAACCATAAGCTGTAAAGTTACGTTATATCTAAAACAGGCTGTGTGTTTTATATGTTCTCAAAGAAAAGTAATATGCAACAGATTCTTATTTTTTTTTTTTTTTTAATAAAAATTATCCAAAAGAGAAAAAACTAGACTTACCAACTTAGGTATAGGCTTTTTGAAAACTTGTTTGTCTGGCACTATGTAGTCTTTTTCATAAAATGCATGAAGCAACAAGAACTCGTTACGCTCAGATCGTCCTCCCATCATTGTCCTTGACTATAGAGTGGGGAAGAAAAAAAGAATTTTATAGCAAAGCACTGAAAACACACGTTGACATGCAAAAATATATTAAAAATGTCTTTCATCTACTGTAAATTCACCTAGCATTGCTATTATGTTGTATCATTAGCAGACAAAACTGACAAAACTCAAATGTGACATCCTTGTGGAAATTTTACATTATTACTTAACTAGATCAAACTCTCACACAGCAAAAAAATGTACAGTATCATATATTCTGAGTTAGGGCTGGTAAATGTAAACTAGCAGTCAAACAAAGAAAACAGAACCATATGTGTGGGAGAACAGAGGTGGGAAGAAAGTTACAAAAATGTACCATAACATTCCCAGAGATGTTTGTGATCTGCAGGGCCAGTGGCAGAACATTCAGCTCACACATAATCTGGAGAATGAACTTGGCGTCTGTCCAGGTGTTTTCCAGCATGAATATTAAGTGAGGAGAATCACTGGAAAAAGAAGTGGAATGGCCTGTTAAAGTAAATTCAGGCTCCTTCATAATCTGCAGTAGATAGGGCCTGTAAATGGTACACAACTCACGTAGTACTTTTAGGACATTAGTGTTCAATTCAGCAGCAATTTTATTTATTAGCTTTTAATTAAAAATTAAAAATTAAAAAAAAACACAAGTTTACACATCCTATCAGTGTATCTAAACCAATGCTTTCACAAATCAATTTGCATCACACATAATAAGCCATCACACGCCAGCAGCTTGCCATTATGAATAATTAACATTATCAAATACTGTTAAGATAATATTTTATTTTACCAACACCAGTATGTTAAGTGAGTGTTCCCATGACCAATGAAATAAGCAAGCACAAAGTCATTTAACAGGAAACAAAATGGCACCTAGACTTTCCAGCAAAGCATTAAAAACACAAGTCAACAACATACCTGTACATGTTTAGGATTTCCTCTGGTAGGATTGTTACCTTCTCCGTTTTCAGAATCTGGTGGACCAGTTCAGACAAATGGTAACTCTTGCAACGAATTAATTCTTTAGCTGAAATTTCTACATCACAGATCATCCGGCCACAGGCAGCATTCCTTTCACCAAACCCTCCTCGACCCTTTGCCACATCAGAAAAGTAGAGGGAAAAAAAAAAAAAAAAACAACAACAACATAGATACAAATTTTTAACTGAGAACATATACCCAAAATACATGCGTACAGGACTTGGTCAAGCCATCTACCATTGAAACATTCAGCCTTTATAATCACACCCTAAATGAATTCATGGTGTACTTCAGTGCATGTAGAAGTTAAGAAGTAGATACTTCACTCTCATTACTAGTTAGATCCTTAATTCTTAAACTGTTGTGAACGTTGTATCATTTTTTTTTAATCCTTTTAATAATTAGAACAGTCCCAATAAGAATGTGAGAATAGATTTTTTTTGTTGTTTATTTTTGGTCCAAGGATGGTTCGTTGTTTTTTTTTTGTTTGTTTGTTTGTTTGTTTTTATAGTAACAGCAGAACCAAAAGTTAAAAATAAATAAATAAATTACTCAGCTCAGCCTCTATGAAAGACAGGAATAGACGAGCACAATCAGGCTTTGCACTTCAATATGCAGAGCCTCACACACTGTCCTCTGAACAAATACATGCTAAGAACTACAGAATTATTAACCTAGCCATTCTCCATGGGATGATTCACCAATCAATCCAAATTACATTTTCTCATTTTACAGTTATAGCAGACAAAGACAGTTACAGTAAAGACTATTGCAATTAATCTGTCATTACCATCATCTACTTGAAATCTGTAAACTAAATTAGCCTAACTTGAAAATCAGTTTAGCTTATTACTGTAATAAAAGTCATATAAACACTCATCATTTCTGATCCGGGACACATGAAATCTAGCATGACCAACAGTCAAAATACATCAGTGTCACATTTACAATTCCTCAACAAAATTAATTCAATTTTAATCATATGCAACATAAAGGGTCTTAAAAGACTTGAGCAATCTTATTACCCCAAGCTTTGGCATATTGGACCTCCTCAGTCGACCTATCTTGGACCAGTGAGGGACTTTGCACACATTAATTCTTTGAAGCAGCACTTCCAGATCAAATCCATAAATATTATGACCCTTGCAGCAGAAAAAATAACAAAAAAAGGTTACGACAAATGCAAATTGAAAGACTTACTTTCACACAGTCGGTATTCCTTTGCCCTTTGTGATTTTTTCATCTAATTGATGGCATTATCTCCCTCATGGAAAGCACTTTCTAAGACAATGTTCATCAACAGTACTCATTAGTCTCAACACTAACAATGCTGTTCAGCAGAAGAGCAAAAACAGCTCTGTAACTGGCTCATAACACTCACCATTCAGCTTTATGCTTCCATAACAGAGGTTAAGATTTAAAAGCCTTCTAGAAAAAGACTACATTCTTTATACAGCATGTAAGGTTAGCTACGAGCAACTCCCTTCCTCTCCATCCATGAACGTCTCCGTATTGACATCAAAATGATGGAACTTTGTTTCCTTTAACACTATGGTTAGGCACTGCTGTTAAATCCAGACAGGCAGACATGTCGCTCAACGTTTACATAGCAGAGTACTCCAGCAATATTTTTCAAGTTTAAACAGTGCTAAGGACATCGATGACACTGGCTCGTGACCACAGCTGCAAGCCAAATGCTACCCTGATGAACAAGAGCCTACACGGACCAGTCAGGCACCAGGAACCAGGTTCACCATTTCAGACCCATCTGTGTGGTACAATACGGTTCTACAGAAGAAGCTGCTTAAAATCATCACGAGCTCTACAGCTGTAATAGAGTGGTCCTCTACCTGTACTATCATTTACTTCAATGGCACTAATTACTCCAGGTGCAAATTAAATCACACCAACACAGCTCTGCTGTTCCTAGGATCAGAGCTCTCACATCCCCACTACTGGCATCCCAAATTTAAAAACTGGCTGCAGTGCACTGATTCCTACCACAGCCACCAAGAAGCTAGGCTTGTAGGCTCGGATACCAGGCACAGTGAGGTGGGATCACATCAGGAATCTGACTGCTCATTTCATCCTATTCTCAACACCTGTTCCAATTATTTGTATACACCTCCATAAGAATATGAAGTTGTATATAAACAGCCTCAGATTACTTCAATTTGTCTTCAAAACGTCATTAAATTCAGGATTGTATGCTAATTAAACTTAACAAAAAAAGAAAATGAGTAATTATAATAAATTCTCAGCTGCCAATACAGTAGAAAACAAAAGAATGCTCATCACAAAGCTTTGCTTAGAGCCCATGCATTTGTAAAGGTCATCATTTTGATTTATAGTATAAACACAATCTAAATGGTGATACAAAATTATATGAGCATCTAAACTGAAAAAGACTCCGTATACAAAGAGCTCCCATTCTTCTGGGACATCACAAGGGTTTTTGTTGTTTGTGTCTTCCTGAGTTAAGAAAAAAAATACTTATTTCAAATACCATGGAAAAACTGCCTATTTCAGATATTATGGGAAATAAAAGGATGTATAAAACGCTGGCAGGGGAAATTCTGCATCACCTTTGTACCAAAGTATACCTGCTGTCTTATAAGCAAATTCAATTCATGAGGCAGTCTGAGATAAACATTAGAGAAAGGACCAAAAAAAATAAAAGGGGACAAAGGAAAAAGAACAAAGCTGACCAACTGACAATATGCTTTAATTTAACTCTCAAAGTCTCAGAACTACTCACCACAACAACATCTGGGTCAATTTTGTGAATCTTCGCAAGGAAAAATCCCAGCAGTGTTCTCTCTGTTGCAGCTATTTCTATTTTAGCATTCTAAAAGGAGCAAGAGAGCACCTGATTTCAATGACCCAATAAGTTTAAAATGGAAACATCTCCTCTCCCCTACTAGTTACGAGACAATAATAAAGCACCACAGAGTTCTCCCTTTCCTTCTGTAATTCAAGGCTTTTTGTTCTCATTCACATAGACATAGAAAGCTTTTCTCAGAGGCTTTTTTCCATTTTGCTTTTGTATGCAGGTGTCTAGTGATATTTTAAGAGCCTCCTAAGAATCAAGCACACCAGGAAAATGCTCCATGTACATCCTTCACTTGTGAGCTTAAGATCATGCAGAAACAGAGGAAAAACAAAAACAGGTTATTCTATTATTCTGTCAACCCTCCCATTGCCCTTTAGAAAGGGTAAGTTTTGACAGACTTCACTATCCAAGGGAAGAAGAAAAATTTTCCTGGCTTATTACAAGTACATACTGATGTATAATGAAAATTAATTTTATCCTCTGCAAAACGTTTCAAACTCTTTTGTCTAACACCCCATCTATCTTATAAGCACTACTAGCAGCAGTGCTGAACTGCATAAAGCATACACCTCTGTTTATAGAAGCAATACAATAAATACCTGGATTTAGGTTTGCAGAGTGAAAACTAATGAAATAATCGTGCCATTCCTTTGCATATTTCTCTTACATGACTCACCCAAAGCAACATGATGTTCATATTTTGAAGTACTACAGTCAGAGGGCTAACAAAATGAAATTACCTTCTTTTTAATAGCTTCCTTGAAGTCATAAGGAAAAATGCAATCATTTGGTTTGGACACAACTGCAAGAGAAATCATATTTGTTTTTATATACATGTTCTTAATTGTATTCTCTGTAAGAATCCATCCACAACGAAGGGAGCTAAGGGAAACTGACCTCTAACCCTAAAAAGCTATTCTTATGTGAATACTTGCCTTTAATGTTTATGTTGTTTAAAGCACAAGATCTTTCTATTAAAAAAGTCATGTCTACCAGATGACAATTAGTCTTTTAATGAAGATCATATGTAAAAAGCCTTATGCATCTCCTCACCTGTCACTGATCTGGCTGGTATGATTAATTAAATTATTTAAATTATATAAATTAAATGATTAATTAAAAGATCAGCAAAGAAAAGCCACAAAAAGAACCAACTGTGAGGTACTGCAAGGTGCCTACTACAAATCTAGAGGTCAGAAGTTTACAGCTTCTTTTAAAAAACTGCTCTGAGACAGTAACTGATGAGATGCAAACCCAGAAACATCTCACCTAGATTCTCTCTTTGCAAGAACTACTAACCTAACATGCCAGTTTTGTCTGAAGACTATTAAATCACTTCTGAATTCTGGGTAGACCCTTTAAGATAAGAGTAATCAAAAAAAAGTATTAAAATAATCTAATATTCTGACTAGAATTATCAATGGAGATTAAACTGTTCTTCACAGTTTAAGTATTTCCTCTCACGGGCATTCAAAATTCTTTATTATCCTCCTGCTAGGGTCCAAATCTCAAAATTTAGCTACCATACTGCAAAAGATTGCAAAAAAAAAAAAAAAAAAGCTTGTTTAGGAAAATAAATATGTCAAGTTTAAATACAGTTCTATTGAGAAGAACTAATCTGAAAAACATCACCCAAAAAAACACATGATGAAGTGAAACTAACAAAAACTAGGAACCATACAGAGCAAGGTTACTTCACATCACCTCAAACTAAGATGTGCAATCAAGTTTTCAACAAAAAGTCAGTATCCAGTAAATAAGGAGAAAAGAGAGTCAAAAGTTAGTCACTTTTAATAAAAAAATAACAAGTTACTTTAATCCACTATTGCTGGAGTGACCAAGTGAAGTCTAAAAAAATAAAAAGAAAAATCCCACCCCACTCTGAAAGAAGATGTTTTCTACACATAACCTGTTCCGAGTACATACCACAGAAATGTGTCTGAAAAGGAGGCTGAGGTGGGGCTTTATCCAAAGGAAATTTCTGATGGATCAGAGCTGCAATGGCCACAATCTAGACCAAGGAAGTACAAAATACATGTCAAAATACACATGATCTATTATCAACATACATTTCTTCTCCACCCTGACAATTTAAAAAAAAAAAAAAAAAAAAAGTTTCCTTGCCTGCTTTCTCTTACTTCCACAAAAAAAAAATAAAATCCTTTATTAACACAAACTCCAAATATAAGAAGCTAAACAGAAGGTTATCAATTGATCTCACGTAACTTATTCCTAAAGATTATCTCAGAACTTTGACATGAGAAATCATTCATTTTGGAAAACTTTGCTTTTATAAAATTTTCTTGAGTCTGAACAAACCCCATAATTTAAAGGATCACCTATAAAGTACAGGGGAGATGTGGGAGGGGTAAGACATGCAGAAGCCTTCCCCTAGGAAGGGCTGCCCCCGAGCAAGCAGTGAAGACTTCCAAAAACCCAAGAAGTAGCCAAGAAGTTTCAGTGTTCAGAAGCTCTGAACTCTACTGATCCTTCTGCTTGTTTTGCTGGCAGAGGTCCTGACTGCCCCTACACTGGTTAAGAAAATGCAAGAGAAAACAAATTAAACAGGCTTTAGAAAATCTTGGTAAGCAGAGTTCTACTGGTATCTGGTTTACGTACCATTAGGTAGGCTTTAATTCGACCAAGAAGGCTAATTCTGATTGAAAAAAAAAAAGTGAGCTTTTTTTTTTTTTCCACTCAATAACTGAGAGACAACTATCCTATAAAAGCTCTTCCTAAGTTAGAGACCTATATTACAAAACAGATAAATGCTTTGTGGCCTGCAGTCTGCAATTGAGGATGGCCACCGTTATCTTTCCTACTTCCCGAGAAAAGGAAAGAGCCTCACAGCAGAGTAATAGGTACTAGCAGGTTCTCATTCTACTTTGAAAAAAGTAGTTTTACCTAGAACATGTAACACTCAAGTCTACAAAATAATAAAAAAAATCCATTAACAGCTGTTCTGGGACAGTCTTACTCATAATTATTATGCATAACAGACAAAATAGAAGGCTTTAAAAATACGTAGGATCTACTGTCTCAATAAATGATGACCAAACTGCTCCACGGAACCCACAGAGTTTGATCTATACCAGCAACCTCTAGTAAATGTTTCTTTGAAGTGCTTGCAGCACAGGAAGGTTATTCAGTAGCATATATATTCAGACATGGTTTATAAGATGAAGTTCTTCCAAGCCTTTTGAAAAAAAATTAGTGTAGTACAAAGAACAAAACAACACCAAACCAAAATCAAGAGCAATTACTTACCACGTTCTGGTGAGTTTGAGGGTTCTGGGTGGTCTTTATGCTGAGAGACATGACCACAAGCGGAGGAGGAGGAAGAGTATCTTTAACCACGTTCACCAAAGCAGGCTTCAAGGCCACTGCCTCTATCTTACACCAGCTGACTGACTGATTGGAGGGCTCTAAGGAAACAACACGAACCACCTTCATTCTTCTGGGAATCCCAGGTAAGACTTCTCTAGCAGTACCATCATAAAGAGTGTGTTCCTTCTATGTTTTGCTTTTGTGGAATAGTCCAAGATCCAGATTAATCCTGCCAAAATTTTGGGGACTCCCAAGGCCCTCACTCACCAGTCAGAAGCCTAGTCACATCAGGGGCTCTTTAACACCAAAAAAAGCGAGGGAATATTTGTATCTAGGCCAAGATTTTCTGTCTCTCCTTTTAACAGCCGAGATGCCCCAAGTCTACTAAATTCTCAATTCACACATCAGTTACATTTCTGAAGTTTAGGCAGACACGTTTAGATGTGGCAACCAAAAGAAAAAATCAGAAAACATAAATGGGTAGATGAAAAAAAGTTAACTACCCATTATCATTTGATTATTTTGGCCTGTCATTCCTTACTTGCTTTAAGAAATAAACAAATGCTCATTCACAAAAGATGCTGATGAGGTAACTCTGTATAGGCTGTTACAAGGAAGCAGAGGCCACATTTCTGAGGGATTAACCTTTTGAAGACAGCTGTCGGTAGACATGGTTATCTTACTCCCTGCAAAACTATTTGACACCTTTCTGGAAACCCAACACTGACACTCAAACTGCACAGGCAGCTTTGTTATTGATTACACTCTTTGTTGACACTTCGTTATTGATGACACTCTTTGGAGAAGCCATAGGAGACTCATCGAATGGTTGGAGACATGCTTATTCTAAATCTCTAAGGTATGAAGAGGTACAATTTGCCTATTGCAGCCCAAAATTTTTACTGGTGCCAGCTTTGTACGAGCTAGGTGTTGAAAAGGAAAATTATCCTATCAGTATTCAATACTGTCAATACTATATTTGAAGTGCCTCAAAGATTTTGTCCAGTATGATTAACACATCCCCATGTTCCTGGGAATACACAGCACATGCCCAACGATTATCTCCAACCAAACCAAAGTAAGGCAGCATAACCACCTGTAAGTAGTACATGCCACAATCAAGAGGCAAAAAGGATTTCAAATACAAAGGCTCCACACCACAAACTTTCTTTAGTGCAAGAAAAAAAGCCATCTATCAGTGGCTTGTGCTTAAAAAGATGTTTGTTTGTTTTTTCCTGAAAATCTAAATTACTAAGAGAAGAAAAAGGAGTACATTTCTAGGAAAGTAACTTTTAGCTATCTCACTATATTGCTTTATACATTATATAAATTGCTTTAGGGTATGCACCAAAAAGCAGCTTCTATGGACTGCAGTTCCCTCATGATGCCATTCAAAGCTATCATCTGATCTGCACAGTGTGCAACTTCATACAGACGGAGTTCTAAAATATGAAGAAAAAGTTAGAGTTTGTACTAGGTAATGAAAACTGCACAGTTAAATTACAAAATTAATTTGCTAGATGGGAATTTATCAGTAGAATTTACGTTTTTCCTCACAATCTATAGTTATGTGCGTTTTTCAACAAGCAAGAATTTCACAAGCAAAGCACCATACGTGGATTTTTTATTTCCAGCCAGCACGGTCCTTTGATCTTCCTACTCATCAAGAGGAGTTCCAGGCTAGAGGTGTTAGTTCCAAATACATGTGAGAACGTTTCTCCTTTCAGATCTTGGGGCAGCCGAGGGTATTCAGCCTAACAAGTAATAAAAAGCAGTCAGTCCTTTCCCACCACAGTCATGTTGACACACTACATTCAGACGCCACCTTAACAAAACCAGGGAAGATCTGAAATCACTGTAATTTCCCACAGGCAAAGCCTTCATCTGTAATATCTTATGGTAATTCACGACATTACACTATTGACCCTACTTAAATGGGTGCATAAGTACCTAAAATCAGGACACTAATATAAAAATGCACCGAAGCAAACCTTCTTCATCCATACTGGATGCAAGAGAAGTATTATCATCAGGAAAGACTACAACAGTGCTCAATGACCATTTTAATAGAGAAACTTAATTAGATAGTTACAGTATTTGTATGACCGATGATTAAAGCTGGATAAAGTGTTTCTGCACAGCTGAAGAAAGATTTAGGACAGATAGCAAATCTCTATGGGATGCTGCTTTAGCACCTCAAACTAGCATAAAAAATGGGTTAAAAAGGCATTACCTCAGCAACTGGCCAAAATGGTTCACAACTGCCGAGTCCTACATTTGAAAACAAGTCAAGTATTTCTGCTAATTAAGAGTAGCTACTGATGTTCTCATGGGATCTTTTTCCCATCTTTGCTGCTCAATTTTACAGCTCTTCAACTGAAGATTTGCTCATCCAGCTGCTATTTGCAAAAGCCATATACGCAGAGATACCAGCTATACACGTGGATTCAACAACACATTCAAAGGTAGCAAGCAATTTGAAACATCTGACAGCACTTCAGGCCCTGACCCAGCACAGCTAAAGGGCTGTTTGGCTGGTTACGTGATTTGGTAGCAAGACAAGGTAATATAAAAATACTTGGAATAAACATACACAATAAGCAAGTTTTAACTGGGGGAGAAGGCAGGCAGAATGTAGCAGTTTTTATATGCATTTCTCCCCCTCTCAGGGCTTATTTGCACAGATACAGCTAACACTGACAAATATTAGTCTTCCTGATAAACAACTTTTTTTTTTTTTTGTTAAGGACTAACGAGTAGCCAAATGGTAACAAAAAAAAGCCACAAGCTTAGGCATTAATCTCTGAACTTGGGGAATAGGAAACATCCCTCCCCTTCATCAATAACCTCCCCCCCTCCCCCCCCTTTTTTTTTTTAAAGAAAAAAACAAACAATGACCAACTACCTACACACCTCAACACAGGTACAGCCACTAGCTACTAAGGGTCAAGTCCTACAATTTTTTCTTTAAATAAAAAAATATTAAGTGGGTAGGAAAGCAGGTTACGTTCTTTCATCAGACAAATTATACTTACCGAATACTTAACTTCTAAGTATTCTGACTTTGCTGGAACATCCGGGATCTCAAAAGCATAATATTTTTCCACTTTCTATATAAAAGAAAGATATAGTTACTTTTCCAATAATTCCCAATTGAAAATTAATTCTGTCCAATAGGAAAGGTTGTGAAATAAAGGCCAACCAAAACACAGCATTTCAAATATCAAGGGTTTGGATCATACATTACCACTTTTGCAACTTCTTTGCATTATAACCATCTAAAGATAGTAAGACTGTTTCAGTTCTGTTGGTCTTTTTAGCATGAACAGTTTCTACAGAATTGATTCACATGCATACTAACCATCACAAATCAAAAAGCATACAGTAAGCCCTTGCTTCATCAGATTGTCTTGGAGGCCAGGATAGGAGACAGGCTGAGGACCTTACTAACTCAAGGCAAACGACAGCCACTGCTCTTCCTTGTCCACCAAGCCAGTCGTCTCTTTGCAGAAGGCTGCCAGCTTGGTTAAGTCCCATTTCCCCTTTGTAAATCCACACGGAGCACTCCCAAGCACTTTGTTTCTTGCTTTTTTTTCCTTGTGCATGTGTAAACACCTTTCACAACTAGATGTTCTACCGCCTTCTCCCAGGAACTGCGCTGAGGCTGGATCAGCAGGGTAATTCCCTGGATAATCCTTCACTGCATGGCTGAGGTTGGAGGGGACCTCTGGAGGTCATCATCTTGTGCACCTTGAGGCTAGCAGTGACACTTCCTTTCTTCAGTCCTCAGGAGCCTCCCCTGATCATCGTGACCCCTCAAAGGTAACCAAGAACGGCCTCACGGTGGAATTGGCCAGCTCCCTCATTCGTGGGTGCATCCCATCCCATCCCAGGGACCTGTATCTATCTGTCCAGTCCAAGTGTTCCAAGCCTTTCTTGTTGCCCTTTGCTTTCCTTACCAGATTCATCTCCAGATGGGCTTTGACCTTCCTAATGCACACTTGGATGGTGCCTGCACGTTCCTCCTGGGTCACCTGACCCTGCTTCCACCTCTTGCATGCTTCCTTTTCTCGTTTGAATCTATTCAGAAGTTCCTGGTTCATCCATGCAGGACACCTACCACCTTTGCTCGACTTCCTCCTTGTGAGGATGGATCATTCTTGAGCACAGAGAAGGTGGTCTTTGAAAAGTAAATGAGCTCTTCTGAACCCCTATTCTCTCCACGGATATTTTCTATAGGATTTGTTCCAACAGGTACCCAAGCAGGCCAGAGTCTGCTCTCCGGAACACCAGGATTATAATCCTGATTTTTGATTTTTTCTCCCCCTCTCATGATCCTGAACTTCAACAACTCTTGTACACTGCAGCCAAAGCTGCCCCTGAACTTCACATCCCCATCCCGTTCTTCCTTGCTTGTAGGAACGAGGCCCAGTCCAGTGTCTCCCCTCATGAGGTCCCCAGTCAGCTGTGTTCAGGTGTCATTACTGCATTCCAGAAACCTCCTGCATTGCTTGTGCCCTGCTGCACCTCCCCTAGAGCAGACAGTGTGGTTGTTAAAACCCTCCGTAAGGAACAGGGCTGGCAAAAGTGAGGTTTCTTCCACTCATCCAAAGGCCTCATCTTCTGTTTCCTCCATCAAGCAGCCTGTAGCAGATACCCACCATGATTTCACCCCACTGGCCTGCCCTCTAATCCGGGCCCAGAAACACGAGCAGGAACCATCCCAGCCCATGGTTTTTACCACACCCTGTCCCACCACATATCCATAATCCCAATGAGTAAACCTGCAGCTGCACAGTTCTTCCTTCCATGCTCTGTGCTTTAGCATGCAGGCACTTCAGAGAGGGACCCAAGAGCTGTTTACTTTATTACACGCTTTCTCTGACAATATTTTATGATTGACTCGGGTTTTAGTAGAAAGTAGTCAGTTTGTTTATATGTAACACAGAGATAGTTAAAGCAGTATCAAGCCCTGTGCAACTTCACTGAAAGTCAAGTATCACTTCTGCTTTCTCTGAGAACAATAACAATTTCACAACATGCTCAGTTTGTCAGTTTCTAAGAACAATTACCTCCATTTTCCAAGCAATTACAGTATCCTGTTCAGCGATGCTATGGTACTCGCTGAAATGCTCTGCAACACTTCACAGACCATCTGCACCACCCTTACACATCCATGCTACTCGACTGTGTTACACCATGACTATGCTACAACACTGACACAGAAGCAGAAAGCAGTAAGGTAACTTGGCCCAACTGCATCACTCTGAGGTCAGAACGGTGTAAGAAAGTAGCCTCCAAATGCAGGTCTGAACAGTAGAGCCAAAGCAGCAGCTCACACGAGCAGCGCATCCCAGCCACAGTGTCACAGATGGCCGTACATTGCTTTTAGCACATACTACTTTTTTTTTTTTTTTTTTTAACCTCTCAGGCTTCAAACAAGTTCTTGTTGCAAACGCAAGCTGAACGCAGAGTAAAAATAGTATGCTGCAGTGATTCATCTGCGTTATTCCACAGAGCTCAGCTCAATTACACAAGCCTCTGGTCATAACTGCAGTGAATGAATGCTTTGCTGCAGAGTAATCTGCCCTTCAAGTGGCCCTTCAGAGAGCAGAAATGAGCAGCAGTGATTAGCTGCGAAGTTTCTAAGTGGAGTATAAGGCTGCTTTCAAATTGATTTGTGAAGACTTGCTAACTTGGCAGCAGTGCAACCCACTGAAGCTGCAATTAGCAGCAGGTGCAGGAGGAAGTGATACGGCTTAAGTGTATCTGTTCGCAGTGACAAAGTTTGGTGCCGGCAGGGCCGCCACTGGCGCACGCGCACAGCCCCAGAACAACTTGTCTCGGGGTATTAATAGGGGCTCCCTCCACATCATCACAAAACCAGATATTCTCAACAAAAAGAACTTTGGGCACATCGTAGGTACACGAGTAACCTTTCTAATTCCCAGCTAATGGTGGAAGAATACGAGTTTCTCCACGTGTCACAGTACGATGCCAGAACTGAGACACAACTGCTGTGTATTACCCTCAGCACATCAGTCACGAGTGTCCCACTCACCTGACAAATATTGCCATCAGCCTTTCCAAAAATCTTTCAAAAAACACCAACCCTTTCAATACAGTAGTTAACAGGAACAGTGACTGCACATCACAGAACGGGGGGCTCTTCTAAACATGAACTCTTAACCCCATACAGTCACAACTGTGTGGAGATCCCTTTTTTGGAGCATTAACCCAGCTGAATGCAACCAGCGTTTCCATCTGGGAGCCCAGCACAGCTACGTGGAAACAGAGATGGAAAGGATGTATAACATGACAGCTCTGGTGGCATGACTGCAAGGAAAAGAAACACGGCGACTCCTTAAGAAAAAGGGCTTAATAAGGTATATAACCAGGCAAACTGAGGGCTCTCCGAGTGGAACAAAAGCAAAAGAGGATGAAGTAATGGGACAACCACCCCAGTAATTCCACAGTTACCTTGCAGGCAGCAACAGCACCCCCTGCTGCAGCGATGCAAGCCTGGCCCGGTGTGCTTTGCAGGACCCTGCCACTTGCTCACAGTAAACTTTGTGTTCAGCTGGAATAGCTGAGTCTACAATACTTTCCTTGAATAGTCCTCCAAAGGCCCACGGGCAGCCCCGCTCTCCCTTATCTTTCCTCTCATCCCCCACACGACTTGCTGTACCCCCGCTAGCTCATTAAACCCTTCCAAGATGCAGTAACCATCAAGATCAGAAAAAAAAAAAAAAAAAAAAAGCCAGTAAAACAAAACTAGAGAGAGTCTTCTACGATGTTAAGTGTGTAAAAATTCAGTAAGCTGAAGCGTCCGACAAATTCAAACAGTATTTGAATTCTATTTGTTTAGAAACACTTCCGGTGGGTTATTCCAGAGCTTCTCTGCACCCTCAATTATCTTGCCTAATTTATTCACAAATTAAACTTCATAAATATGTTCTTGTGCTAAAACTGTCCTTTAAATAGTTCTCTTGCTGCTCATCCCCATTTCATATTTTTAGAGAGCCAAAAGCTCCTCCCATTACTCTCCACTTTACTAGGCCGGAAAAAAAAATAAAGCTTTTTCTATCTAATAGTAAATCTTTTCCTAACTCTGCTACAACTGGTTTTTCTTTTGTCTCATCCTCCCTACTGCTATCTTCCTTATCTGATGTCACGTGAGTTCATGCTTCCTCATCAGCATGATCAAGTGTTATAATATGCTAGGTAAGACCTTAACAGTGCCTTCATGTTGCTACTTGCCTCTCCCTGCTAGGGATCAGTCCTGTACAACACCCAAGAATCCCAGATGCACTGCAGCCAGCCCCAGACAAGTCAAGTCTTTCATCCCAAGCTCTATATAAAAAAATCAGCAAACATTTGACAAGCTTTGAACTAATTTCGGAAATAACAGTTAGAATACTTTCAGTATGTGGCTTACCTCAATTTCTAAAAGCCATCATTGATAATTAAACAGTATTATTCTGTTACCTCGTCCATACTTTTTTTCCTGAGTACAATGGAACAGATAGAAGCTTCCTAAATTATGATGATTATTATTATTTTTTTTTTTTTTTTTTTTTAAGTAGATCTGCATCTTTTCAAAGGCCTTTTCCCCTCTTTTCTTTTCTGGAGCACAAGTTTTTGCAACATGTTTTAACAAGGAATTGATTCTCATTCCGGAAAGGGTCTTTGAATAATGAGCTATTACACACTTCTTACCCATTGTTAAATTCCCCCCACCCCTTTCCAATTTTCACACAAAACAAGTAAGTTATGATCAAATATATTTGAAAAGTAACAGTGAAAGAACTGAAAGAGCTAAATTTGGATCAGAAATTCGAGAAAAAAGCTAGAAAAAAAATAAATGTTTTACAAAGTTCTAATGAAGCCCTCATTTTCCCTAAATGATGTAAGCAGCACACTAAGCCACATATTGCTGAGATGTCATTTCTTACACAGATTTGCCACTTGAGAAGCAATACTGACGTTTTCACTTCATCAGCCTAAACTGCCCAAAGTACTCCAGCTTTGCATTAGATGACATCCCGAGATACCTTCCAACCTGAATTACTTGGTTTTATTTTCCCTCACGTATAAATTGTTAAATTCCATTTTTGCTATATTTTTTACCTGCCATCCCAACTGCTGATCAACTATCCCAGAATGAATCTTATCAAGTCACAAGTTCACTAACCTGGGACAAGTTACACTGAGTTCCACACCACCGGTAATTACAGCGAAAGCCAGCTTTATCAGCCTAATGATGTTACTTCAAGAAACACAGAAGTTTCTGAGCACTTCATTTTGAAGAAATCTTTTCTTCCAATTAGCTACCTTTCCCCACACACAAACTCTCCAGCTGACAGACCAGCTTAAGGTTCAAGACCAGACAGTCCTCACAACATGTTAACTCTTGGATAAGCTCACTACAACGATCTCTGCCCCGAAAAGCACACATTATAAAGATAAATCTGCCAATGTGAGAAGATAAAACATGCAAACATATAAGCCTCAATATAACAGTTGGTCAAATATAAAGATGATCTAATCCCAGTGTACTGATCTATCTGCTGAACAACACACTGTCACTTTCAACTTTGACACTAAGATCTGATATTTGCATTTCAGCATAACCTCTCCCACTGGATAGTTTATCAACAGACTTCCCACCTTTCAAACCGTAACAGAACGTGATCAAATAGCGTGCTTATATACAAACCTTGGATTTGAACTTCATAATCTTATATTTTGGTGAAATATTGTCATTGAATTCCTTGAAGACACTCATTATTGTTACCGGAGTCTCTGTCTCTCTCCCAGTAGATAGATCGATTTCCTATAAAGAAGAAAAAGTCACGTTCCACAAATTAAAAAAAAAAAAAAAAAAAAAAAAAAAGCCAGCTGACAGGACCAATAAGTTGAATTTTGCTTTGGTATTATGAACCATTTATTTCCTCTCAAAGGGAATACTACAATGCAATCAGCCAGGAAAACCTTCATTTAAAAATATTAATTGAAAACAGAGTGTTGAGAAAACTCTGAAGTTTTCTGATCATACTCCAAGACATTTTTACTCCGTGAGCAGCAAATCCAAAACATAACAATTTGTCTGCACTTGATAGTTAGGGTTGGGGAAAAGCAGCAACACTCTACTCTGCATCTCACGTGACATACCATGTATACATTGCACACAGCTTTACCTCTGGCATCAGACAACAGACGACGGTTCCCGTAAACACACTACTAGAACTCATAACCTGCCATAATCAGAATGAAAGGTACTTATGTTTGACATGCTTAAAAGATATACTTACTGTTTCACGTGGCAGTAGGTAAACAGTTCTCTCAATATTTTTCACCGTCACACAACAGCTGACGTAGGTGTTTGCCGATTCAATCCAAACTTTGCCAAACAAAAATACCACGCCTAGGGAATAACAGCAGAGCAAAGAATTCCATATTCTTAGTGCTGCTTAAAGCAGCTATCACACATTCTGGCACAGAAACACAACCATTTCCTCGTTTAGGTCCCTGAACAACAAATCTTTCCAGTGCATCAGCACATTCTGAATCGTTTTAAACATCAGCTTTGTAAATGGTTATATGCATAGTTCTTCATGCCCCTACCTCCATCACTATAGTAACAACACCCTGATATATGAAATTCAAAATGGCATCACACGACCAGTCTCCGAATTCTGATCTGATATTCCATTTCTATCTACATTAGTTTGATAATTCATGAAGAGAGAGAGGGAAGAAGTCACTGAAAGCTGAAGATAATCAGAATGCTTGTGCTGTCAATCACTCCTGAAACATTTCTGTCATCTGCAATTTCTCATTCTTCGGCTAGACCAGAACAATTAATCCTCTTTTCTTACACGTTAGTACTGTGAGATTAAGACTCTTAAAAAGACTCTTACTTAAAAAATCTACAGAAACACATACAGAAGACAACAACTAGAAGTTGATTGGTTTTAAAAACATTTCAACTGGCTATTTTTAGCAGATAAGAACACTGCAAGATTTATTATGTTGCAAGAATTCCTGCATGTAGTTGTAATGCCAGTAGACAGGTCAAAAAGACCATATACAGCAGCACTGATGCAACTGACTGTTTGCTGTGGACCATGTCATTATTGTACACGCACATCTCTGAGCCACTGAGAATCTGGCATCAAAATGCTGCAAGCTGCTTATCAAGCGATGGTAAACTGTGGCACAACACAGCAGCAGTGTAGCTGACTTCCAAGTAAAATGAACTTCCACGTACAATTTGAAACCTTGACTCCCCTTCGAACTCCATAAATAATTTGGAATTAGATTACACGAGAGACAGGCTCCCTACAGTACACTGCTATTCATGAAATCAGAAATATCAGAGCTGAGACTGTCTCAGAAACAATGTTTCACGTAAGGCAGATTTTGGAACCTACATTTCTCCTTGGTCTGACAATCCATGAAACAAGTCCTTTGTTAAGAGTTGTAAATTATCTTTGCCGTGCAATCTCTCAGATGTAAAGGTACCTTTCTTACTCCATTAGACAGCAGATAAATCAGTGCAGATGCACTAAGATGGATGACAGAGTTAGAGTGACAGGCTAAGAAAAAATCATTTCTTGAGTGCTTGGAATAGATGTGAACAAGACTACTTTTGTTGAGGATAGAGAAGAGAGTGTTGCAGTTTTGAAGACGAGAGCGAGGATACATGCTTCAGCTGCACAAAGTATTTTAGAGATTTTAATACAGAGACAATCTTCAAGATTTAGACAGTTTGAATAAAAGGATCTAGAAAGAGCTGAAATTACAGATCTAAGTGACAGGGAAGATGGAGTCCTTTTCCCCAGCAATCACTGCAAGAGAGGAGAGGGGCTCAGGTGGGTGTAAATCATACAAAAAGATGAAACTATGGCAGAGGCCGCAGACCAGGAGCTGGTTGTTTGAAGAGCTGGCAGTATTAAGAGCACTAAGAAGTTAACCTGCCAGGTATACATGTAAGCAGGTGAGGTAGAAAGAAGGATACAGACGCCCAAATACAGGATAAAAAGACAGCTGTATTGCAGAGACGAACTTCAAATCAACTCTAGCACAGTCAAGTAAGTGGTCTTAATTGCCAGGTTCCACAGAATCAAATTAATTTAGAATGGAAGGAACCTTTGGAGGTCACAGCTGGTCCACAAACACAC
Organism: Aythya marila; assembly: GCF_965140915.1. NCBI lineage: Eukaryota > Metazoa > Chordata > Aves > Anseriformes > Anatidae > Aythya > Aythya marila. The sequence goes on along the minus strand of NC_139042.1, from coordinate 83,484,802 downwards.
ACCTCCCACCCCAACACACATGCACACTGAAAGCAGGACCAACTTCATAGAGTTTTCAGAGACATTTCACATGTAAAACCAAGAAATTAGAGGAGAGATACTGGACTCCATCCCCTGTAAACTTGTTTGTAGAAAGAAGGAAGAAAAGGGAAAAAAAAAGAAAGAAAAGCTTATAAAACAAAGTCTGTGAGAAGAAAGATCAAGTTACCAATGAATCAAAAGGCAAGCAAAGTCAAGATACAGGGAAACCATCTTGCTCCAGGGAAAGAAAGGGCTTTTTTTAATTATTATTTCTTTAAAATGTTAATAGGATTACAATTCTCAAGTTCTCTCCCTGAGACAGCAAGGGGAGTTATGAAAAGTAAGCCTCCGCCAAATCATTAAGTTTGAAAGAGTCTTATGATTACGCCATGGTATTTACTCTTCAGGCGATGCATTTGAGATCCCAGCAAATGAGGCATAAACAAAGATCATGAACATGTTAAACAAAAAGCTGTACCAAAATTTTCCCTTCTACACTACTAATTGAAAACAGGTGCAGTCTTTATTATTCAATCCTGAAAAAGTCATAATGAGAAAAGAACACTCCTTGCATGCGCGGAACAGAAATCCTTTCATAATTATGTTCCATTCAGCAACCACTGACTTGGAAGACAAAAAAAAAGGAAAAGAACAATAGTGGGGTCTTTAAAAGGAGCAATTTTATATTAGAGCCATTGATTTCATCAAGATATCTATGATTATTACCACTCCTATCACTAAGCTGTTCAACCCAGCACAGTCTCATATTTAAGTTCAGCATCCCAACTTACAAAGAAAGGTGTAACAGAGAAACGTATCTGACTCAACGCTTACAGCATCACAGCAAAATGCCTTCAACAAGGTATGATAGAACCTTCTGGTAAGCCTGCACAAAGCACAAATGAGAAATCTCGGATTTTAAAGAAAAGAACAGATGGGAAGTGCTGAGAACAGATGTGAATACAACTTCTCACGTGAAGGCTGGAAGACAAAGAGGTGCAGTTTGGAAGGTATGAGAGCCAGGATTCACACTTCAGCTGCACAAAGTAGCTTAGAGATGCTAATACAGAAACAATATTCAAGAATTACTTGGTTTGAATAAAAACATCTAGATAGAGTTTACATCCTTCAGGCCACCTTCTTCCCTCTATAAAAGGTCCTTCCCCTTTATACAAAATCATGCAACTGCTATTGTACAGGTTTTCTACTTATCCACCAGAATTTTAAGGTACGTTTCCAGAAAAAAGAAGCAAGCATGCTCAACTGTTGCGCCACTACACAAGAAATTAACAACATCAGCTTATTCCTAGAGCACAAAGATTTTAAGATTGCCAGTGGGTCACCAACATCAAGAAGTGCTAGCAGCTGCCTTTGTACCACCCCAGCGTTATGCTAGACCAAGAGACAACATTCTTTCTTTGCCCACTCAGAGTGCCCTGCACTGAAGACAAGGTGGCAGAGAAACAGAAGTTACAGGACCTAGACAGAAATAATCCAGACATAACTTAGGCCAGTGTAAAAAACCCCGTTGCACAAAAAGAATCAGAATGGCAATTTGTGCCTTTAACTGAACTGACCTGGCTGACTGTACTGATCTTCATAAGCATCCAGCCAATAAAACCTCAAGACTTGATCATCATTTTCCCCATTCACAAGTGGAAGGATACTGGGGTCCAGCTGAACGTCTGTCGCTATCAAATCAGCTTCATCCTCTTCAACCTTGTCCCAGCATGAGACATCTGGGAGAGAACAACTTCTGCAGAGGAAGAAACAAACAAGAAGTAAAACTGTGCCTTTGCTATAACCATCATTGTTTCTACTTTTTTTCCAGTCCAGAGTTCTCACACCTTCGGTCACTCATTCCACTACCAAGAAATACTCCAAGCAGTTGTGTTTCCTCAGATTTCTTCTGAAAAGAAGGATGGAGCAACAAAGACAGAAATCCACATAACAACCATGGTTCTCATTACACAACACACAGGGTTTAGAAGTCATTTAGCTTCAATTTCAGCCTCAGCCATTCAAGCCTTTACATAACAAATAAATCCATCCATCTGTAAAAGCTGCTCGGTGGGAACAGCAGATTATTTCAACAAAACTACCTTTTGGGAGTCATTAGATGTTTAGGCCTTGGACTATTTTATATTTTCAAATTATGAAAACATTCAAGATTTTTTTCAAACAAAAAAAAAGGAAGAAAAAATATTTTCTTCTATTTCCAAAAACAGCTGATGATAAGGTTAAACTACTTCTACCTACAATACTTTTAACTACAACTAATGCTATGAAATTCCTTCTGGGTTGCTTAGAATAAGCATCTTTAGGTATTCCTTATTTTTGCTTATTGGCATTAAAGTATGTTCACACCCAAATTAAGTCACCTCAACATACTGAAATAAGTGTTATTATGTGCTAAATCCCAGAAATATTAAGTGTTTTTCAATAAAGTAGCTATCAGCATGTTCAACTTGACCATTTTTAAGTTCATGACAAAAAAACCATCACATCACATTGTCATCATTCTGTATCACAGTTATACTATTGGCAAAGACAAATATGAAAATTAACTTAAGGCTTGTACATACTGAAAGGCGTCTTGCTAGAAGGAAGAAAATTTAAGAAAATTAAAGAGATCCTTACAAGGCAGATGTCCCTTTCTTCTCAGATTCCAGCTGCTCTGTCTCTTTCTTTTCAACTTCCTTGTCTCTTTTCAAGCTTTCAGCTGTCTCAGGTATAGTTCCCACATGCTCTGCTTCCATAGGTTCATCAAAGTCCTCATCATCAAAATCCACCATCCCCTGATCGTCAGCTGGAAGTGTTGCACATAGAACTAGAGGCTTGAATCATTAAAATGACACACTGTACGCTACATCTGCATGCACAGACTGCAAACCGTACACATGAACATAAAACTAAATGTTAATATAGGAGTAAAAGACCACATTTAAGCTAGCTAAACATGTAACTAGTGTAAACTAGGAAGTGTTACGCTAACATGCCATATTTAAAGAACATCCAGAGCTGAGATTTGGTTTTTCGATACCTTCAATAGCTTTTTCTTCTAGTGTCTCCACTACTCCATTTTCTGTATTTTTTGGCACATACTTGGTATCTCCATTCTCTTCAGAGGCTATGACAGATTTTGCTGTGTAATTGGGATGTTCAGGATGAAATGAAGCTGGAGGAAGAGCTTCTTTTCTGACATGAGCGGGAGCTTTCTTTGATATAGGGGTGATTACCTGAAAAGCATTTTAGACATGAGTTTAAAATTTTTCTTTTAAGAGCACAAAAGGAAAGAAAAAAATATAGTACTTGCTATCTGCAAAACTAGTAACCAGGGCTAGAGGGAAAGCTTCATGTATTCTGCAGCATGACAACTAGAACTCCTCAAAATGAGTTCCTTCTACAGTTCTTTAAAAAGCAGTTTACAACAGGCCGTGGATGACATTTACTCAAGTGTATAGTTATTTTCATTATTTTCCCATGTAGCATGACCTCATTCCTAAATTAAAATCTCTATCTGTGCCAGCTAAGTATGTGACAATATATGTCACGCAGGGACAGAGCCTGGAAAAATGGTGAAAGACCAATACAGCCGCTTAAACTCATTACTGTTGTGCACAGGTATAAGCTGTTTACAAGAATGAATGGGACTGGAGAGCAGAGTGCTTCTCCACTGGATATTTTAACCCTACAGACATGACAGATACAGACAAATATACCATGTTTCAACATGCTCCACAAGCCTGAACTCCAAGATGGTACACAAATAACGTGTGTTTCTGACAGTAGTGACTTAAGTGTGATAGTTATCACACTACAGCAGCAGCCACAGAAACTCTTGTCACAGAAGATGTCTATGAAATGGTCTCCACCATGACCAACAACAGGTGTCTGTATCTATGGGCCCTTAGTCTGCAACAAGCCCCCAGACCTTAACTTCAGGGAAAGCGGTTATCTACAGAATTGCACAAAATCATTTATGGGATTTTAATCTCAGTTCAGCTACTCCTACTGCAGTCAACAAAATTCAGCCCATCCTTTACCTTAAACAGAAGCAAACATGATCTAATCTGCCCTCAGTAAAAAAATTTTTGCTAGCTCAGCCAAATGAATTTATTCATACTAATACTTTTGCTCTTGCCTTCTGTAGTTGCCATCATGTTCTTTCATGCCCATTTATTTTCTAAGGCCGTACACTTCATCTGTTTCATTGCCTGAATCTCCAAACTCCTAGGACCACAGAAGCCATCACCAGAACTGCCTATCTGGGATTTTTTTTTTCCTCAGTATAAAAGTAACTTCTGCTTTGCACCATAAAGACACAGATCCTCTCTTACTCTATCTCCTACTTTTTTAATTATACCTTAGCTCCAAAACAACTGTTGAAGTAAGTGCCACTGGTGGTTGTTTTCAGCGTCAAGAGTTGATTTCAGTATCACAAAAGGTTTCACTCTGTTATTTTAATGGTAAGTCAGATTTATCTACTTTACTCCACTTGCTCTCTACAGACTCTTAGCAAGTATATCATTGTATCTCCAGCTATGAAGTCCTCCCCATTTACCAGAACTCATCAAAACAGTAGGCTTCCACCCACAGCAACCTGTCACTCCTTTCACTCAGTCTTCCACTAAAGTCAACTTATATCCACAGCTTCAGTTTTCCATTTGCTTTCCAATTCTGCAGAAGAGAAGTCTCTTACCCTCTTTCACAACACAGATACACTTTCTTCTGCTTATTTCATTTCCCATCATCTATGCTTTGCCACAAAGTTCTTTTCTACTCATAGGAAAAAGAGGAAAAAGCAGAAGCTCACATTCATGTGAGGTACCTAATATTACAGAAACAACTTAATCTGTCAAATGTAAAAGTTACATACCATTACTACACTAAATATATATATAGAAGTAATATTCTGTTTATGTATTAACATGGATGGGGAGAAAGAAAAAAAACATCAAGTTACACTTTAACATTACTAAAGAAGCTAACGAGAAAAGTTATTCCTAAAAGCAGAAATAGAGGACTACAGTATTCAAACCAACCGAAACAGATTAATGGCTATCAATGAGAACTTAAATTTATTTATTTATTTATTTTACTTCACCTTAGGAGTTCGGGACTGTACAGAGAAAGGATTCAGTGGTGTTCCAGCAGATCTTTTTCTTTTCAGCATTATAATTGGTGGTGGACTTGGTTGAACAGTCTGAATATTGAACAAAAAGAGACAGTGACATAACAGAGAAGGGTTGTTTAGCCTTTTCTTCTGTCTTGGGTAGTAACATTTTCCATCAAAGAGAAAGAAGTCCACCAATATTTGTCATTCACCAAACAAAGAAACCTCCAGATTCACAACTCAGCCATGTTAAAAGGAAAACTTATCTGAGCAATCAGCCCATCAGGAAAGAAACTAGATTTTTTCTGGAAAAGTTTGAGAGAAAAACTGTCATCAGTGAGTGAAACTGTTTTCAAACTGTGCTCACTTCTGTGGCTAATCATGCCTTTAATGCACAAGTATCAGAATAATTGGTGGGACGTTCTGCATGTCTGCTAAAATAGCAGTACTGAGCATACATGCCTTAAGAAAGGCAAAAGTGCTCTTTCAACACTGTCATACTAGAGGAAGAAACATTTCAACTTATTTATATGTACAGATATTTTGCATTCATCCATATCAACGCATAACAGAAGAAAGGTTAGGAAACAAACAACAAAGCCAAAAAACAATAGCTAGGTACTATTTAAATAGAAGCCATAGTGTAATTATTAGCATTATTTCCCCTGCTTAACACTCCACAAAATTTGACAGCATTAAGACGCATTTGCTTAATGATTTGAGGGTTTTGATAGCCTACGCTATTATAATTCTCAATCAAATACCTTAGGGAGGGGTAAAAATGTGAAAAAGTCCACAATACCAAGAGAACAACTTTACCCTGGAATATTTATAACCGTCTTATTGCTCTCTAACATACATATTAAGCTTATTATGATAGAATGTATTTTAATTTAGTATCTCCCTACAGCACTTTTACATGGGAACAATCCTTCCAGTTTTGAGAAGCCCTGATAAGGGGCATTAACCCCCTGAAAACTCAGTGATGAGGAGGAATGGCCTCATTTGAGACGGTCCATTCTGGGCTGCTGCGGCAGCTATCTGGCACTCCTAGCTCAGGGGAAGTATTCATCTGATTCCCTGGAGCAAACCGTAGAAAGCAGGAGGCAGGCAGAAGTTGAGACATCTGCTTGATCTTGTTATCTGCTTGACCTGTTCTCCCTCGTCTCCTCTGGTGAACCCAAACATGCCAGACAGAAATACCCTACAGTACGCTGGCTGGAGCATGGTGATGCGCACATACGGTACACGTCATCCAGGCACACCAAGTCCTGCTCCACTCCACGCTGACTGAAGCATGGAAGGCTGCATTCGCACAGGCCCTGGGTCACATTAGAAACTGTCTCTGAGCAGGGGGGACTAGTTTGGGCTTATCAAACCAGTAAAGTCACGCAACTTCTGTGCAGTGGAGACAACAGACAGGTAGACTGCATACACACACAGGATACACCGAGCAGATGTGCTAGGGCAGAAGTCAACCTCAAGTGATTTCATTTTAGGAAGAACTTTCTTTTTCTTTACGTGTTCCACAGCAAGACAAATAAATGGATTAAGCTGTCTCAAGCAGATTTATACACTTACTTCAGCATTCAGATCCTGAAGAATATCCCCTAATAAATCATCCTTTGAGAGGTCCACAGTTTTCTGCAAGATAAGATAGCCAAACATCTTTCTTTAAGAACGTCAAACAGCTCAACTATAGTTGCAAACACAGTCAGGAGACCAGCAGCAAATGGCTAAAGTGTTTCTACAAAACACATTCATATTTTCAGGAATGCTCCATAAACAAGAGCTCCCGCTAGGAACTAGACAAAAGAAACTGAAAGAAACCCTTGCTTTACTCCACCCCAACAAAAAGTGGGAATGAGTTTAAAAAAAATCTTTACACTTCAAAATGCAGTAACTTACATCTGTGTTTTTCTTCCCAGCACTGGCAATAAACATAGACTTAATTGTGTTTGGCTTTGACACCATAGACTTCTTCACGTTCTTTTTATCAACTGCAGATGCTTTGCCACCTTTTCCTACAGGAAAAAAAAAAAGATAAAGTTTGTGATTTCTTCATCAAAAAGTCAAATTTTTGAGGCATCTGTTATTAGCAGGAATAGACAGCTGAGGTAACCCACTTCTTCCACCTTTAAGCTGCCAGCTGAAACGAAGCCTAATAATCTTTTGTTTGCTGCCAGGTTTCTAATGGATATCATGCATCAAAAAAATAAATAAACACCCAAAGCCCTATCAACATCATATCTCGCCTAGTCACCTCAGGGATGATCTTTGCACCCACACAAGTCCATACTCCAGAAAAAGGACCAAGATACTTTTCACAGAAGCATCTGCAGAGAAGAAACAAGTGTCCAGGAGTTAAGCACTAGGCCTGGATTCTCACAATCAGGCAATAAAAGTTGGCAAAATAATTTGATTCCAGATCCGTACGAGTATGTAAGGGTTGGCAAGAGAGACTTTGCATCCTTCACACACTGGCTTTGGAAGTGTGGACATTCCCCAGGTGCATTTGTTGTGAATACATATCCCACAGAAGACTAAGCAAAATTACCCTGGTAGCCCTAAAGTAGTTAGAGGTGACTCTCAGTTTGTGGACCACTATTATCCTCTGCATCACAAAGACTAAAAAAAATCCAGTCACAGCCACTGAGCTACACAGCTTCGAGTATGCCATGTGGCCATATTCACCACATACTGATACCAAGAAGTTGCCCATTTCAGGTGCCTTTCAAAAGCAACCAGAAGAGCCTCTACAGCTGTTATGTTCAACCTACCTTTCTTACTGGAACCAAGAGCATCATCATCTAGATCTTCATCAAAGATTTCCCTTCCGTCTTCTATGTAACCTACTCCATCTGAACAAAACCAAATTGATATAAATTTACATTTCAAATTCCGTCTCGTGATATTTCTAGGTATCTGCATAATCCAACATTTCACATACTTAAATGCTTTTAACATAGAGCAAGTGTTACAAATGCAAGTGCTAAAATCTACTGCACTCTCAGCCGCACCTTCCATTAGACTAAATATAATAATACAAGTTTAATTAGAAATTCTCAATTAAAGCACTTTTTAAAGGTACATCACTGGTAACTGGAAATAAAATTTCAAAAACAGTTATTAATGGGAAAATACTTTCACTACCATCCTAATACACTACCATGAGAACAATGGAAGAGACTCATTTCCATATAAAAGCTCATCTTTTTTGTCTACTGAAATGACTCTAGGAACACGCTGAAATATGACTTACATCAACAAATGAACATTATGAAACCCAGCTGAGTTACAATACTATAATCAAAATAATTCTCTAAACGACTCTTAACTTACCATCATCAACAATCCAGTCATCATCCTGCCGTTCTCTGACCATCTTGGAGTATTCCTCCTCATCTATTTCATCGTACACACCGGTGAACTCCTCAACCTTCAGTTAAAGTACACTGATGATTAACAGCTCCCATTCCACCAATTATTCATATAGGTCATCAACAAGAACACAAAAGTTCCCAAGAACTGTACATCTTCCTAGACCATTATTCACAACTAGTAACCACAACTATTTGTTTAGTTTAAGTTTGTTTTTTTTTTTTTTTTTCCTTTGGCAGTGACAAAAGGTCATTTTTTAATCTTTAAAATTATTACAGTACACTGAATCTATTGAAACACCAGCAGAGATTTCATTTGAACCCGAGATGCCTTATTACTCATTTCACGCAACAAAAAAAGCCACCACAGTTCTGAACTCTTACTCTACTCTTAAGCATCCAGACAAGCTCAACAAAAAGGTGATTTGATATGCTAAAGAATAACGCTGAAGATGCTCTTCTGTGCCTGAGTGAATTTGCATCTTAAGGATATAGGCATTTCAGGCTTCTTTAGACTTATGCACCTCAATGGGGAGGTCACTTCCTGCTGGCATTGCAATCAATTGGCCAGTAACAATGTCATGCTGCCAGATTTCAGCTGTATCAGTAAAATACTTGACTACTGCTTCCTTGGTAGAAACAATTGTCAATATTAATGGATTTCAGTCACGTAAAGCATTGAAATTAATTAGCTTAAGGTTATATGAAGTTTTTAAAAAAGTAAAGTTACTCCTATCGTAACATTAACTAAATCAATTAAGTTTTAGAGGCTGGTCCTTCCCTGTGGTACAGTTACCAAGCAAATGCTGTGTATGTTTGACCTGCGATTATTACAATTGTTTTAGCTTTGAAAACAGGAAGAAACAAGTGATGTCAGAACACAGCAAGACAACTACATTCTAAAATATGCAGGTTTTTTACATTAAAAAAGGGAAATCTGAGCTGAAAGGCTGTTTTTGTTTCCCCTATTTTTTGATATGTATGAAGGGTAGCCAAGCCTCTCAGCTCACACTCCCTTTTTATTTAGGAGGAAAGACAGGGGACGTTTACCTCATATTTTAATTTTTCACCGGCTTTGGCTTTTTTCAGGCGTTCCAGCGCTTCTTGCTGGCCCCTCCTCGACTTCTTCTCGCGCCGGGAACGTGATGCCGCACAACTTCCACCCTCGGGCATGGCTGAAAGCGGCCAAACAGCCGGGAAACAACCTTTAGTGAGGCGAGGCGCCGCGCTTACCTCGGCTGCTTACCTCGAGCAGGGCGCCGTGCTAGCGGCCGGCCGGAGCCCTGCTGCACACCCCGGCACACGCGGCGCGGCGCAGCCCTGCCCGCCGCCACGGGGCCACCGCGGGGCCGCCCTCGCTCGGCGGGGACACCCCAAAAGCCCCCCCGGGCCCCCCATGCGGCTCCCAACCCCCTCCACCCTCAGGCCCCAGGGTGCTCCCGGCTCCCCCCGCCGCGTCCCCACGGCCTCCCCGGGCCCACCCGGCCGGGGCCGGCGCCTCAGGGCCCCTCACACACCGCCCCCCCCCCCCGCCTCACCGCCCGCTCGCCCCGCGCCGCTCTCGGCCATGGCGCCCGCGCGCGCACGGCCGGCGCCAACGGCTCCCGAAAGTGGCGCGAGCCGCCCGCCCCGCCAGCCGCCGCCGGGCCGACAGCCAACCAGCGGCCGCGGCCGCCCCGCTCCCTTCCTCTTCCCTCACCCCGCCCCCTCCCTCTTTATTTATTTATTTATTTAATATTTATTTATTTTTAAGGTTTTGTTTTTTTTTTTTTTTCACCCGCCCCAGCGCGCTGAGGGACGGCAGGGCAGCCTTATAGTACCGAGCCCGCCCCCCCCTCCCGTCTGAAGCCCTCAGGCAGCCGCCCAGTGAGGGGTGAGGGCTGTGTGGGGAAGGATGCGCCTCAGCGCCACAACCAGCGGCATTTAGCTGGGGCATTAAACCCAACTGCTGAAATAAAAAAGCTAATTAGATTCACCTGTGTCCCTATTTAAAAAATAATAAAATAAATCAGGGAAAGGGAAACCAGTGGGTTTTGTTCTGTCTTGCCACAGCTTTACCTTGAATAGTTTCAGTCACCGTCGGTCAGCCACTGCCCGGAGAAGTTTCCACCTTCGTATGAACTTACCTGAGAAACTTACCTGAGGAGCATTTGCTGCTCCTGAAAACACGCGGGCATTGACTCCGGAGGGATGATGCCTGGCTTTGGGCAGAGGCAGGTAGCACTGACCCTTCAGAGCCATCCAAAATGAAATAGGACTCTCCACACGGCTGGAAGGCTGTCACCAGAGCCTTACCTAGTACTACTTGGCCTGAACATACTGACTACCTCATTTTCAGATATTTAGGGAACAGAATTTACATGGTTCTGAAACTGAACATTATTGTCCATCTCCACAAGAACTCCTTTGCATTGGTCAGAGGAAAGTTTAACAAACCTACTAGACATTGACACTTCTGACTGACTTACCCAGTTCTTGCTACAGCACTGTACACCTCACAGCTGCGCCTTGCCCCAGATGCAATGAGAAACCCGCCTCAGGCACACACAGCAGCTCACTGGCACCACAAGAGAGAGCCCTGCTCCCCCAGCCACCCCAATAGCCAGCATGCCCCTTGCCAGGCACACAGAGGGAGAGACCACCCCTCCTGGCAATCAATAGCAGGCTGCAGGTCAGCCTGCAGCTAGCACACCCATGTCCTTGGAAGTACTGACAGCTGTAAGAAGAGCGCCTGTCTGATCTGCAGGTGTCATTTCATTTGGTCCAGTGCATCCATGCCTTTTTCCCCCCCTTTTTTAAAAAATACAAAATAAGACCACATGACTGAGCATGATGTGGAGTTCAAACCCAAGGTAGTCAATTTCTTAAGCTACAATAGGCATTTGTAAAATAACAATGTCAGAAAGTTGTTCATTTTGAATAAAAATAAAGTGATACTGCATTTCATATATATCTAGCTGATGTTCTTTCCCTGACTTAGTAATGTTCAATTGACTGGATCTTAATACTTCCAATTAAAATAAAACAATGCCCTTTGTCAGCTGTCAAACACAGAGTGCAATGTTAGTCATTCAGGTGATGCTATGGTTTGAGCCGGTACACAGTGATACAGTTAATTGATCAAACTGGAGTTGTTGCCATAGCTCCACTGTGGGACAGCACAGATCACACAAAAGCCTTTTTCATGAATGCTAGTTGAATCCTGACATTCATCTCAGGCCATAACAAGAAGGTATCTGTTTCCCAGAGCATAGCACAACAAGCATTTAAGTGCTGCAGGGGAAAAAAAAGGGGGGGGGGGGACCATGACAGTTTCTTTTGGAAAAGCAAAATAACCCAGCAACATTTGGGACTTCCTCTGCTAAACAGCTTTATCACAGATTACTCCAAGCTGGTCTTTAGCCTCCCTTGGGACAGTCGTATAAGAACAACTTGGCACGACCGTTTCCCAATTGTCTTTTAAGTAAAAGAAGTGGGAATTTCACTGTGCAGCTTCAAGCCACTCAAAAGAAAGTGTGATAGCTACAGAAAAAAGCACGAGAGAAGCACAGTAACGAAGATGGTAGGCAGCCAAAAGCGCAGTGCAGAAGAGGAAGCTCAGGAAACCTGCACTTCCAGATTTCAACGAAAGGTGACAAAGATGTATTTTCCATGTTGTTTTCTTACAGCTATAATTTAAGTACATATATACGTAAGTTCTGAATCAAAAAAATGTTAGTTATGAATAGAAAATGCTGTAAACTCACTGCATGAGCTCCAAGTTAATATACACTAGAGTATATACTAACACTTAAAAGTATAATTGGAGTATAGTACCAAACCTTTGTTAAAAGAACAAATTACTGTATTGAGGATTACTGTGTTCTCAATTTTGATATATAGGGCATGCTTGATATGTCTCAAAGACAGTAGGACAAAATGTTAAAATTCTCAGATTCCAACATTATGTTTTAAGCTTTTGCTTTGTAATTTTTTGATGATGGAAAAAAAAAATGTTGACGTTACGAGGGGTTGTGTAAAACACAGAATGCAAATAGACCTTGAATTATAGCAGAGATGGCAAATTCAGCTTCACTAACTTAAAATGCCTGCACATTCTTACATCCCTGTTGAGGGCAGAGTAACTGTGGAGAATTGTGTCCATATGCATGCCACTGCACAGGATATGGGTATGTATGTTTTATGTGTACATTACCCACCAGCACCAAGTATTTCATTCTCCTACTTATATTGGTAAGAATTATATTGGTCTGAATTAATTCATGTTATCACTCATGAGGTGTAAATGCTTTAAGTTAATCATGATTCATTTCTCTGACTACACCATTTCAGCAGCTAGGTACTGTGCTATCCATGTGACATGTTAACAACCCATACTGGCTGCATAGGGTACTAAATTAATAAAGGAGTACAGATAAAATAAATTAAAAGCCAAAACTCTCAAATTATTACTTACCAAGAGTTGCTCATTTTCAAAACTTTTCACAGGTATTTCACTGATAGAAAATGAGGAAACAGATGCTCCTTCCATGTGTTTATTAATAAAGATAATAATGCAAACATATGTTTAGACAGCGGGCTCCTTAACTACCAGGTCTGTAAATGTCTTTTGCTTACTGCACATCTATTTTTAATTACCTACCCACGTTACCTGCTAACATCAAGATAAAGAGAATAAAGCTGCTATTATGACATGAAGGCTCTGAAATGTAAACACGGAATAGAAACTGGAACAGCTTCCATTAATTTCCATTCTGACAGAAGAGTAGGCCTACGGAATGAACATCCAGAGATTTTTATTTTTATTTTTTTTAAGTGTTAAATTCTAATTGTGGTTAACTTACAACAAATCCTATAACTCTACCTGAATCTGTGGAATTGCACTAACAGAGAGTAGAGTTGAACCACCTGCTTGCTTCATACAATATTCCTATTCAAGCCTAGAATAAAAGTACAAAATATTATAACATAAATTAAATTGGGAAGACGAGTTAGAGCAAACTCACAGAGAAAGAGCCCTCACATAATTATAATGTCTAAGAATTAAGTCTGATGCCAATGGTATTCAAAAGCATACAGTTATTGCCACAGCATGAAAGTCCCTGTTTTAACTACTTTCAGCACTCTCTCTTTACAATTTCACAAAAATTAACAATTAACATATAAGCAGAACATTACTGCAGAGAGGCTGTTACATTTCAAGATGTGGCTGAAGAGCAAATCCATTGGCAAATATTCTCCGTGTTCATTGTTTCAAGTCTCATCAGCAGGAACGAGGAAGCCATCACAATGTGCTGTAAAATTTACGGTCTAGTTGTAGTCCCCACAGGTATCTTTCTGAGTCAGTGCCAGTGGAGCCTGTGCTCACAGCAGCAGGAAGCAACAAGGGCTTGTTACTTCCCCAGCAGATGGGAAATTTGGTGCTGGGCCCCACAGACATGGCCCAGGAGCAGGTCCAGCAATGGTAGTCCAGGTCAGACCCAGCCTGCTGATCACCAGGCATGCCTGTGGTGATGAGGCAGGTCCAAGGTCAAGCCTCAAAGTCAGCCCATGGGTGTGGGTCAGGCCTGATGGTGGTATCCAGGATCAGACACAACCCAGTGAACACCAGACAAGTCTGTAATGATAATCCAAGCCCAAGGTCAAATCAGGAAGCAGGGGCATAGCTATGGCTGAGCTGGAGACCAGCACTTTTATCATGCAGCTCAGGCAAGGGCTGGTGGTGCAAAGCCCCTGAGCTGAAGGTAGAGGCTGCAGGTGAGGCTGGTCAGGGTCCTCTGAGCACTAGCAGCTGCCTCCCCTCTGAGCAGGGAGAGTCCTCACACCTCACAGAGACCAGGGCTCAAAAGGGATTTACTGTTGAGTGTGGGTCATCAATATGCTACTTCATGGACCCTGGAGGCCAGGGTGGAGGATTTGCTCAGGAGCCGTGGCTGGGCAGGGACCATCATGGTGGGCAGACCAAAGCCCAGGCAGGGTCAGGCTGATGACTCTGAGGGAATCATGTGGACAAGACCCTACACAGCCATGGGGTAGGCAGCACTGTGCTCAGTTTAGGGCTTCAGAAGGCCTGAGCTTCCTGTCAGGGTGCAGCAAGGGTCAGCTGCTCCATAAGGGCATGGATAACATGACACAGCTGGTGAGGGAGAGACCCTACCACCCTGGGCCCCATCCCACGTGGTAGTCAGGGTCAGCCAGGGGTCCAAATCATCACACAAGATCATAGATTTGCCTCGCCACACAGGCAACCCAGAAATGCAGGTCAGTCAGGTTAGGGTCAGTGATGGTTACATGGGTCAGGCACAGGCCAGAGACCACCAGGCAAGTCCATGATGATGTGACAGGTCCCTGGCCAGGGCAGGAATTCAGCCCATGGGTCAAGGTCTGCATCAGCTGGGTCCACTGCCAGGCTCAGCTGCAGCACAGCTGGAGCTGCACACACCTACAACATACTTCAGGTGCAGGCAGAAGGCCCGGGGCTGCAAGGAAATACCAGGCTATTTGGCCCCATATGCTGGCAGCAGATATGGGGACACCCCAGCTGGGAATGGTCAAGGAATTTAGGGTCAATTAATTCAGGGCACCAACGTGCAGATCCCATGTCAACCTAACCAAATGTCCAGAGCCCATAACTCATCATAACTAAATCTTGAATAGTACAGTTGGGAGGGACCTTCAAAGACCATCTAGTCCGACTGTATCACTACAGAATTGCTAAAGTCCTGCTGAATCACTTTCCATATTTATATTTGGCCTTTTGGTATCATTACCGTTTCACTCAGGTAGTAGAAATGCAGTTCAGCTGTTAGTGAGGGTCACTTTAATTCTCTCATTCTTGTATTTTTCAAAAATTCATTACCTGCTGAGAAATTATTTAATCCACAATAGCACAGAACCTGGGAAAAGACTTTCCACTTTCCCTCTCATCTTTCAACAATAATATCTTCCCCAATTTTTTCTACCTTTGAGGCTCTTAAGCTTTCAGAATTCTTCCCCACAGCATAAATCATTTTGTCATCCTGCTGTATCTACCCTAAGTGCGGGATCTTAGAATAACGCAGCTGGGAAGGGGCCCTGCAGATCTCTGGTCCTTCCCCTGCTCAGAGCAGGACCAGGTTGCACAGGCTGCTCAGGCTGTGCCCAGTCAAGGTGTGACCGTCTCAGGGGTGGAGACTCCACAAACTCCTGGAACATCCTGAGTTTGAAGGAACTCACAAGCACCATCAAATCTATTTCCTAGCCCACACAGGACCACCCGAAAATCAGACCCTGTGTCTGAGGGCATTGTCCAAACACTCCTTAAGCTCCAGCAAGCTCAGTGCTGTGACCACATCCCTGGGCAGCCTGTCCCAGTGCCCGACCACCCTCTGGGTGCAGACCCTTTCCTTAACCCCCAGCCTGACCCTCCCCTGTCCCAGCTCCATGCCGTTCCCTCGGGTCCTGTTGCTGTCCCCAGAGAGCAGAGCTCAGCGCCTGCCCCTCCGCTCCCCTCGTGAGGGAGCTGCAGGCCGCCATGAGGCCTCCCCTCAGCCTGCTCTGCTCTGGGCTGAACACACCAAGGGACCTCAGCCTCTCCTCATATACCTTGGCTTTCAGACCCCCCACCATCTTTGTAGCCTTCCTTTGAACACTCTCTAATAGTTTTATGTCCTTTTTATATTGTGGTGCCCCAAACTGCACACAGTATTTGAGGTGAGGCTGCACCAGCACAGAGCAGAGCAGGACAATCCCTTCTCTCAGCCAGCTGGCAGTGCTGTGCCTGATGCACCCCAGGCCCTCCTGGCTGCCGGGGCACACTGCTGGCTCATGTTCAACTTACCGTCAACCACAACCCCCAGATCCATCTCTGCGGGGCTGCCCTCCAGCCTCTCGTCCCCCAGTCTGTGTGTACAGCCAGGGTTGCCCCTTCCCAGGAGCAGAATCCAGCACTTGCTCTTGTTGAACTTCATGCAGTTGGTGATTGCCCAGATCCCTAATTTGTCAAGATCTGGAAGGCCTCTCTACTCTTGTTGGATTCAACAGCTCCTCCCAATGTAGCGTCATCTGCAAACTTCCTCAAAACAACTTCTAGTCCTACATCCAAGTCATTTATGAAAAAAAAATAAATAGAACTGCCCCTAAAATGGAGCCCTGGGGAATCCCCCTACTGACTGGCCACCAGCCTGATGTAACCTCATCTCCTATAACCATTTGAGCTCAACCCATCCGCCAGTTGTTTCCCTACATTATATTTTTATCTAGCTATCCCCTGTTCCATCCATCAGGAAAACCTGTAGGGTGGGTTAACCTCCTATCTCTCCCCCATCTCCCTCTACGCTCCACAGGCTTTCTAGAAGGCCATTAATGAAAGTGCTGGAGTCTCACTCCTCTGAGTTGTCCAAAGGTGAAAAGAACCTGCCTGGCACACCAGCCAATACCATTCCTATTCAAACATGGCACAGATCCCACAAAAATGGATATGAAATTGAATGAGAACAAATGGCAGTAATCTAATTTCAGTATCAAACCTGATTAAAGCGTGAAAAATTACTCCTAGGACTTTCATGGTATGGTAAACATGCATAGGTACGGTTTGAGAATCAGTGAAAGAATTTAGAAATCATTGACATACTTAAAGATAGGCAGGGATTCAGACAAGTCTGACAACCTGGCTTTTGTGTTTAACTTTGTAAATCCAGAAAGCATTTGAAGTTCTTTCTCCCTTTCCCATAGTTGCTTCTTTGCAACTACTCTCTCTAGAGAGTATTTCTGTGGTGCTTCTAAGCTGTCCCTTCTGTATGTGCCCATCCCACTGGTATCTGATCCCACCTTCCAATACTAACCAGACATGATTTTTTCCTTCAGGTCTGCCTTACATGCTTTTTGATTCTCCCTTCTGGACACCAACAGGAAAGCAAATGTGAACCTAAAAGAGAGTCCTTCTGATCAGTTTTGGTGATCTGCCTTAGTTTATGGAAGAAACTGTTACAGGAAGAGGTCTTCAGAGTTTCCGAGTCCCATGACTAAACAGAGGCACTTGTTCTGTAGACAAGGGTTTCTTATTTTCACCCATACTCAGTAAGGAATGGGGTTCCCAGATACTTTAATAGGTAAAAACAAGATTAGGCATACCAGCACTGTACATATTGCTAGGGAGTAGCAGGATGGGAGCTGCTCCTTAAGGAAAGACAAATCAAGAGCCTAGATGGATCACAAGGCTGGCAGATCAGGAGCTTCAACAGTCAGGGCCCAGTCCCACTGTACCCAAGCAAGGTGAACAGGACAGAACAGCGGATGGTAGCCAGGTACAACCAAGAGTCCTGATCGTAAGGCTGTATCATGGTGATGAGGCAGGGCAAGCCATTTAGTCAGCCAGCAGATATAGGTTAGGAACAGGTCCAGGGATCATGAGACAGGTCTACAGAAATAAGGAAGGGTTGGGGTCAAGCCAGGAAATCAGCCTGCAGCTTCAGATCCAGATCATACTGGTGGGTGGGCCAAGCATATGATGGAGATCAGTATTCCTCTAACACTGCTCAGACAAGGGCTGAAGCTAAAATAGAGCCCTGAGCCCACAGGCAGAGGGTGTGGGGTGGAGGCCCCAAATGAGGCTTGTCAGGGTCAACAAGTTTGCTTAGTGCCCTCAGGACCTTGACACATATGAAGTGACTTACACCCAAGACTAAATTTGCCCAATTTTCATGAAAATAGAAAACAGCACACCACTGTCACAAGTGCCAAACCTCCAACCAGATATCAGATCTCTCCTCCCAGTCACAGAAAGCAGCTGTATCGTGCTGGTAGAAGTTTTGCCACAACTGCTCAGCAGACAGAAGATGCCCAGCTGGTAACATGTTAGATCAAAGGCTTCAAAGTTGGCAAAGCTAGAAGCAATTCGAACAGGATATTAGGGTTAAACGATCTTAATTATTAATAAAAGCTAAACTAGCTAGCAAATGCCACCACTCCAAACACCCCTGTCTCTCTTTCACACAGCTACTATTGCTGAGCACGGTGCCATGGGGTATGGGATATCCCTCTGGCCACTGGGGCCAGCTGCTCTGGCTGTGTCCCCACAGCTTCTGGTGGCAGGGCAGCACGAGGAGCTGAAAAGTCCTTGGCTCTGTGCAAGCACTACTCCGCAACAACTAAAACATCCGTGTGTTATCACCACTGTTTCCATCAAAAATCCAAAACACAGCATTGTGTGAGCATTGTGTACAAGGAAAATTAACTCCGTCCTAGCCAAAAGTCTGACAGAAGGGTAGAAGAGAATGCAATAAAAATAAGGGCAAGACAGTCTTAATAAAGGATTTTGTGTAGATTTGAGGGGGTTGGTGTGCATGTCTAGAAAGGCAGAAGAAGGGAAGGTGAAATTGTTCCAGGAAGAGAGAAAATAATGGCTTGCAGAGGAAAAGAGAAAGGAAGGACAACGATATAGTTTAAATATAAATAGGAAAGAGATTTTCCTTAAATTATATTTATCTGTGATGAGTGACTAAAAAGATAGAGATAGAGATAGAGCATGAATCATTTAGGCAAACTTTATACTGAGATAGAGAAAGCAGTGGGATCTGCAATACATGTATTTAGCAATATATCTCTCCATACTGGTAGAGTTGCAGCTGTAGTACCGTGCTTACACCACTCTGCAGGAATGGTACAGAAACCCAAAAAGCGGCACAGAGGATAATGAGGTGGCCTGTCAGATGGGCTGTATAAGAAAACTTTGGAACTGGGGCTGTTTAGTCTAGAAGAGGCATATGAGATTTGTCAAAAATAGCAACCTGTCTGCTGAATGCCAGATCTCTACTCCAAATCCAGTAACTGTTGATTCAAAACCTTAACCATAAATAGTCAATGCCTACTAAAAGCAAAAGAGAATACAACCGTTCTCTATGTCTGGTAGAAAAGCAAGACTGCAGCCACAGAAATTCAGGTTAGATGTTAAGAAAAAACTTTCTAACAAGAAAGTGAGGACAGTGATAAGAACAGATTGACTGAATTATTGCAGTTCTGGGGAAAGAATGATGAACAGAGACTCGCTAATTGAAATGCTTCACAATCTCTGTGCACGCAGCAGGAAAGTCCCGCTGCTAGGAAGGCTGTCCTCCCATGACAGCACAATAATTAAAAGCTTGATTGTTAAAAATAGCAAGGACAACAAAACAATCTAATAGTGGGAGAAACAGACCTAACATTTCCCACTCTGACTGTTCTACGACTGCAGAAAGATAAAATTAAGACACATGTTTTCTTGGTGCAATACCAACCTTAATTTCTTACTATTTTCTTTGAAAGTTCTTATAAAAGCAGTTCATAGAAGAGTGAGAACACGATGAACCTACCCCAAAGTCGATAGCCCCACTTATTCAAAATAGTGCTATAAGGCATGGATGAATGGCACTTTAGAAGCCCCTATTTTTAGGTACTTATGGATTTCAGAAGTTTTATCTATAAAGCATATTGGAACTGACATGCCTTCTTTTTTAAAAATCTTATTGTGGCCTGCAGCTCCCTCAGGAGGGGAGCGGAGGGGCAGGCACTGAGCTCTGCTCTCTGGGGACAGCGACAGGACCCAAGGGAACGGCATGGAGCTGGGACAGGGGAGGGTCAGGCTGGGGGTTAGGGGAAGGGTCTGCACCCAGAGGGTGGTCGGGCACTGGGACAGGCTGCCCAGGGATGTGGTCACGGCACTGAGCTTGCTGGAGTTCAAGGAGTGTTTGGACGATGCCCTCAGACACAGGGTCTGATTTTCGGGTGGTCCTGTGTGGAGCCAGGAGTTGGACTTGATGGTCCTTGTGGGTCCCTTTCTACTCAGGATATTCTGTGGTTCCACGATTCTGTGATTATTGAAAGACTGTCCAATTTGATTCTGTACAAGCATTTTGAGAATATAGTGTTTACTAAAAATCACACCTCTGCTAGAGATGTGGAAAGAGCCAGATTTTGTTATACCAAATCCCGTGCTTTTACCCTTAATAATTTATAGGCTGTCATTGCATATAAAAAGAAAAAAAAAAAAAGTATGGATTTAATCCATATGCAATTCAGTAAGGCACTCTCATAAATCAGAAGTACATTTAATTTACTTTAACAAAAAGGCGATAGTTTGTAAGCACTGTGCATTCCTCTGGAATGATGAACTACACCTTACAAATGAGTTCAAGCTACAGTGTCAGATAAAATTGCATGGAAGCAGCAAAGGGATGGTGTTGGAGGCAGTGAAAACCAGTAGGTGTATTTAAATTGATACCTTTCATTCTCTGTCCATGCAGGTGGGGAAAAAAATCCAGAATTGTGGGGTTTTAATCCCAGTCTAAAAATATGTGATTTAACTAATTGATCATCACAGCAATATGGTATCTTTTTCTTCTATTTTTTTTTTTTGACTACTAATTCTAGCAAGTCTCTCTCTATAGACTTGCCTATACATCTTATGTATATATAATCTATAAGTCTATATATAGAGAGACTTGCTTATACCTATATATATAGATGTGTGTATATATATGTATACAGAGAGAGATTGATAGATAGGTAGAAAGAAACATCGTATTTTAAGTATTCTGTTCCAGCCGTAAGTCATTCCTCCATCTTACAAAATCTTGCAGCTGACAGCCATTAAAGCCTTCAGGATCCAAAAAATGTACATTGAAGCAAAACTCAGCTCATCTGTTAAATATTCAGGAATTTATTCTGTGATGTTTTCTGGAGATGCTTGTCTTTGAATTCAGACCCTATTTAACCATGCCTCTCCCCAGTTTTCCATGGCTTCCTGCTGACTTTTGGACAGGAAAGACTCGAGGCTCTGTTCTTCTGTAATATGACTCAGGTCTAAGTCAGAAGACTTAGCAGCCTCTTGCAGCCTCTCTCATGGGCAGACCATTTTAAATACAGCTTCTGCTGTGGTATTTAGTGCTTGCTATGTACTGAGGCACTTCAAACACTTGGTACTATTCTCTAGGGGCTGCGATACATTCCCGTCCCTGCTTTTACAGAGGGCATCAGAAGCATGGAGCGGCCTGCTAATACAGCAGACCTTAGCCTGGAGACTTTGCTGAGTGTTTACAAACTTCTCTGTAGCAGTAACAGATCTGGACCACTGAGGGCATCTGAGCCAAACTACGGTGTTAGCAAGGGGCTTAGAAGTAAGTCATTAAACTTTGCTGAAGATGGGGGTATTTCTTTGCTTTAGCCTTTAAAGAGCAGAAAGCATTCCTTGTTAACTAATTGTATAATGCACATCATTTCCCTTCTCAAGCAGCTTGAGGTCTTTAACAGGTTCATTCCCAGTTTCCAAGTACAGGTTGCTCTTCTAGGGATTTTGCCTTAAGGCAAGGATGCCATTAGTATGCATTAAGCAGCACAGCTATGACCTTGACGTAGTAAGCTCAATGAAGTAAGTTTCTTGCTTATCTTAAGCCATCGGAGAAAGGGGAATAACCTCTCTAATGGAAGTGGACACATTAATTCAGATTTCAGCCATGTTGTCTGATCAGTGTTCGTCTGCTAGATTCAGTTTAATATGCATACCATGGTAAAAGCATGACAGAGCTTTTATAGGTGATGTTGTCTATAAGGAACTGGAGTTTATTTAGTTGCATTTGTGTGCATTTCAATGACTAAACTGAAAAAAAGGCAAGGGGGTATTTAAAAATGACAGCCCGAAAATATAGAGGAGTCTGCACAGGAATACTTGTCTCCATGGTGTTCAGCTGCACAAGAAGTCCAAACGGAGATAATACTTTGTTTGAGAAAGGAGGGGGTTTAAATGTAACAGCTAAATATTTGATATATATATATATATATATATATATGCATGTATCAAACTTGGAGAATGAATTGTTCCAGTTTGCAAAAAGAAATTCCATACAAACAAACAAACAAAAACAAAAGCAAACCCCGACCACTACGTCTCAGAGGGAACCTTCCTTGCAATTAAGAATTTTCCCTGTTTGCTGTCTACTCAGTTCAGATCTTGGAATTAGCATTAAGGGGATTGGCTCATGGTTTCTGGGCTCGTTTGCATGTGAAATCAATTTATGCACCATGGGACAGGATTTTTATGCATCAGATGTCTATTTGATTATCTGCCCAAGCAGTTGTTGCCAGGAGCTCTGTTGTTAAAGGCAGTGGCTATATGTGCCGTTTACTTCCGAAGAAGTGGCAGGAGGATGCCCAAGAGACCATGCTCAGCCTGATGCAAGATATTTGGTTACATAAAAGAAATTAGATGCCTGAACCATCCCGCTCATCACTCTTTCTCCACTGGTCTTTTAAAAGTTGTCTCGCTGGTAAGGATTTCCAGAAGGCCATCCACTCGGCTTCTCCAGTCAAATCTAATTTTTATTTATTTATTTTAGAGGGTAAAGAGCACATCCTCCAGCCTTTTGAAAGGCCATTTTCCCCCACAACAAGACGAAGAGGCAGTTTAGGATGCCTTGTCCAAGAGCCTATAACATTAATGAAGATCTTCGGAGCCAAGGTGGCCTGGGACAAAGTCTGTTTGGATGCACGTGACAGACCCCACGGCCTTCCCCTGCCTGCTCACCAGAGCGTTTGCCATTATTTCAACTCTCTCTATTAATGAGGTACCAAACATTTTATTGATCGTGCTCTTCAAATGGAAGGCAAGAAAGCTTTAGTATAAAATATCTCCCAAAGTCGGAAAAGAAGTAAGCAACAACAAAGGTATTCCACTTCCACCTTGAGATTCTGGCACCACTTAGCTGGTAATACTGCTGCAAGGGAGATATTTGTCCTGGGGAAACGAGCATCCCCTTTTGGGGCAGATCACCCCCTTTTAGGACGAAGCATCGCTTTGGTCAGGGCACCCCTTCTGGGTCAGAACACCCTTTTTGGGTCAGGGCACCCATTTTTGGGTCAGAACCCCCCTTTTGGGGTGGAGCACCCCCTTCGATCAGGGCACCCCCGTTGGCCAGAGCACCCATTTTTGGGCCAGAGCCCCAAATTTTGGTCAGAACACTCATTTTGGGGTCAGATCCCCCCGTCTACGGGGCGGAGCAGCAGGGGGCGGGCCGCGCGCGCAGCCGTTAACGGCCGGGAGCTGTCCGTTCAGCACCCGCGCGCCGGGCGCCTCGCCCCCTGAGAAACGGAGGCTCCTCGTAGCTCAGCTCTCCTTTATTTTGGGGGCCATTCGGTCGGTTTTGGGGCTCTTTATTTCTGCTTTTATTTCAACAAGCCGCGCCGCTCCCCCCACCCCGTCTCCTCAGCCTCCCTCCCCGCCTCGCGGGGCCCCTCCCCTCCGGCTAGCGGGCGCCCGCGGGGCGGTGGCGGCGGCGGCGGCCAGCCAATCGGGAGGCCGCATGCAAATGAGCGCGGCGCGGCGCAGAGGGAGGGAGGGGAGGGGGGGGGATCCGCCCGGTTGCCATGGCGACGCGCGGGCGGCTCCCGGGGAGACCCCCCCCGGGGCGGGCACCCGCGTGACGGCCCCGAGCCGGACCGGGCGGGGGGGGCGGGAGCGGAGCGGGGCGGGGGGGGGGCGCTGCCCGCGGCCATGCCCGTGCTCGCCCGCGGTGCTGAGTCAGAGCCCGGCCTCCCGAAACGCCCCGGGGATGAGCGGCCGGGAGGGGCCATGGAGGAGCTGGAGCACACCTGCCCCCAGCCGCGCCTGGTCAGTGCCGGGAGACGGGGAGGGGACGGGGACGGGGTGGGGAGGGGCAGGGATGGGGATGGGGAAGGGATGGGGAAGGGAAGGGAAGGGAAGGGAAGGGAAGGGAAGGGAAGGGAAGGGAAGGGAAGGGAAGGGAAGGGAAGGGAAGGGAAGGGAAGGTTAGCCCAGCCCAGCCCAGCCCATGCGCTGTGGTCCTGCAGAGCAGCCCAGTGAGGCCCCAGCCCCATGGGCACAGTGCCAGCCCCACAAGGGCTCAGATGCTCAAGGCCCCTTCTGGCGTTTCCCCAAACCCCGCTGTCACCCCTCGGTGGAGGTGTTGGTGGAGGTGGCACCCGCACGCAGCCCCCAGACCCGCGGACATCCCGAGGCGTGCAGGTCTGCCACTGGTGCAACAGCTTGGGCACGGGGAATCGGCGCACCCCGCTCCCGGGATCAGTCTTGGTGCTAATTAAAGCGTGCTTAAAATCCGGGCTTTGGTAATTAAGCTCAGCGCGGTAGTCGAGACATTTAACGTGGCGAGGAATAGCAGCGCTCGGTGGAGTTGACCTAAATTGACGCTTTCTGCTCGCTAGTGGTATAATTGGAGTGAACTTTAAAGAAAAGTCTGTAATTTGTTCAAGGGATGCTTTTTTGGAGCTTTCCAGTGGGAGTTTGGAGTTGGCTCACGTGCCGTTCCTGCGGGGTGTCCATACACGCGAGGATTTCCCTGTCAAAAGCCGAGGTGTAGCAGCCCGTCTGAACACATCACCCCGCGCAGTCTGACGCTTTAAAAGACCTGAAAGGAAGAAGTGACAACATGATGCCAGTATTTATGGTATCACCTGTTCCAGTATAACTCCTGTGGAAATTAGGGTGACAGCTCGAGCACACGAGTAAAGCAGGGATTCATTACAGTGTGTTAGATCTTCATGGGTACCCGTAAATTCATAACGGGCAGCAGAGACGTTCAGCTGAATCAAGACTTATGGAAAAAGTGTCCTTATAAAGTGATATGTTGTCAGCCAGCAGATATACATTGTCTTCAGGAAAAAAAAAAAATAAACTGAAGTTTAATGGGATCTACCTGACTTGGTTAGGGTGTAAGGAATGTTGCAGACAAGTGCAGTCAAGTTCCCCTTAACAAAGCCGTGTCTCAAGTGGGAAGAATCCAGGGCTGTGTCCAGAAGAGTTAATCACAGCTCTGCGGATGTGGAGTAGTAGTGGGAGTTTAAAGCTCCCATCAGACGCTTTTAAATATTTTCAGCACATCTTCTGATCCCAATCCTTTGAAGTCAGCATGCTCAGTGGTGGATCACTGGACAAGTCACATACTTGATCCATATATCTGAAAGAGCAGTATGTCTCGGTTAACGTTTTAGTATCGGCCTGTTCTGCGGAACCACAGGATGGTACCTCAGGGCGATACCAGTCTGGCATTTACAGAGGACTTTTTGATGCTTCTCTTTGGTTATTACACGGCTCTAAAATGAGTTATCTGGGCCTCCAAGTTCTTAGTATATGCTTGTATTTAGGAAGCTCTCTGTGTTAAAAGAGGATAAATTTACGAAGGAGCCCAGATTTGAAAAGACGAAAAAGGCATTAGGTTTTTGTTTGTTTGTTTGTTTTTTTAAACAGTTGTTGTCCACTTCATTGAAAAAGGAATTATTTATTTAAAGCCTTAGAACTGTGAATATTTTTAATGGATATCTGTCGCTAGGTCCTCTGATTTTAGGCTATGGAGTCTGCTAGCTTGGCAGGAAGTGTCACAGTAGGACTAAGGAAAACCCCTGTATCCTTCAATGAGCAGGAAAACAGGGCACATTGAAGGCAAATCTCAGGTAAGTTTCAATGTGTATCGAAGGCTGATGTTTTCCAGTGTGTAGTACTGTTGTGATATAAATTGCCATTAATTTTTTCCCAAGACACTCTTTGGGTTTTCTTAACTGACTAGGGCATTAACGAGCAGTCTTGCTTCAGTCAATTCCCCCAATCCACCTTTCACTCAGTCTTTGCCTTCCTTATGTTCTCAATGTCCATGTATTTGGAGGCCAGGAAAATCTCTTGTAGAGTGACCCACGTGTCCTAGTCTCAGTGCACCACAGAGAAACAGATCAACTAGAGCCTCCAGCTTTGTCCCTAATGGTGATTTGAATAGTTTTGTGGTCAAGAGAAAAAACAGATAGCATTTTACCAGTCCTGGTCTGCATAGTTCTGCTTTTACCCATTTCTTGTCTGGACCAAACTGCTGGGTTAGGCCACTTTTCAATCTATCACTGTCCAATCACTTTTTTTCTTTTTTTAATGAGCATTGCTTCTGCTGCTTAGCCACTGGGATATCCATGGTTCAGTCGCAGGAGCCTTCATTATTTTAACTGCATTGTTTTTAAACGTTGCTCCTGGTCGTATCATGACATACATTCAAGATATGGAAGTTGCCCCCATGTAACTTTAAGGGTCGCAGACCACTGATAGGCTCCAGATCTCGGTGTGGGAATCCCCTGAAGGTTTGCCTGTGTCTACCTATACTGAAAAGGCCTGGAAGTGAGGCAGGCCCTTAGTCTAAGTGGATGGCAGAGATACCGAAGGAGGAAATACAAGAGAGGAAGTATAAAGCCCTCTGAAAATAAAAAGGCAAGTCCCTTGGGGTCAAGAGTTTGACTTCGGTCACACAAAAACCTCCGCGTGGGTAGCTCGCTGAGGGGTCAGTGTGCACCTTGAGAATTGCTAATCCTCAACCCGCAGTAAAGAAACAGACATTTCAACACCCCACGTTGTTCATCAGGACTATGCCAGGTAGTGTCTTTCACAAAAAGAAACAATGGCAATTTATAAGTACAGTGCTGCAAATAAAGCAAAACCGAATACACATCGAAACTTACCTGAAAACAAACTTCAGAACCTACTGCTTGGCCTCATCCTTCCCTTCAACATACAGAGAGCTTCTTTTCCTCATATTTCATGTCTCTGTCATCCAACATAGGCCTCAGTGAGAAGATCTGGGAAAGTACTGCTGGGACCTGAGCGCCAATATAATAGTCTCAAAATTGGCTGAGGCCCTTAGGGTTAGTTAGGTCGGTTAAGGGAATGAAGTACACTGAAATGGATGTTTCCATGGCAGTACCTAGCTCGTTGTGCCTTGGTCTAATGTGAGCTTACGCCCCAATGAGGAATAAAGGCCTTTCTGTGATGTGCAGGGGAGGTTAGGCACAAAAAGCACCCGAATTAGCCAAGGTGAACCACAGGGGAGGAGAGGGCATAGGCAGGTGGGTGGCTGGTGGGCCTGTGCCTGCTGGGTGGGATGTTGGTGGGTACAGGGCCAGGAAGGAATTTAGCAGCTGTTCTCAGGACTTTAGGGTCGGTCTGCCCGAGGTCATGGCTATGTGATGTCCGTGCTGCCATAGCAAGCCGGGTCCCGTTTGCCTGTGCAGCCAGGGACACCAGCACCCTGTGTGGAAGTACTGTGCTGGGTTTTTCTGCCTAACATCATTGCTGTGAAGGCAGCAGGACTAGCTGGAGACTTAGGAGCTATCCATATGGCAGATAAAGCATGTTCTGCCAAGGCAC
Organism: Aythya marila; assembly: GCF_965140915.1. Taxonomy (NCBI): domain Eukaryota; kingdom Metazoa; phylum Chordata; class Aves; order Anseriformes; family Anatidae; genus Aythya; species Aythya marila. Next base: position 83,457,126 of record NC_139042.1, on the reverse strand, counting down.
TATAAGCATCGGGGCTATTTGAGGTTCACCCTGGCAATCCCAGCAACTGCTCACGAACCTGGGCTTACTTCTGTTGCCTTGTCTTGAGATTCAGAGGCTACAGACTGTTATGATTCAGTAGGAATTAGGCACCAGATACCTTGGGGCCAGTATATTGCAGTAATTTGGAGAATGAGACGCAGGAACACTTGAAGATCACAGCTTCCATGTCATTTTAGGTAGCAGCTGCTTTACCTATTTCTTTATTTTTTTATTTTTATTTTTTTTTTAAGAAATGACAGTGAAATAGAGGTGTCATTAGACTCCGCTAGACAGTTTTCTTATTGCTGCTGTTAAGCAATGAAATGTTAAGCACAACATTTGAAATAATTGCAAGTAAAACCTGCGTGCCTTGGCTCTTTCTATTTTCATCCCTGGATGCCTCACCTCGTTTTTATTTGCAAACAGTGTTTTGACAGGGTCTGATGCATCCTTTTGGAATTATTTCAGATATTGTACTTCCATGAGCCATATATATTCGTATTATTTTTCATGTATGACTAACAGATATATGCAGTTTTAACCAGAGGAGCTAATGCCAAATTTAGGGGCTTTTATTGTGTTTACAAAAGTGTCCCATGTGTCTGTTTTCTCTCACCTGATGTTAATTCTTAGGGGGTCTGCCATCTGTTTACTTCAAATTGGAACTAAGCATAAATATGTAAGTAAAAAGCCTGACATTAGAGGAACCCAGGATGACTTTATTTGCCCAAATATCTTTTAGTTCCTTTACAAGCTTGGTGTCTGCTCTGGTAAATTTTACTTTTTGTAAATGTTGGCTATTACACAAAAGTGCAAACTCTTAAAAATGCCCAATATGGTTCACACTTGGGAGCACGTAGCAGTCTTTGCCATGCTTAAAAAATAACTTTAAAAATGGCCTGTAGGCACTAGAAATCTGCTGTGATGTGCCTTTTGCTGCATCAAAGAACATCTCATCAGTACACACTCCAAAATGCTATAGTCTCTGCAAAAACACATTGCGACCTGTATTGGTCAGGTCACAAACCTACAGATGTGCTTTTTTGCAGGATTCACAGATGACCTGTAAACACAGGGAGCAAGCATTACACTCTGTGCATTGTATTCCTTGCTTGCAAATACATATCTTCGATACTATTTTAGAAGCAGCTTTATTAGCAGAATGTTACCAAGTTCTATAAGCTGTGCTGTTGTCGCTACTATGAAGGTTTGTATTGTATCTTTAAGTAGAAAACCAATGTGAATGGTTTCTCTGCTCTCTCCCCCAAAATGTATTCAAATTATAACATAACATATGTAAGAAATGTAAGAAGAAAGCCAACACTACAGATACAGGAATTACATGTAGTGTATAGCCACACATCTAGAGTCCTGTGCCAGTGCAGCTGGAACTGTGCGCTTACACATTTGTTCCCAGGTAATCTGCCTTCCTTCCCTACGCACACACAGGCAGAAGGCTTACAGTGAAAAAGCTCTTGTGAAAGGCACGGGATACATCAGAGATCTGTTACAAAAGTGCACTGCGCTTCCTGCAGGAACATAGATCATCCCAGGATGCTTTTGTGTTCCAGCTGGGGAACTGCGGAGAATACTTGCCTTGTGCTGGGGAAAAAGTCTTTTAGTTCTTTTTTTTTTTCCCCCCAACGTAGCACTATTTTGAGTGATGATTTATATGAAGAAGCTACCCTACGTCTGACTTGAAAGAATTGATAAAGTATCTTTATGTAGAAGCGCAAGCAGGGGTTGAAATTGGGCCAAGTTCTCCCAATATCTCAGCTATAGCTCGAGTGATTTCAGGAGATTAAGCCTTGCCTATATTAAACCTGAAGTTTTATGTATGCTTTCTTTGCTCTATTTTTTGTTACATCCACCTCTCAGAGTCAGCAGAGCTGTTGGAGAACAAGCCAAGTTTTCTTCTGTTTCATGCGTTCATACCGGAACTGTTCGTCTGTGAAAAGTTCACCTTGAGGCACCCACTGATAACATTCAATTGCAACTTCCTTGCTCATAAATTTACCTGTTTGGACCAAAGTTACTAAAGGTCACAAATCCATCAGACAGTGGGATTTCCATTTCTCATACCGTTCACTCCCGAACCTCTAAGAGAAGACCTGGGTAGTCCTTCAGAGAGTGTTTCCACTTGCAAAGGGTGTTCGTGCTTCAGAAACTCAGCAGGCGTTTTTAGTTCCCCTTAAAGAGTTGCAGTAGCATTTTGCTCTTAACAAATGCTCCTTAAAACTGATGTCAGCGTTTCCTGCTCTGTAATTACTGTTTGCCAACATCAGGAGCAGGTTCCCAAAATAATCTTTCCTCATATCAGTAGACCTTCCCCACGTGATTTGTTCCAGTGAAATCAGTTATCTGTTTTAAATACTGCCTCGCAGACGAAAGGAGATTACAGCATCATACCTCCCACAGCATTTGCCTGCCAGTTTAATTATTTTATAAGCACAGGCCCTACAAAACTTTGCCTGGATAGCTGTACTGCTTCAAGATCTGAAGTGTTACTGGCAAAACCTTCGATGATGTATAGCTGTTCTCTCCATCCAGAGAATGCCCTTTTTGCCTGTTTTTGTTGTGCAGTGAACAAGGTAGTGTAGCTGTCTTAATCAAATAAATAAAAAAGTAGCTCCTTCTATTAGCACATGTTGCATGCAATTACCCTGCAGGCAGAATTATAATGGCAGGTGCAGTATTATGTAGATGGGTCTATGTTTGCCCCTTCTCAAAAATATTTCTGTCTTGTTGCTGTGTAAAAAGAAAAAGAAATACAGAAAACAAACAAACACAACTAGTTATTCCTATTACAGACTGCAAACAAAAGAAGGTGTGAAGGTGCTCATGCTTTTTAAGTGTCATTTCAGTGGTTTGACTCCTGTTCCTCTACAAAACACCTTCCACTTAGTTTTAAGTCCTGTGGGAACATAAGCTTTTAATATTTATATTGCTGAATTGCAGCTAAGTTAAATGGTTACAGTAGCCTGAGAGGCTGTGAGGAGGGATAATAAAAAGGCAGCATCAAGATACACCTGAAAATGAGCTACTTCCATCCGTCATATAGGATTTCTTCGTAAAGTGTCCTGGCCACAGAACCAGCTCAGCTGGGGAGTGCTGCCTACCGCACTGCACTCTGCTCTTACTGACTCATGTATCTGGGGAATGCAAAGGCGTTACTGTGTGCAGATGAAGCTTCGAGGCATTCTTCAGCATGGAAAAAAGTGACCGAGGGGAGAAAAGAGAGAGGACTGTGAAATGGTGAAAGATGGGGAATAGGTGACTGTGGAAGAATTTGCTAAAGCTTCCAGTGCAAGAATATCAAATAATCCAAGCAAGAGGCAGGTGCTGAGCAATCAAAACGAGATAATTCATCACTGAACTCACACTGAGGCTGTAGAACAGCCTGCATCGCACTATCATGCTACAGGGTGATGCAGATCTCAGAAGCCTACTTTGGTCCAAAATGCAAGGGTGATTTGGCTTGCTTGGCTGATCACAAAATGTAAGTGTCCAGAAAATAATAAAGGCACAGATGAAGGGAAAAGTCTGTCAGATGAAGACAGAAGGACATTTGCACAAAGTCTTTGTCTACCCCTCTGATTATTGGCAGAACTATAGCAAACTTCTAACAGTACTTTAATGGATTAACTGAAATGAAAAGGCTGCTATATGGATTACTTGCTCTCTTCACCCAATTCCAGTTATTACTGACAAGAAACTGGGAAGAATATGAGTAATTATATCAAGGCAGAAAGATGTTTGATAAATGATTTCTGGGTTTTGATCATTTCTTGAAATATTTTGTCTTATGCTCTGGTAGACAAACCAATCCTGTAATATTTTACTCACCAGACGTTTTTGTTAAGCTCTGCGGCAACTTTTCTGGGCCAAAGACAATGAAATAATATTGGATGTACCAATTGGGAGCTATTGCTGTGTCTCACTTGATCCGTCAGCACACCATAGTTATGTATTTCTCCGTCTACGCATTCTCTCGTTGACAGAACTTGGCTGATTTTAATTTACCGTGTGTAATGCATTTTAATATCCAGTGACTGAGAGGCCAGAGAGCAGTGGAAATATTGACGAGTGTGGCTCTAAGCCCTTGGCCGTAAAGTGAGCGGTAATGATGAGTATTTACAAAAACGGGATCGAGGGGAAGCTAACAGTGGTAGTTCTCCATTTAGTGGGGACCACAAGGAAAATCTTGGTGTTGCACGGGCGTTTACACGGACAAAAAGCACTACAGTGTTTGCCTAGTCAAAAAAAAAAATAAATCTTGCTGCGAACCAGGCCTATTTTCTTCAAATAATCTCCAAGGCAACGGCCTCTACCAAGCTAGGATCTGATTACCAGTTGCAGGCCCCAGACCATAGCCATTATTGTTTTAACATTTCTGCCTTCCTCTTTATCCCAGCGTGAACCAGGTGGTGCGGGCTGTTGTGTAACTTGACCTTGCTTGGAGATAAAAAGACAGGTTAGCACTCAGGGATCACAAAGACAGAAGCAAAAAGACGGTATTTAGAAAATAAAGAAAGGAGCTCACACTGTATGATTATGTGCAATGCTCGACGCTGTGCTACGTGGGTGGCCAGCCAAACACTTCCCTCCCGTGAAGCCCAAGCAGAGATGTGGAGCTTGCCGTGGATTCTCAATTTTAGCCTTGTCTGTGCGGAGACACTGTGATTTTCAGCACTAATGTATTAAAGTTACCTTGGATGATTTCCTGTAGCTCTTGAGCTTGCAAAGAAAGGAAGGAAAGATCGAAGAAAAATAAAAGAATTATATATAAAGGTTGAGTGCTTTTGGGGAACAGATTGACTAGTAAATCCCAAAGCAGAAAGAGCTGACAGTGAATCTCAGAGGTCGCTTTTTGCTGTTGTTTTAATACTATTCTCTGAGCTTACCGTGCAACAAGCCAGTGAGCCCAGAGGACAGCAGCAATTAGGCAATACATGTATTTGGGTTAACATGTCTCAGGGATGCTAAAGAAAATAAATGCTTGGTGATCAAGTGTTCAGCATCTGAAAGCTGAAGAAGTGGTAAATAAGAGGGAAGAGAGATTCTGTTACTATCAACCCTGGGTGCACAAACTGATAGTGACAAACGTGTCTTGTATAAATGGTGACTGTCAAAACCAAGCCAAACCACTGGTGCAAGGTCACCAGGTCCCAGCTGTATCATGGTGGAGGCAAAGTAAGTGAAGTATTTCCCTCGGCTTGTCTTAACCACCACCTCATTTCTCAAAAACAAAGCAGCCCAAATCTCAGCTAATGATAGCTTGTTTTTTTTGTGATTCCATAAAGATTTCAAGCCTAGAGCAGGAGAAGCATTTTTTTTTTCATATCAGACCATATGGCAGATAATAAATATCTGAGATTCTTATTGCTGATAACTTCCTACAGAGGCATGGGCAGAAAAAGTAATGTCTGTAGCCAGGTTTCCTGACAGATAATACCACGTCATTCTTCACACGTCCTCACTCTCTCTGTAATATCTTTAGGTTATAAGCTCTTCAGAGCAAGGACCCTCGTGGTGCTCTGATCGCGGAGCATTTTAGTACTGTTACAGTACATGTTGGAGTAGAGAAAGGAATTGCAGCTCAGCTTGCTTTTAGCTAGGTGGGACTTCTGGTTGCGGTCTTGGCTTTATCTTGAACGGCTCCTCAAAATTGCCTAAGGTTCTGATTAGAAACACAATAAAACAGCTTGTGGTCCCAGTCATCTGTCCTGATGTTTTGTCAGTGGAAGGAACTGGTGCTTGTGAGGAGATGGCCTGTTTATAGCATTCTAAATCCCGATTAGTTTTTCCAGCTGTGATTTCCACATAGGAGGATACATCTTGTATCTTGGGCCTTTGGACTTGTTGAGACCAAAGCAAAGATTAAATTGCTTGGACAAATAACCATCAGACCTGACTTTGTCCTGCAAACAGAGCAAGTATGTACCTGCTCTCAATTCACATCGCTTGAGCTTCTCAAGACAGGCAATGAATTGGGTTGTATTTAGAAAGCCCTATTGTCGTCATATTTCATACTGTATGAATTGTATATGCTGAAGGGTGACCAGAAAGCAAAAGTCCCCATGGAACAAGCCAGCATTAAGCCTGGTTACAACACAGTTGAATGGTTCTTTTTTGACTATTCGATGGAAAAACAAATTGACCTTGTGTTTTCCCCCCCTTCCAGACTCTGACGGCACCTGCCCCATTTGCAGATGAAACGAGCTGTCAGTGCCGAGCACCCCACGAGAAGCTAACCATTGCACAAGCCCGCCTGGGAACACCAGGTATGTGTGGAGAGCTACATCAGCAGGACCATGGGCACTCCCAAACCACAGGCTCTCCCTTACAGCCCTGTATCAATACTCACTTTTGCCTTCCGTTTGGAAGCAGAAAGGCCAGCCTGGTATCTGGTGCTATTAGCTAATGGGGAAGGAACAAGTAACTAGAGGACCGTTGTCTTCAGCAGGAGAAACAACAAGGGGAAATGTTTCAAGTTAGAGTTTGATGTTTCATGGGTGTCTGCATGTTGGTCAAAAGGAAGGCTTGCCAGCCTGCTCCAGACAGCCTAAAAATTGTGTTGATTAATGGCTACTTTGGGGATTCTTCACATGCTGCCTATGTATGCTGGAAAATGTCTTCTTTCACTCATGTTCTTGTTGACCACATCAGACCTTAAGTGGCCTTAAAGGCCATTTGCCCTTTGCAAAGAAACCATGCCCAATTTCTGAACTCTGTCTAGACATTTTTGCCAGACTTATCTCTGTGATCGGGCTTGGGGAACAGAATGATTTCACAGAAAGTCCCAAATACGTAAAGTACAGTCCGTGAATGTTGGATCTTTGTTGTTATTATCTCTGCTGTCCTTTTGCTTGGAGGTGGCTATTATGTGGCACTGTGGTGGTTTTACTCAGCTGAGCAGCTGAGCTCCACCATGATCAGTAAAATTTATTAACTCTTACAAGCTAGAGCAGTGAGAAACTTAAAGCAAATTAAAAACACCTTCCCCTCCATCCACGCTCTTCTATGTCCCCCCCCAGGTGGTGCAGGGGAACTGGGGATGGCAGCTGTGGTCAGTGCCTGATGCTTCGTCTCTGCTGCCCCTTCGTGGTCACTACAGGGTCCATCCCCCAGGAGCAAACTGATCCAGCACGGGTCCCCCACTGCCTGGGTGGGCGGCAGCTCCCCACAGACCCCCTGCTCCTGCGTGGGCTCCTCTCCACGGGCTGCAGCTCTGGCCTGGGGCCTGCTCCTGCGGGGGCTCTCCATGGGCCGCAGCCTCCTCCAGGCCACATCCACCTGCTCCACGGGGGCTCCTCCACCCACGGGGGGGCTGCAGCGTGGAGATCTGCTCCATGTGGGACCCATGGGCTGCAGGGGGACAGCCTGCTCCACCAGGGGCCTCTCCACTGCCCACAGGGGAACTGCTGCTGCCTGCCTGGAGCACCTCCTGCCCTCCTGCTGCACTCACCTGGGGGCTGCAGGGCTGGTTCCCACTCCTCTCTCCCAGCTGCACAGCAGTTTTTTTTTTTCCCCTTTCTTAAATCTGCTCTCACAGAGGCACAAACAACATCACTTACTGGCTCTGCTCTGGCCAGCAGTGGATACCTTTGGAGCTGTCTGAAACAGGCCCTTATCTGACATGGGGCAGTCTTTGGTTTCTTCTCACAGAGGCCACCCCTGCAGCCTCCACTACAAAAACCTTGCCACATAAACCCGCTACACACCGTTGTCAGGTCTGTCATTTGGTAAAGCAAGTTTTACCTTTTCTGTCTGAAGACTGCTGCTGAAAATTTCATGCAGAAAGAAAGAGTTACAAGGGTGACAGCAGGTGGATGGTGAAAAAAAAAAAAGATAGACTCATTGATGAGAAAAAGAGATCTTGGGGGAAATATTAAAAAAGGGTAATGAAGTGTTTATGTGGAGGCTGTGGAAAAAAAGAAAGACACAGACCAGAGTGGAGAAGTGAGGTGATAGGAAAAAAAAAAAAAAAGGAAAATTTTCAAAAAATCCAGAAGGCAGAACTAACTAGAAAAGCTGAGGGAAAAGAACAAGACATATGGTGGAACTCTGAATGAGACAGGAAGATGACATTTTTTCTAAATTAAAATACAGGGATGATCGATGATAATAAATAGGCTAAGTCTGAGAGAAAACAGCAGAGAGCACAGAGAAGGAGAAGTTATAAGCAGCATAAAACACTGGAAGTTCACCCACAGTGTATTTTGAATATCAGAGCGGGGGTAAATCTCCACAGTGATCTTATCTGGGAACAAAAACTTGTCCAGTAGAATTAAGTGCAACTTGTTTTGGGTCTGGAAAATCACTATTGTGTTTCTTTCTTTACAGTTGACAGACCTGTCAGAGTGTATGCAGATGGGATATTTGACCTCTTCCACTCTGGCCATGCTAGAGCTCTTATGCAAGCCAAAACTCTATTCCCAAATAGCTACTTATTAGTAGGAGGTAAGATCAGAGTTATTTCTTGCACTGGAGTTTTGTTTCTATGCTTCAGCATAAGCGTTATTGCTGTGCTCTCACCCCCAGCTGGTTATGCACTATGACTTTGAATGCTGCTTTCACTCTGGGGGCTTTCTATAGGTGATTTGCCTTGACTTATGTCTTATAATTGAATCAATTAAAGTAAAAGTCAAATTCTGCCCTCAGCAGCACAGGCACAATTCCCATTCTAGTTAAAGCAGGTGCCTGCATGACTCTGAGCTTAGAATAGCTCCATATGAATAATTTACCTTTTTCAGTTATTCACTCAAAATTGTTCAAAGATGGAGATGAGTGAATGAGATCAACCACTCATTTATTTCTGGCTCTTCAGTCCTTCTGACAGTCAGACACAGCCCACGTCCCCTGGCTGCTGGGTCAGTACTGTGTCTGCAGGCCCAACCTTCAACATCAGCAGAGAAGCTAAATTCAGACCGTTATCATTGGAGACCTAAATGTAGGTTATGATTTGAACATATTTTTCAGCTTATAAGTGTCCCCAGGCAGGTTACTTTCTTTTCATATTTTTTTTCCACAACTATCTGCTTTTTTGCTGTGCAGCTTGCTAACAGATGCTCAGCAGTTGGTATATGCTAGAGAAGTCACCGGAGGGAGAGTGACTGTTTCCTGCTTAGCTGGCTGTGCACACGCTGCTCTCGTGAGGCCTCATGAACATGCATTTCAGTTCCAACTTCCCTGCACCTTTGGGTTTGAGATAGGTCTCTCATAAACATTGCACAGCAACATTCAGCTGCTTCTCAAACGCTTACAGAAATGATGATAAAGAGAATGTGAATGCAACCTTCAGACACTTTATAAATACATGATTTTGTGTCTTTGTCCCAAATCAGTTAAAAGGAAGGCAAAAAAGACCTAACACAGGAAAAAGGCAAAATCTCCGCATAAACACAATCTTACATTTTACTGTTAAGTTTATGAATGGTGGCAATTCAGATGGAGCTTCCTGGGAGGGAAACAACATCCCCTTGTTGTGAAGGAAAAATTTAGGACTCCTGTTCTCTCCGGAGACAGGTATCTTGCAGAAGAAGCATGTGGAGGTGCAAAAGAATGAGGCTTAAAAAAAATGATGGTTATGTAGATTTTGTTCTTATTTTTAAAGGGAGGGAAGTGGAGTCATGGATCTGGGAAGGAGCTTTGGGGCAAAAGTCTAGCTCCTTTGAATTTCCTGGCATAGCTCCACTTTGCCCTTTATTTTTGGAGTGAAGGACAAAGCAGCCAGCACTCATCAATACCTTTTCCCAGCAATGCACTGTATCTTAGCATGTTTATAAAATGGGCATTTTTCCACACCCACATACAATTTGTGCTGCAAAAGCACTGGTGTCATACATGTTGGTTGGCACCACAACCAATCCCTTTTATTTCTTATTGTGAAAATAATTATTTGGAGCTAAGTTTTTTTTTTTTTTTTTGTAAAGATATTTATACCTTCTCAAATCAGTCATTAGAGCAGGATGACAGGATCAAAAGGAAATACAGACATATTGTGTCTGCACTGTACATGAATAAATAGTAACCAAAGATCGAAATCAAACCTTTCTACTGAATTCAAGCAAAAATTACTGTTTTCCAATAATTTTAGCAGACCCTTTCTTCCAGAGGAGAGTAGCTTTAGGATGATATAAAGTGTGTAAAGAAATATAAATACAATCTCAGAAGGGATGTTTCTACTGCAAATGCTTTGATCTCCATTAAATTTCTTGTCAGCAGGCATCAAAAATGACATAATAGGATAGAGTAGCATTTAGCTAGCTGAAATACATATATATTATTACCTGACTGAATTTTGCACAAACTCCAGGGCTATCTAAACCCTCCTACATTTTTCCTGCTTTAAAGGCCCTTCATTACCATCACAGCAAGAACATCCATTTTAGATCTCAAAAGAGGCTGCGCCTTTGTCAGAGCCTTGTCTGATAGGTTGATGTTTTCAAATTAGAAAGAAGCAGCAGCTGCAGGGCTGCTATCACACCCTCCTGCAGCACTAATAATGTTGCATTTATCATTTGTCAAGCACATTTACCGTTTGTCCAGGTGTCGCAGGAAAGTGAGACCCAAAGGCGTGGGTTCGACCTGTGGTGATGGTATCAAACTATTCCACCTGGGGCATCAAATGGCTATTGTAGCTGTAATGCCAGACAGTTACAGCTCCAGGGACAGGCCACTGCCTCTCCTGCAACATTATGTGGGTAGAAGGATAACAGCCAGCTTTTATAGTCCCCCAGTAATGCAGACGTTGCCTCCCTCTCAATTTAAAAGCAGTATGTGATACGGTGTTGGTACATCCAGAGTTAAAGATGCAGGATGCCTGGGCTTTTAACTCTGTTCTTTGCACAAGAGCACATCATAGCGTCTTCCAGTCCTTTCCATGAGGTTTCCTTCTGCAATTTCCCATTTGATCGTGGCACAAGCCTTACTTCTCTTTCTATGAACTCTGCTGAACTCAAAGCTAAATTCAGAGACAGACTCCTATAAAAACTGCCCCGGCTTACTTTCTATCAGTGTTTATTTAGTGAGAAACTTTTCTGCTATGATTTAGAGCTGTGTAGGCAAATTAATCATTTAGAACTTTGTTCGTGTAAGAGCAAACATTTTTACTGTGCAGGTGGTTGAACACTGGAACAGGACACCCAGAAATGCTGTGGGGTCTCCATCTCTGGGACGTGGCCCTGAGAAACCTGTTGTAGTTGACCCAGCTGTGAGGAGGGGGTTGGGTTATGTGATGTCCTGGTACCTTCCTGCCTCAACCATTTTGTGATACATGAGGTTTGTCAGCACTGTGTGGTTGCTGACACTGCACTTTCTGTTTATTTTTAAAACATTGTCCAAAATCCCCCCTTGTAGTGGGATTCACTTGCCTCAGCGTGCATGTACAGCACCCCTTGAGATGTCCTGCAGTATCTCACTCAGGCTCTGACTGCAGTTTAGAAAGGAAGGAGCTGCCATAAATCTCTGGTTGTACCTGCCAACCCTGTGCAGAACTCAATTCTTAGATGCCCTGGAGCTACCTAAAATTGTAATAACCAAGTGCTTAATGCAATTAGCAGGAAATAATAAATGGCTGGTCAAGCAATTTCTGCAGCGCGTGGAGCCATTTTGTTGATACTTCCATATTTTAGTTTGCAGTGATGATTTAACTCATAAGTTCAAAGGCTTCACTGTGATGAACGAAACTGAGAGATACGAAGCCCTCAGGCACTGTCGCTATGTGGATGAGGTCATCAGAGATGCGCCCTGGACGCTGACACCGGAGTTTCTTGAAAAACATAAGGTGCGTTCCTCCCTTGTCCCTCCCTCCCCTGTACAGACGGACAGTTGAAGATAACAGCAAGCCTGTGAACCTGTATCAGCTGGAGTAAATTATTTAATTCAGTTAGCTCCAGTCACTGAAATCAGTTACGCTGCATTGCTTGCCTTAGCCTTTGTCAGAAAAAGCTGTATTTCTCTTGCCGTTTTTTTCTCAGTGTGCTGGGGTGATTTCTCGGAATGCCGGGATGGTTTCTGAATGGCAAAACAGCACTAAAGAGTCGTCCGTAAATTGACATTCAGGAAAGGAGATCATGAGGAGATCAGTAAAGTTATCCTGTCATGACCGAAGCCCTGTTAAAGTCCTGGATTAGAGGCACATTTCCCATTAATGTCAACAGGTGCAATAATTGGCCAGGAATACATAAAAATACAGCATGTCCTCTAAAAGGCATGTCCTCTAACTGATCACAGAACATAGTAGTTTTAGGCCTAAATCTAGTGCAATATTCTAGGTGATGGCTTTAGGATGAGAAAGTCGAAAGCAAGTCAGATGAAGTCAAGAAAAGAGTTGATCCTCCACAACGACCCCTCACTGAACCAAAATTCAGTGATGGTGGCATGTGATTCTTCTTCTGTTCACTGGCAGATTGACTTTGTAGCCCACGATGACATCCCGTACTCCTCTGCTGGCTCAGATGATGTATACAAGCACATAAAGGAGGCAGGTAAGGGCAGCTTCACACTACTAGCACCTTTCTTTTCAGCCTTGGCTCAAACTCTTTTACTGCCTTTTGACCACAACTGCTGAGAAAGAAGCAGCAGAGATAATACTGCATTCTCGTACACCCTCACAGTAGGTATTGCTGGCATCAGCAGAAAGATTCACTTTGCAAAATCACAATGTCCTTGGCTGAATTCTTGCCATAACCCCAGGAAACCATTCAAGTCTATCAAAAAGGGGCCCCATCTTTTTCTTTTTTTCTTTTCTTCTTTTTTTATTTAACTGATTTTAGGTTGCTCAACTAAGATCTCTGAACTAATAAAAATGAGTTCAGTTCCCACAGCAGCCCAGCCAATTGCAGTTGTTGGTAACCACAAACTGATGACTCCTTGACACAGAACAGCCTTTATTACGGGAAGGCACACCATCAGCCTTCAGGAGTCATTAGGATCCACTTGTGATTTGCACTGAGGGTTCTTTTCACGACACTGGCAGATGGTTTAAATGAGTGCCAGAGTAATTAATTGGCATGACCATTTAGCTATTTGGTTGACTACAGTATTACACTGAATGTGAACATGCTGAAGTCATCAGGAGTTTGTCTCTCTTTGGTTCATGGAAGCTGAATTAAATCTGAGGAGACCATGTTTAGCCACATTTGCAGGCAGCAGCTATCCCAGCACAGTGACCAGTGCAGGAGTAGGAACTGGTCATTCCTTTCTTCTGCTGCTCCCTGGAGGTGCTGCTTTGACCACGGGGGAATCCATCCTCTTCCAGGTCTACAAGAACGTGTTTTGGGCGCTTAAAAGAATTCCAGAGCAAATCTGCCTGCTGATAGTTTGCAGTGCAAAGTGACATTCCCAAGCTATACGATGACAGCAGTAGGCCAGGTATTGACCCAAGCTAAAAGCATAAGCTTTTTATAGCAGCAGTTCTTGATCGTTTTCCAAACGCAAACATCGCTGTAGTGTCAGACTCACAACCCTCCTTTGGGAACTGCTTTTGCTACAGCTTCAGAGCCAGCACCAGCTTCCTTTACTAGGCAATGGGACAAACATACCTCTGGTAAGGACAGGTCACCGAGGGACACACAGAATGCGTGCTGGCTGGGAAGCTATTTTGACTTAGACCTATAAGGTGCCGAGCTAACAGTACAACAGAACAGGCGCCCTTGGTGTCACTCTGTTGTTATCAAACTGAGCTGGAGCATGCCCAAACCTGGCACATCTTCCTCTGCTGTTGTTAGGAATGGGTCTAATGCACGTGCATCCTTATGAGGAACTCAAACTTTGCACAACAAAACATGAACTTACAGCCTCAGAGACGTGTTCTGTCCTGTCTGTCACTGCAGGATGCTGGAGAAGTGCTTCAACCTTATATGACTGAAATTTGTTAGATGTAAAATGGGAATAATGTAACTTGTGAAGGGTTTTGAGTTCGAGTGACAGTAGTCCTGACACTCCAGAACAATATTATGACAGTAATGAATTTCCTGTAGGGTATTTTGTTTTAAATAGACCAATGCTGTGGATGCATTTGTGCTTTTTCCTCAGTTCCATTACTCTCATTTTCCCACATTGAGTAGTTAGCAAGCAGAAAAGCAAATGGGAAATGTGGAGCTCTTTGTGTAGATTCCCATGCACTACTAGTTCCCTGTATCTAGTCAATGGGTGGGAGAGCATATGGACAACTGGGAGCTGTGCAGTGGTGTGCTGCCTAAACCTCTGTACATTTGTAAACAATTAGGTTTGAAAACATCAATCAGTCTAACACATGGAGCCAATGAAAGCAAAATCAGTGACTAAAGGTGATGTTCTCACATGTGGCTTTGTCCACTTACTGGAAAACAATTCAGCACTTGGCTTAGCAAGGGTAGGGTTTGGGTTTTCTTAATGAATTCTTGTAGCTCCTGTCGATAAAGGTTTTTGGCTTAAAGTGGGTTCCAAAAATAGTTTCCTGAGTGACTACTGCATGCCTGAAAAGCGTGATCAGGGAACAGGGAACCCTCTCTGCTCATGATTAAAACAATCTATTTTTGAGCAGAATAAGTAATTAGAGATCATAAAGAGAAGGTATCACTTATCATTTAGTCGCAGGAGGCTGCTAAGTTTCTTGATTCTTTCACCAGTTCTTTTTCTAACCCTGTGAAATTGGCTAGCAGTGCCTGCCTACTTCCAGTGAATGTGTGAAGACGGATTTGTCAATAGCTATAGCATCCTTTTAAGGCAAGGCACTTTTTTTTTTTTTTTTAAATCTTAAGTCTTAACTTATCTCTCTCTCATCAGCAGTTTAATTTTGCAATTACATGTAAGTGATAGCAGTAATTTTGATAGCCCTAAATAACTACTAAAACAAGGTGAGCTAGTATTCTATTATTATTGCCTTTGTGACTTGCTTCAACAGGTTAAGTGAGCCTGCCTTGAAGAGGAGCAATATATTGCTCAGCTGCGTTGAGGAAAATCACGCAGTATTAATAAATTGACAGTTGAATTAGTTGGAAAGGGAGAGCGATTATCCAACCCCTTAACATGGCCAGGTGTACATGAAATGGGCTGTCGAAACTGGTGGCCTCAGTCCCCACAGTGTGTATAGCCACGTTTGCTCACACCACCATTACTTGCCCTGTGCCTGTTACAAGCTATCAGCATTTCCTGGGTGTTTTCCTTTTCCTGTAATGCAGAGTATACATCTTCTACCTGAAGGTGCTCCGTGGCTTTGGCCAGTGGTTTGTTTTACCACTCAGCAGAACAAAGCCTGTCAGATGGTGCAACACAGAAATGGAGTGGAGAGTGGCAATACGCTGGAGAGCCCAAACAGCCTTTCAGTAGCGTGAGTGGAGGCCAACTGCTCCCCCCAGCCTTTTAGATAAGGTTAAATAGGGGCTGGCTCAGGAGCCAGTCTGGCTTCCTGCATCACAACTGACACCGTGCAAGTTTTAGCCTTTCCGCAGGCTGAGGGGAAACGAACCATGTAGCAACCTAGTGCCTTCTCTAAGCTCACACGTGAGGGAGAGAAAATAAGCTAGGAGGAAGATGGCCAGAATTGCAAATGTCTTGACTATGGTTAGGCGTTTTTGTATCCATTCTCAGCTACCTGCCACAGTGCCCGGTCCTGCCGTGCTTTCCCAGCTGGCTTTCTTTTCCCACTTTGCTCAGGGATGTTCGTACCGACGCAGAGAACTGAGGGCATCTCCACGTCAGATATCATCACAAGGATCGTCCGCGACTACGACGTCTATGCCCGACGCAACCTCCAACGGGGATACACCGCCAAAGAGCTGAACGTTAGTTTTATAAACGTGAGTACACTCATCCTGTCGCTTCTGAAACAGCCTCTCGTAGGACCCCAAATGTAGCATACAGGCTAAGACAGTGTTTTAAAAATAGAAGGCAGAGCCGTGAAGAACTTCACTTAAAAGGAATTGGTAAGCTGAGGATAGTTTTAATTACTCCTATTAATTAGCAGCTTCATTTCCATCTTACACTTTCACATTGGTAACAAAGTTGCTGCTCCCTGTTCTCCTGACATAATAACATAGTAGGAAGAAAATAAGTCCCCAGCTGCAGTCTTCTCGGACACTGACCCAAGAGATGATCTGTTTCTCTATTCCCATCGTGAGAAGGCAGCACAGAAAGCGAAGATTCTGATATCCAAACTTTCTCGACAAAGAGACAAGATAAAAACAAAAACAACCGAGACAAGAGATGACTAGAGGAAGCTAAAATGGATTTTAAAACACAAGGAAGTATGTCGGGAAGCTAATGCTTAAATGATGCTGAAGAGATCAGAAGACACAATACGTAGCACAATAGGTAGGGCAAGAGTGCTCTTTGAAAGGATTTCTCAGAAAAATTATTAGCTCAAGTTATGCAGCTTCCACATACAGAACCGCACCTTGCCCTCCCATAAAGTAGCAGGAATGAAAGTTTCCCTCCATTTTCTGTTCCAAGTCCCAACTTCAAGTCCCTACATTACTGAAATCTTTGTTGTGATAGGGCGAGGTCATAGGAGGCATCCCCTCTTCTCTGGGGCTGGGAAATCCCCTTGTGAAGGACTAAATTGTGTCACGTCACTAGGATTTTATTTTTCTTATTTTGAAGTCTGGCAGATAAATGACAGTACACAGGGCATAAGTATTTATTTCACTGCACTTCTTTTTGGTCTTCTACACCTCTAAACAATCCTGCTCCAAATATTCCACCCATTAAGGTTCACTATTGCAAATATCCCTTAAATTAGGGCATGCTGGATGCCTTGGTGGGTCTTAAAGTTACTTTTTAACTACTGTTACTAGATACTGTTACACATCTTAGGCTTCTAACACTCAAAAACACTGATGTTTTCTGAAGTCCCTCCTGACATTGGTTATTTAGCTTATATATTCGAGTGCGGAAATACTACTTTTCACCAGAAGCATTTTGTGTTTCAAAATAAAAAATGAGATTTCACCAAGACAATAAAGTGTTGGTTTCCTAGGTGAAGGAAGGCTTGGTTACTTACTAGGTACAAAATGAGTTAAGTTTCTTTAGATTTCATTGATTTGTTTGGCTTTGTGGCCTGCAAAGATCTTTTTTTTCTAGTGATTTATGAGCTCCCATCCCCATCCCCCCTCCAGCAATAAACAGTATATATTTTGAAAGTAAAGGGTCAATTAAATGAAGATTGCAGGAAATTAAAAGCTGGTAGTGAGTCGTGCTGCTATGAAGATCATACTATCTTCAGGGGCACAGCTTGGGGTAGTTTTGTATACTGTACGTCTGTGGAGCACGGAAGCATTTCAGAGCAAAAAACCTTTAAGCATTGAAGTGTTTTAGAAGCTTGGCCAGGTGAGAGCATCCCAACATTATCTTCTCTTTTCCTCTCTGTCTGTGCTACCGAGCAATTCGGAGTTTGTTCTCTTTTATCCTAAGTTTCCTGGGCACAGGCCTATGCCCATCTTTCTGTTGTAGTCAGAAGCTCCTGTATTTGCCAGGCTCGGAGGTGAACAGAGTTTTCCTTCTGCTCTGCAGCAATCTGACCAAAGAGGCATTTGGGACCAGGTCAACATCCAGGCTGGCAAGGCTGCAGTGGGATGCATTTGCTAGGGAGCACAGGGGGGTTTGCCTTTTGCTTGCTACAAAGTTTGAGCTGTTAATTTCTTCTCACTTGTGTCCTTAACAAGGTTCACAAAATTTTCAAATTTTCAACTTTGCATTCACTTTGCAAATACGTAAAGAGTCGCATAGTGGAATAAAGATAGTAATCACGTAAAACATTATTTCCAGTATGTACTTCCTGCACTTCATTACACATACATTAAATTTGTGTATATAAATACAATGTGAGAACAGTTAAACAGGGCCATATGCATTACGATACATTAATGAGATTTGTTTTCTTCTTCTGTACTTTCGGTGCCTAATTATTCCCAAATCCCTATGTATTAATCTCTGTCCACACTTTTAAAACAGGAAAAGAAATACCGCTTTCAAAACCAAGTGGACAAAATGAAAGAAAAAGTAAAGAACGTGGAAGAAAAATCAAAAGAATTTGTTAACAAGGTGGAAGAGAAGAGCCATGACCTCATTCAGAAATGGGAAGAAAAGTCCAGGGAATTTATCGGCAACTTTTTAGAGCTGTTTGGACCTGATGGAGCTTTGGTAGGTGTTCTGCCATCCCCGGAAATCTGAATGTTGTTTTTATTACTATTTTTTATCCCCCTATAACACAGATCAAGAGCAAATTCTTTTGCTGTAGTCTTTGTTTCAAAAGCCAGCACAGCAGACTAGTGCCAGACCTGCTTGTTGGATCCAATAATGCATGCCAGTACTGCAGCACGAGGATTTGCCGTGTCTGTTGCTCCTTTGGGACAACTTCTGTCTTTAATGTTTATAGATTATTTTTTTTTACCAGGGTGATGCCTTGCTGTCAAATAAGTTGCAGTGCTGGGTATGATGCTGCATTCAGTAGTGCTGCCTAACAGCCACGTACTAGCAAACAGGCTGATGCTGTCTGTTTTCCGTGGTAGAACTAAACGGGCCCACACAGACGTCAGACAGAAATTATTCACTGAAGGTGGTGAGGGAAACAGCAACACTGAAAAGTTGAGTTGTTCCATTTATTCTCTGCATTCAGCAATAGAAGATGACATTTTCTAACCTTCAAAACTGCCAATGTAAAGTTCTGAGAAATGATTTTACATGGCTAGTGGCCAGGGTCACCCGACTGACTGCAGAGAAGTGTCAGGTAGAAGTGAAGCACTTCTGAAGGTGTCCATGGTAAGTGCTAGTGCCCCAGTGCCCATTTACCAAAGATTTGCAGGGCTTTGGTAGGGCAGCTGAGAGGCTGGGACACTATCATTCTGGGGAGAAGCCCAAAGGCCTTACCTGATCAAACTAAAATCAGGCAGCGAGTGGCGAGTTGGTGACAATCCAGAGCCCCAGAAGAGTCCTGGCCCCCTTTTTTCATTTCTTACAGCCTGTCAGACATGCAGCAGCTTTATTTTATTGTAACACTTCCCGTGCTAGCTTGAAACCAGCAGCAAAGCTTAATTTGAATGCAGAGGTTGCCATTGGTTTGTACAGAACTTCTCAGCCTTCTTGCTGGGTGTTGGTCCTTTCCCAACATGCGCTCCGTGCAGGTGTTTCCTGGTGAAAATCCCAGGCCCCAGCCAAACCCCTTGAGACAGGCACGATCTCAGATGTGTTGTTTTGGCTCCAAGCTCCAAGTGAGGCTTTAGCTTGGCCTCAGGAAATGTGTGGGAGCTGGGAGGAGAGCAGCAAGCCATGCAGAGAAAACTGAGGGGAGAAGAGTAAGAACTAGACAAATACTGAGCAGAACAGCAGGATGCTTCAGAGGGGCTTTTTCACACCACGGTGTGCAGCCAGGCAGCTCCCTCCTCACTTGAGAGCAAACCCTCTGCAAGAGAATTGTGCACAGCTTTAACTGCTTATGGATTACAGTTTGAGACAAAATGTCAACAGAGGCAGCAAGCCAGAAACAAACAGTTTAGGACTGGCGTGAAGCAGATACTATTAGCTTTAAAAAGCCAACACAGCCACGATGTTCTCTCACCTTACTTTTATCAGTCTGTACTCCAACAACACAGCATTGTGAATAGCACGCTGTGTTGGAAGGATCTCAGCAGAGCCTCTGCTTATAAACAAACCCTCGGCATTTTAGCAAATTGTTCACTAGTGGTATCATTTTCCTTTGGAAAGTGAAGGCTGTGAACTCTTGGTGACTAGCCCAGGTTTACCTGCACTGACCACATCCACACGAAGAGGGTGGTGGTTGCCAGTCAGCGTTCCCGATGTGGAGACGGTCCGATGGCCGCAGGTGCTGAACAAACAGAGTGCTGACAGGTTGTGGGAAGGCCACAGGGGGTGAGATGAGCCTGGTTGTGCAGAGAGAAAAGAATTGCAAAGCCTTGATGCTATTACCTCGCTCCACCCCCTCAAAAACACACACTGAGGACATTAAAAAGCCCTTTAGTGATAAATATTTTATGGAATTCAACTTATTAGAGAGAAGCTGCTCTGTGAAGGTCTTCTGAGGGGATGCTGGGTGTTTTCTGAGTTAGTGTCCGCATCACAAAGTAGGAAAGCTGATGCAATCAGAGACCTTTGCCAAGAAAAAGCCTGGGAGTGAAAGGAGTGAAATCTCCTTGTACTCTCGCAGGAAAAGCATCCGTGACAGCGAGCTGAAAGGTGTTGTGGCTTTTTTAAAGCAGTTTGAGCCTTGCAGCAGGAAAGACTTTTAAAATACTGATAACTTGCTATTAGTGTCAAAACTGTTATTAACATTAATTTGCCATATCACAGTTAGTTAGATGTTGCTTTTAATGTTGACATTAAAAGTACAGGAATCGTTATGGGCATGCTAGCTTCCTAGATCAGCAATTTGCATCCCATTAATAAGCTATTATTATTTCACCAATAGTCATTAGAATACGCTTTATGCTGGGATCAATTTTCTAAAAGTGGGGGCCACGCAACCCACACAAAACCAGCAGCTTCTGGGAAAGGTCAGAACATCAGTTTCCGAGCTGACAAGACGTATGCAACGCCTTCATAGCCTAGCCCACCTGTACAAGTCTCGGTGTGTGCCTGTCTGGGCGAGTCACGGAGGTGTCAGAAACAACAGCAATTAACGTGGCGTGAAACCTCTGCTCTGGTGTGAGAGCAGCACGGCACAGCCTGGGCCCTCCTGGTCGACACGGAGTGCCGCGGGACTGAGCTCAGCTCATGTCAGACATTCAGGAGCAGACGGCTGCACTTGAGATCAGTGGAGAGAAAGCAGAGCTTACAGGACAGGGCTTCTGCACCGGTCTTCCCCCAGAACGAAGCAGGAAGGTGGGGTGCTCCCTTACAGCCCGGGGCACAGCCAAGGGGGCTACAGAGAGCAGAGCCAGGGCAGTGCCCGGCGGGGCTGGGCTGCTCCCATCGCCAGCACCAGTACTGTCCAGTGAAGCACTGCAGGGTCACTGAGCTTCCTGACACAGCTGGGAGGGGGCAGGGACAGGAGGGAGACAAAACGTTTTGCTTGGCCAGGATAAAGAAATATTTCATATCAAAGGCCATGCTTTTGGGGAGGGATATTTTCAGGGAGAGGATGAAACGGGCTGCATCAGCCCAGGGCAGAAACCTGATGGAAAAACCTCACGTTTGCTGCTCCTCTGTCAGGAAACAGTGAGTGGCAAAGGGTCGGGGAGGAAGAGTGAGGGGCAGCCCCATGCTCCCTGGCTGGGGGAAGGACAGCACAGGGCACAACAGCTGCAGGAGGAACCAAATGTAACTGCAGGCTGAGAAACGCTGGGGACTTCGGCTGCCCAAGCAGTGCCCAGCACAGGGGCTGTGGAAGCGTTTTGCTCTCAGGTAACTTAACCTTGCTGGGGATGGCTCTTCCATTCCAGCTGAGCATCACCTACGAGCCGACTTCCAGTGCTCCAGGCGAGGCTGAGAGCTCTTGCTCCCCCCTTCCAAGAGCAGAAGCGAGGCGCTCTGAGTTTGCATTCTCCCCATGAAGCCTGCGGCAGCCATGCAGCACGAGGCAGAGCTCCTGCAACCCACCCTGGAGCCCGACGGCAAGGCCACGCCGGCGCCAAGGAGCAGCAGCATTGATTTGCCTCCTGCAGCCACTCCCCTGACTGCAGTGGGGGCGGCTGCACCCCGCCAGCTCCAGCAGCTCCCCACTTGGCTTTGCAGAGCAAGCGACAATAAAGCCCACAGCAGAACATGCGCCTGCACGCGTTTCTCTTTTAAATGGATGTCCGAATTCTGGCATTCCCTCCCTTGCCCCCAGCTGAAGGGTTTGGTGATGCGTGCTCCAGCTGCCTGGGGAAGCGGCTGCCAGAACGGGGCAGGCACAGGGCTGCCTCCCTGGGGAAGGGGAGGAGGAGCAGAGCTGCTGCCCAGCAGAGGTGCCCTGTCCCAGCACACCGGGAGGAAAAGGGCCTGGGAACGAGGGGCACCTGCAGCTCAGGCAGAGAGCCCGCTGTGTGGGACACAATCACCAACACGTCTGAAGTCAGCCAGGGGGAGGTCCCCAGGGCTGGCTCAGGATAACACGTGGAGTTCTCTCATGCTAGGGGCGTCCTTGCTAAGTCAAAACCTCATCAGGTGAAAACCAACTCAGTACGGGCACGGTGTAAGAGGCAAAGCACATCTGGGCTGTGCTGCAGAGCAGAAGCTGCTTGCTCTGCCCTCCCCAGGCGGAGCAGCCCGTTTGCCCGGACGCCTTCCCCTCTGTGCCTTGCTCACGGCGCCTCTCCCCTTTGTTTCCGCAGAAGCAGATGTTCCAGGAGCGGAGCGGCAGAATGCTCCAGGCTTTCTCTCCGAGGCAGAGCCCAAGCAGCAGCCCCACGCGAGGCCGCTCTCCGTCCCGCTCGCCGTCCCCACCCTGGGTCTTCAATAAAGCCTCCCCTCCCTCTTCTCCTAAAGCTGCCTCCGCCTCCCTCAGCAGCATGAGCGAGGGGGACGAGGACGAGAAGTAAAATAAAGATATATATTTTTATAACCATGAGACAGAAGAACAAGCTATGAACTCGACCGCCGGATGGGGAGAAGCGCAAGGACCACCTGGGGTCCCTCTGACAGCAGGGAACGCGCCCTGGGAGACGTCAAAAACAGACTGGAGCACAGCAAGGGAGATCTCAGGAAGAGCTGAACCCGTCCCCGCTCCCTCGCCGTGCCGGGAGGCCCCACCAGCGGCGGCCGGGCCAGCGGGACCTGCGCTGAGCCCGCAGGCAGCACAGGCAAAGCCACGGCCGTGGTGGCTGCGTTGGACCCTGCTGACCCTGAGCTCTTCCAGCACGGGAAGGAAGGGCGCTGCTGCAGCAAAACGGGAAAGGAAATCTCACCTCGTTCGTTTTGAGTGAGGTCTGCCCAGAGGGTGCCAGCAGAGCGGAGAGCTGCCCGGTGGGGTTTGCGGAGGGTCGCTCGATGCGCTCAGGCTGCGCAGTGTTGCTGACCAAGCCTCTGTCCAGGGCGCACGCGGACATTCAGGCTGCACCGGCCCCTTTGCTTTCTCGGTGTTCCCCATGTTCCTAGTGCCTGAGCAGCTGCCCGACCACCTCTGTTCCGCTCCCCGTTTTTGCACTTCAGAGGCAAGTAAGTAAACGAAGCCAGTCCTGACTGGGATGTTTTGCTGTGGGCAGCGGCTGCTTTGAGGGCTTTGATGGGTTGTAGTGGTGAATTCCAGAAGTGCACGTGGGATCCCGCAGCCTAAGAACAAACCTCTCCCCCAGGAACCCTGCTGCTCCCAGACAGGCATCGCCAAGCGACGAGCCCAACAGTGCTACTGCCCTCACAGGCTCCTAATCCAATTAGGTTTAAATTTCTCGTAAAACCCTGAACAAGATGTGCTCGTAGACACGCAGCCCCTGCACGGGGTCCCGAGGCCATTCCTCTATCCCAACAGGGAGAAGAGGCTGGAAAACACAATGGAAACCTTTTAGACACGAGCACAGCCCGCAGCAGCCTCCCTTCCCGAGGGACGCGCTGGGTAGCTGCCTGCCCTCCCTCCCAAACTCTCCAGGCAGGTAAATCGCAGCCCCTGGCACCGAGTTAGCCCCCCACGCTTCGTTCACTCCCCGCAGCTTCCCCCCGCCCCATGGGATAACGGGGTAACCGATTTGCCTTCGGGCACACTTTGCCAGGCCGAGCAGTATCTCACGGCACTCTCTGTCCCCTGGAGCCCAGCGAGCTCCCCCGCAGGGCTGCGCAGAGGCCATGGGGAGCAGGGTGGCTGCTGCTGCCCTGGGGCAGTGCGAGGAGCGCCGCGGCTCACCCAGCTGCTGCGCCTGACGGGGCGACGCGGTGCAGACCTTCCTCAGCCTCAGGCAACTCCGCACCTGGGACGCGCTCCTCGGTCCCTCCCGTCCTTGGCAAGTCGAAGTCTTCCCGTCGCAACCCGCTGCCCCGCCGTGGAGCCGGCTGCTCCCTCCCACTGGTGCTGTTTACACGAGGAGCCATGCCCGAAGGCAGTGGAGGTGGGCAGGGTCTCCTTGTTCTCCAGCCCCACCGCTTGTCCCCGCTCCATTGCGCGTCCTGCCCAGCAGCCCCTGCCCAGCAGCCTGAGCAGAAGGCAGCGCCCACGGCTTGTACATAGGACCCGGAGAAAAACTCGGCGGCCCGACCTCTTCGTAGCGGGAGCTGTTTCTCAGCCACAGGTGGCCACCCCGTGACAAAGCCATATCCTGTACCAGGCGTCCTCCTCACAGGTAGGACAGCGGAGCTGAAGCCTTTCCCCCGCCGGTACAGGCACCGACACCCACACGCTTTCTCCAGCAAACCAGAACCTCATTGTCTTCGGAGACGCGGAGGGCAATTTCGCACTTCTGAGTCATGGTTGGGTTTTATTTTTCATGAGCGTTGCTTTGATTCAGTCCTATTTATCAGCCAAGCTCCACATGAAAAATAAACAGCGTACAACAGACACGCGCCGCCTCTCGCCTTCATTTCGCAGCACGCACAGCCAGCCCCTGGTCTGACCCGCTGGCAGCAGTTCCCTCTCGTTACCTCCCTCCTCGCAGCCCAGGGCTTCACGCCCTCACCGCTGCCACCTGAGCAGCCCCTCCCGTGCTCCCACCACCTTCCTGCCTCCGAGCCTTTTGTTGTTTTGTTTTAGACGGCCCTGCCTCAGGCAGGGAGAAGCTCAGCCAGCAGACCAGGTTTCAGCACTTCCCAGCTGGGCCATTTTTAAACATGGAATAAGAAGTCTCCAAGTCAGGCAGCACAGCAGGAAGGGTTTTCTGCAGTGCAAGGCAAAGAGCTCTTGTGCCAGCTCTTGTGTAACACCTGAGCATTGGCTTAGTTCTATTTCAGTTTAAAAGCTAGAAAGTGTCACTTTTAACAGTGCCATAAGTTGCACTGTTATACTATATAATTAAAGGCCAAATGCCAAAATGAAATACAGAACTATCCCTTACAGACAGATTTGTCCCCCTCCTGCTTTGGCTATATAAAAGGTCCCTCCTGAACGTGTGCACTATTTCAGAAAAGAGCAAGGACATTTTAAATATTCATCATTTCACACGCAAATAGAAAACTGCAACACATACTGTGTAAGAATTAATAGGACTGCCCCTCTAAATTTGCTGGCTCCAAGTGAAACATGAAGCCAAGCAGCACGGCAAGTTTTGTTTTGTTGGTGGTGTTTTGTTTTTCAGGAGCACCTTTTCTTCAATGAATTCCCCAGTATGTAGGTGTATCAAACACTATAGACACAGAGAACCATCAGAAAAGTCCAGCGAGCTCACGTTCTGTATCTTTTAAGGAAATATGAGGAAAAACCAATGGTATCAGGTCAAACAGCTCTATTCTAACGCTTTTTGTCTTCCTGTTTCTGGGAATTCGAGACAATTCATGGTTACAGACAGAAACTAAACAGCGGAGCACAGGGCAAGTCAGGAGGTCAATAAAATGCAGTTAGCCATTATGCGAAGGGTGGTAGCACTGCCGTGCCAAAGCTGACTTCGCACGCCAACTGAATGAGATCAGATCTTTCACGGGTCATTAAAAACGCAGAAACTTCACTTCTCCTCCTATAAAACCCAATGTTTAGCAAGTTGGTATTCCTCACCATAAAGTGTACAGAGTAATGGTAAGACAAAACGCACTGAAATATTCCAGGACAAAGCACAACTCCAACTTCTTCACACTTCACAAATGGCCGGTGATATGTTTGTGAAAAAAAATGTGTAATTGTTAAGTTTGATAATGCACAGCACCTAGCTACTGCACTTAGTGCAGAACAGAGCAGGCAGTTTTCAAGCATTACCGCATCATACTGACAGTGGACCAGTTTACTTTTCTAAAAATAGAGAAGAAAAGACACCGCTTCACCAGCGCCTGGAACCACAGACCACCGCACAGCCGTGACCGATCACCTCACACGCGCACACAAAAATCCTGGTTCCTTTAACTGAATGCAAAGGAACCGTGCCGTAAGTGCTGGTCCTCCACAGCCCCAAGTACTGTATCAAGTGTACATACACCTATGAAGGTATTTATTATTGTAAGGATCAAGAGCAAAGAAAAACAGGTAAGGAAGCTGCCTACCACATGACAAGCTCAGGTATGCTAGGCCGGCTCCGACATTTCAATGATTTACATCTTGCAGTGCAATCTGGCATCAATTTTGATAACCACAAGAAAATGTTTATGAAGTTGTCCTTTGAAATAATACCAGAACACAGACCATTGTGTGACCTTGAAAACTGGCCAAACAGAAACTCTTCTCAAAATATTTAAAAAAAATATTTACATGCATCTTTTTATTAATTTCAAAAAAAAAAAGAATCAAGTGATGGGTTAAGGAGGAAAGTCTTTCTACAACCTTCAGATCAAGTCTCCTAGCTGCGTGCATGGTGACTTGCCTTTTGCTTTTGGACAGAGAAGCAAATCAACCACATAGCTCCTGCAAAGATCCTGTTACATCAAATGGTAAGCAGTGAGAAAGTACAACGCATTTCTTCTGAAGTTTCAAAGTTTTCTTTCAGATGAACTTATCTCAGATCTAGCAAAATGATGACCAACTTGAGCTTCGTTACTTAAGGAAAAGGTTAGTGAGTTAAGAAAGATGGGTCTTCGGGTATTTCCCTGCCCTGGAATTGCTCGGTTAGCTACAAAAAGTTACAAGCACTTATAAAACTTCATGGAAAGTTGAAAAAGTTTCCAGGTAGAAGCCTGGAGGTGTTATTTTGTAACACACCTTAAATGTCAGGAGTCATCCAATGAACTTTAGTTTTAGGGAGATTTATGTAACAGGGAAATCAAAGGTGCTCGTATGCTTCAAAGAAAAAGAGTGGTGAGGAACTGCTGCTGTACACTGAACAATCAGGCACCAGAGCTTAGGAAACCCACAACAACTCACTTTTTGTTCTAAACCTCTGGAGAAGCTTCTATTGCTTCAATGTCAGGAAACCAAAAACCTCAGGAAGCAAGGATAAGTGAGGGAGGCAATCCATAGTAATCGTTAAAGGAAATGTGATACTCCACGGAAATACAGTGGCTACACCAGCAGGCTTCAAACCTCGTCACTTCACGGAAAGCATCAGCGCTGATAGATCAGCATCAGAGCAGGTAGCTCCATCTCTGCCTTCAGTATCACGCAGGATTTGGTGCCGCTAAATCCCCAACTTGTGCAGAGCAGCCACCTGAGGTGCCAAGAGGTCGTGCTGCTATGACAGTAATGACGATGACTCAAGGGCTCAAGTACTCCTTTCTCTTACTGCCACTGACACATTAAGCCTATCAATTATCGCATTATTAAACAATCAAGTCTTGATCAACAGTAAGGGCTATAAATCCAAAAAATCCCACATCCTTTGCTCACGAGACTGTGCACAAAGCCACAGCAGTCTGCCTGAACTTTCAGCGAAGTTCAGAACTTCCTTGACGTGCAGATGGTACCAAACTGCTTGAATCAGCTCCTATTCTTTACCAGCGCTAACAGCTTTTCTGCTTATTAACCTGTGTTCCCCCCAAATAAAAGTGGGGAACATTAATTAAACTATATATTTTTTAAACATTTCATGTTTTCAGACAGTCATACTCTCAGTCACCAAGTAAGTTCAATTTATAAGTGACTGCAATTTCATATCTGTGAACTACAACCACTTTGGGATTCCTCCATGAAAGTGAGGAAAGGAGAATCCGGGGTTCCTGCTGCAGTCCTCCTCCTGTAGGCAGCTACTCAAAGCAGCAGTTTCTCGAAAAGAAGCCTGAACTTTTCTTACCTCGTTGTTCTGAGAAAGGAGCAATGAATTCTAGCTAAGGAGAGAGAGTAAAACAGGTAACTCAATTTTCTAAGCTCAGATTACAAAACAAGAAAAAAATAATGTTTTATCCCAAGATACTTTAGGGTACATATTCCCATCCGCACCCCCTCTCCCTACCCCATGTTCCCCAGGCTGCTAAGCTGTAGAGACCAGGATGCCTGCCCGTATGGAAAAAGAAGTAAAAACAAAACAACAGTTTGCAAAAATGATGGAAGCAGAGTAATTTCTGCAGTGGCCAGTTTTTCAAGAAGGAGGTCTCCCAAGTGTGCTTTTATATTTCCATTACTCCATAGAAAGATACAGCTTCAGATCTACAATCAGTAGAGAGAAAGTTCTTACGAGTTTCTACTCAAAGCGTAGTCCTATTTTGTTGACTGCAGAACTGTCGTCTTCGTAAGTACTTTGGTGTCATGTTTTTAGCACAACAGCAAAAACAAGAATAGTAACATCCAGCTACATTAGCACGCGATTTTACCTTTCTAAAAACTAAGTTTTACGCCACAAAAATCATTGATAGTTAACTGAAATGGCAAAGCCTTAGAAAGAAGATTGGAGTTTCCTGTGAAAATGGGTTCATAAAGTCCAAACTTGTACTTGATAGGAATAAAACTCAGAGGACAAAGTTTCAGACTTCCAGGTAGTTTAAGATACTGATACAAAATAAATCAAGTTAAATACACCAGAAAATTCAGAGTAATACAATACAGAAACAATCGCATTTATGTATCATTCTAGAACCAAATAAACCAAAAATCAGTCATGCTTGAGATAACAAATTCAGATGAAAAAGGGTAGGGATGAATTTGGGAACACTCAAATATTTCTGTAAGACTTACAAAAATTTCAAACCGCTTTGTGACAAAACAGACAAGAAAGATGCTTTAATCTAAAATCACTCTGAGCTCCAAACTGAAGGTCCACCTGAGAGCATGCCTGAAGTTCCCCTGGGCTGCCAAACCACAGGCTAAGCTCCACATAGCGTGTGTGAAACTGAATCAGTCCCTTGAAAGTGTCATTGTGTAGGTTTTATTGCATACTTTTATTTGTCAGCAATGACAAGAAGAAAAGGGAAATAAGAACATACACAAGTTATATACAAGGGTATTGGGCTAGAAACAATTCCAACACAAAGTACAGAAGACTCGAAATTGGACTTAAAACACCACCAGGTAACCCCACGGAAATCAGCTCCCCGCTCCCCCGTTACGGGCTGTGCTGGTCCCAGCGATGCCACGACAGAAAGCCCCGCGACGCCTCCTGGACGGGACAGCACGGGCGAGCCCACCAGCGACCTGAGCCGGCACTGCAAGAACTCAGCCCCGCAGCCAACGCGGGGAACAAATCCACTCCGTTCCCACCCTCAGAAACTCACATCGTAACCCCCAGCATGGCTGGGGCATGTTTCAGCACTCTGCTAACAGCTCGGCAGAGAAGGCAAGCGTGAAACCATCAGCAGGTCTCCCAGGGAAGGGCAGGTCTGGCCGGCAGCACCACTGGGACACTGCCCTGCCACTGCCTGTCACCTAGCGCAGGCTGTAGATGCGGGTAAGAATTTCAGAGGACCGTCCATCTGGCACCTCTCGGCAGCATTCAGCTCAAGGGAAGAATTCCAATAAGGAATTGAAAGCTTGACAATATTAGAATTACCACAAACATACCAATCCTACAAAAAAACCCCTCTAAATTCAAGAAAAAAGTTCCCTATGCCAACTTTGAGATCTTTTAAGGCAACTTAATATGGCATTTAAAGTATGTGAACTTTAAACTTTCTTACTAGTTCTTAATTAAAACTTTAGTTACAAAAACTTTGTTTCAAATGAACGTCAACAGCTTAAATCTTGATCCTGAGAACAGATTCACTTAAGTGTGATGCCTCTCGTAAGCTGCTACTTGTGCAAGCATTTGCACGGTTCAGCCCTGAAGTCGCTACACAATTTGTGACCGCGTTCCTCACTTGCCATCAAACTCACCTTTGAGCTCAGTAAGGCATCATCCTGCCATCACGCTACCTTAAGGTCTCAAAACCACACTTATCTGGTACAATTCGTAGGTGAGTGAGTGTCAGGAAGAGGAGATGAAGAGCTAGCAGCAACCACAGCATCTGTAGGGCAACGGAGGAAACATGCATACGAACCAAACACCTCACAATTGGACGCGGTTATTGCCGAGATAAATACTAACAATAAACATTTAGTTCGTTTTCTACAGAGTTGTTTATACCAATCAAGATCACTTTGCAGCACCCAACATGTAAGGCTTACTAAAGGTGAAGGGGGAGGAATGTTTTCCATATCAGTGAGGTCAAGGTTTCACCCTAAATACTTAGCCTGCCTTGAGTTGAAGAGGAGATTACACTACAGTGAAAAATAGTCACTCCATTTACTTTTTGGACAAAGTGAACGGCTGTTTAAGCAAAACAAACAAATTCTACATGCCACTGAAGAGAAAGAAAATTACATTATCCAGTTGGAGCAACAAGTGTAGTTGACGCAACCAAAAAGTAGCTTGAGTTGTCCCAGAGCACGGGAATGCACATCCACGTTCTTTGTGCATGTCTCAAGGGACCTGCTCTGAACGTGCCCAAGAGGTGGCACAAACTGCAGCAGGACAAAGGCTCTTGCAGTACGACTCCAGACCATCACAGTGAGTTCAGAGACAAGACTGCGCACCTGTGACCATTTCACCGTCTTTCCCATCACGCGCTGACACCTCAAAACAAAGCCTAGAAAAGCAGGGAGCAGAGAGGTGTATATTGTTTGGAGAGGCTTCGTGTCTATTGGCATGAAACTGGACAGGGCGTTATTGTATCACATTCACAACAGATACAGCAGAGAAACAGGCACTAGAAGAGAAAGCTGAGCTATTCTGTTACACTGCAACATACAGAAGTTGTTTGGAAATTTGTTTCTGTTAATCACTAAACACAAAAGATACACAGCATTTTCACTGAAAACATCTTTTTTCCCTCCTTATTTACTGTGCCCTGCAATCCAAGACAAGCAGGTTGCAACAACATCAGCAGGCCGCACATCGGAAATCCATAAAAAAGAAACTTTTATAACGTCAGAAAATTAAGTTTGGAATTAACTGCCCCAAAGTATTAAAGCAAATAGCTAACAAAAAGGTAGCAGTAACTGGAAAAACAACAGTATCTGTAGTAAAAATAGTATCTGTAGTCGAACTAGCCATACTAAAAACCTATCCACCCTCAGTTTTCTGGAATACCCACTAGAAAATTCCTGAAGGTCTGCTGCTGTTGCTTCCAAAGACAGTTTCCAGACATACTCCTATGCAGGAATGCGGCATAAGGACAGCAAGTAAATAATTTATGGCACACCAAAGATCTCGATTCAAGTGCAGGCTGCCTGGTCAAGGTCGGAGAGGAGCAATGCTGCTGCTCACTCGTTCAGCATAATGCCCAAGGACAAGCTTTGGAAAATGGAAAAATAAATGCAGTCCTTGTGCTCCGTTTCCCTGCTCTGAACAGTTTGTA
Organism: Aythya marila; assembly: GCF_965140915.1. NCBI lineage: Eukaryota > Metazoa > Chordata > Aves > Anseriformes > Anatidae > Aythya > Aythya marila. Next base: position 83,425,863 of record NC_139042.1, on the reverse strand, counting down.
CCTTCGTTCTTGGAAATGGTCGCCATTTCAGGGGACTTCAGTTCCCAAGTACTACAACGCTTTAGTCCTGAAAGCCAACCGTTTTTGAGAAGGAAGTGAAATGACTAACAACATAAGATCCTGCACAGAATTTCACCTTCTGTTTGCTGGCTTCTTCCATTGCTTACAGTCACTTCATGAAGTCATTTCACATTTCAGTATGTTTGCATCCTCTTTTTTTGTTCCCTCTCCTCTTCATTTATAAGGAGGGTGCCAAAAAGAAGCACCAGGTCAGGATTTGCTACTACAAAATATGATTTCTAACAAAAGCTGAACTTCAGCTTCTTACACAGACTACCTTATTCCTTGGAATGTTTTTGGTAATTTTTAGGTAATGTTCCAGGAAAAAGTGATCACATACAACTGGGAAAATATTAGTTTCATCACAAATTCCTATTTTTAGTAGAAAAAAACGCAACCTGAAATGAATTCAAGAAAACAGTAAGACGTTAGGGGTAAAGGCAGAAGTTAACTGACTAAATGTTAGTAGAACTGGAACATCAGCTGGAAGTCACATCAGCTTGCACCGATTCCACCACAGCAGCAGAGCCGCGCCGCTTGAACGTCCATCTGCCTCCTGCGCAGCCAGAGGAAATTATTGCTCTGGAGGTCACACGGTTATGCCCTCACTGCACCCTGTAAAGACTTCCCAGGGAGCATTCAGCACGTCTGGCTGGGGACAGGGCAGCCCCCAGCACGCTCCCTCATCCCACCTGTCGGGCTCTGCAGGGCGCTCAGCAGCCCTCCTGCTGCTTCTGCCTCCATCAGTGTCGCAGCACTCTGCGGGGACGCGCAGGACAGGGACCGTGCTGAAGCCAGCTGCCACTCCAATGTGACTTCAGCTTCAGTGGAGAGAAGCCTACAGAGACTCGAGCCCTGCGAACTCAAGAACTACGTGCATACACATTCCTGAACGGACTGGGACAGTTGAGAGCACAGGTTTGGGAGATCAGGAGTCTGAGTTTTCAGAAAGAAGTGGGTCTACATGTAACTTATTGCTTATAATCCTTTGATGAAATGTGCTATGCAGGTGCAAAGTACTGTCATGAAGTTAAACTAAGGGGTTTTGTTTGTTTTAAAATCTAGCAATTTCTCAGTATTTCCCTGTTTAACTAACAGACTGGTTCTTTACAAAAGTAAATATTGAGAGGAAAAAAGGACAGTTCCCCCACAATTTCAGCAAACATGTTTCATTTCCTGTACTAAAATCTGCAATGTCTTTCAAAAAAATATCAAAACATCTAGGAGAAAGTGAAAGTGCAAAGTTGCTTCCACCTCACCTCCTTTACTCCCATGGCTATGTCATCACCAGAACTTCGAAACCTCACTAATTCTGAAAGGCCATAGTAGCAGAAACAGTATTTGGCAGAGAATTTTGGCAGAGACTTGGTGAAGAACAGCTTCCTAATACTCAGTAGTAACCCCTACAACAAAGCTAAGGAGATAACACTTAGTTTTGTCCTCTTTAATTTTCTTTTTCTTTCAGATCAGGTGCCAACTATATTTTGCCCTTCCCATTTCTCTGATACTTCCAGTTTCATTTATTTAGACCAATGACACTTTCCAAAAGCTGGTGTACAACATCTTTATATACACTACAAATTCAGATTACCAGACTGTTGTCAGACATTGAATATATAAATAACTTTGCAAACTATTTACAGGTTTTAAACTAATCAGGTTCCAAGCAACCAACACGCTTAAGGCAAATATGACTGGCTGGCCGGCCTTTCAGATTTCTCTCCCTTCAGCCCCCCCACCCCCCAAGATGACAGGCAATAAACATGGAATTTAATTACCTCCTGCCCCCACACATTGACAGGATTTTTTGTACGGAGAGATGATCTAACTACTTACGATTTTTCCCTAAAACAAGGAAAAATGTTTAAAAATATATTTGTGTTTCTGTGTCAAGAGAATCAATAAGGTGCATACCAAAAAGTGAAGTCCCAATGTCTTACAACAACATAATTTTTGTATGCACTTGACAAAAGGTTTTGGGAATTTGGGGTAAGCATCAGTTTAAAGCTGTACAACCCTTTTTAGAACTATGCATTTATAAGCTCATTAGATGTAAAATCTAGAGAGCTCAAAGGAATTTTATGTAACAGGTGACACTGAGCAAAATAAAATGCAGCAAAGAATGGATTTTCAAAGCATATATTTAACTACACTAGAATTTCTCTCTTACACCATATTGCTGTGCAAGATACTGTTCACCAGGAAAAGGGATTCTGCACAATCTGCCAATCCTTACTGGAATAAAAATTGGCACTTAAAATAGTATCTTTTGTTACAACTTTATGTACTTAGGCGCAATCACAGTGCAATCCCTTTTGTCAATGCATGACTGAAGCAACCAAGCATATTCCGTGAAGTAGGTAGAGGTCACGTACCAAACGTGCTTAGTGCCTTCCTGTAAGTCCCAATCATCACTTTGTTCTTACTATTTTTCAATGCCCTGATTAGGTCTTTGTTTGGAAGTAATTAGCTATTGTGGTTTGAAGGATTTTGGAACAAAGCAGAGACTTTATACTGAACGCAGAGGTCATCTCCAGCAGAGACAAAAGGTAGCAAATTATCGATTAGCTTTGTATTTAGAAGCATCCCTTGGTTCACTGCTAGGATTGCTCCAGTCATCTGCTTCAGGTGTGGTCTTGTAGTGTCGCCACGCTGACTTATTAAAAACGGGAAGTCTTTCAAATGATTCACTTGAAAGGGCCTATGGGAAAACAAAAGCAACAGTAAGATATCACTTGGAGACGCCAAGAGCAAGATGATGCTCTGGGGAGTTGTTCCAATACAGAAGTGGTAACTATAGAAGTATCTTAATTATCCAAGTGTTACATGTCACAATGCTATTTTGAAAATACTTTGGCTGTGACCATTTGTTCCTGAAGCACTATATTTCAGAATAGGTTAAAATAAAGAAATAAAACTTGAGAACATTTTTTAGTGAGTAGTGCCTACACACCAAGAGGAAAAAGTTTTGGTTGGGAGCATTTTAGAGAGATTTGTTGTTAATACTTTACTTAAATATTCAACTTTCCCAATAAGCTCAGACTCAGTCAGCACACAAATCTGGAAATAATAGTTCAATCGATTAGCATGCCTTTCCCCCTTCCTCCCCCCAAGAAACACCATGCCTTTTTCCTCCACGCACACACATAGAAGATTAAATCCATCAGAAACTGAAGTTAGTGCAGGATTCCACAGCTTGTTCACTGTACGCAGCAAGGCACAGAGGTAACACTGAGTCAATGACCACTGCATGAGCTATGTGCTACACTATATTCTTTCAAATTCCCTGATGAAATTCAAGCAGTTTTAACTTAGAGCCCCTGACTCCTGAAAAAGGACAATAGGTTCAAAACTATCTAGTGCACAATGGTCAAGGACTGCATAGAAAAAAAAAAAAAGTACTAGTCAGGAGTTAGTCAAAAAGTCTTGTTCCAGTTTTACTGCAGTCAAAACTCATAGAATCAAAAAGTATTATCCAAAAATTCTCTCTTATCACACAGTTGTTTGAAAATTCAGCATTTACATGGGTTAACAAAATGCAAAGATCCAACACAGGACTGGAAAAAAAAAAAAAAAAAGAATCTAAAGCAAGCCAATCAGTATTAGTGTCAATGTTAACTTTTATAAAGTTCTGTTTTTAAGATTCTGTGTAATTAATTTGGATAAAACACAAAGAAAGTAGTGATTATGAATTTGAAAACAAAGAGTGAAAAGAAAGTTCAGTTATTAAGCAGAACATCTGCCTGCTATAAACTCTCAAGTTGCACTGTCTTGCTAGCTTATAATGGGGTGAAATTCATACCTTCAAATAAATTACAGCATCTGAACCAACACCTTCCATCGAGTAGAGTTTAAGGTCACCTTGGAAGTACCTAGCATACAGACGAGAAATTGGCAAGCCATAGCCAAACCCAGCCTAGAAAAAACAAGAAAACAAACAGAAAAAAACAAACATGAGGAAAGCTTAAAAAAGTGTTACAGATCACTGTTACAGATACCTAAACACCAGATTTCTAAATACCAGATTTGCCTCGATATATTCTTCAAGCTTTCCTTTATTTCCTCAGCCTGCACTGTAAGCTGGGATCCAATGCTTTGAGCAATCTTTTTTCCTAGACAGTTTTTTTTTTAAGCTTAAGTACAGAAAAGGAGAAAATAAACAATCCTGACAAAGGTTTGTTTCTTTATCTTGTCTATTTTTTATTTTCTCAAAGAGCTAGAATATGTTGCCTCCAGTCATCAAAGCTGCAAACTGCCTATGGCTTCCTCTCTATGATTACCGTTGATGTAATACTCCATTCTTTCTTTGGCAATACCAAATTTTTGTCAGATGCCGCAGATACAGTGGAGGTCAGAAGACTACCACAGAGTAAATTAACTTCATTAACAACATACAAAGAAATACAAGACAAATAATCCTTGGTATTGTTTACCCTTTCAGCAAAGAATGTGCACCTCTTCCAACCCACTCTTGCCAGAAGAAATTATCATAAAAATAAACAAGAGTCTCACTGCAGCCAAGGAGTAAGATTTCGGTCTATAGACCCTCTCTTTCAGATGGCTGGGTATGTGCTGACAATCACTGTTTGATTATTCACCTGAATCCCCCTGATTTTTTCAGGGCTATCCAAAGCAACAACAGAAGGACTCCAGACATACAAGCACCTGAAAGTAAGGATATACGAGGCAATAGAGTAACAGAGCTTTTCCAAAAAGGTGGGTTACAGGAAGAATTCAACACGTGAAGTTTCAGAAAACCAGTGAACTCATCCCACTATACTATTTCTACAAAGGCAACCTGAAAGATACAGGGAAGAGCACGGGTTCAGAGAGAGAGTAAAACATTTTAGTTGACTGATGTAATACTAGGCTTGCAATAAGTGAAAACAAAGCCCTGAACCTTAGTAACAAAGCCCCAAAATAAGACAAAGAAGGCTAAGAAGCAGGATTTCTGAGCATTGCAATATGTGCAATAGGCAAATGTGATGTCACTTTATAAGACATCCCTTGGGAGACCAGGGTGAATATTAAAGAGCTTTGTATTACAGCATCCATCACAAATTCTCCTGAGGTCAACTACCATTCCTACAGTAACTTTTGTCCTCTTTGCCGTTTTACAGAAGTCTAAATGTCGTGATCTTTAACTGATTACAGCGTTGCTCACACTGAACACGGACGGTAACAGTTCATCTGAGCAAAAGGGGAAAGTGAAACACTGAAGACAGACATTTTTTTCTACTCACAATTTTTTTTTTAATGTTTTTTTTTTTTTTTTTTTTTTAAAAAGAGTCCAAAAGCTTACTTGTATCTTTTCTGGAGACCGAAAAATAAATACGTTAACAAAACTAAAAAGCAAAGTAACTGAAAAGCAAATTGTAGATGGTACATACTGCTCAGCTCAGGTAAAGGGAAGTACCAAGCAATCCCAGAAACATATACTTCCCCCTCTGGAGAATTATACCTCCTTGAAATCCATGTCCAACTTCTGGTTTGTCTCCTGCACCTTCCAGGAAAGTGTTTTTACACTGTGTCCTGATCCACATAGCTATTTCAACTCTTCCCAAAAAAATTCTGTTTTTTTCTCTATACTGTCTTCATGTTATTTTCCAAAACAGTTAATTAGTAAGAAATACGAAAACAAAAGATGACCAATGAGTAACTGGTTAAGGCAAGCCTCAATGTATTTTGCAGAAGAGACCATCATCAAGAATCGATTGCTACACAGGTCTGTACTCGACCTAGAGGGAAGAATATAGTCAATAATGGCACACCTACCTTGAGATGAAAAAGCTTTTTAGGGCCAATTTCTCACTAAATATTATAGCATGTACTAAACAAACGGGAAATTATTAGTGTCACTAGTGTCAACAGGTTTAATTGAACCTGATTTAAGCCACACTTCTCGCACCGTAAACAAATCCTGCCAAAGGGAGAATCATTAAATTCTCTAAGAAGATCCACTTATTAAACATTACCATGTGTTCCTAATGTTTCCAGTGCGCATATAACAGCACAGATGAGCACAAGACCTGCTAGAATCAGAATGCTGCCATGGTAACAAGGTATCTCAGCAGATTAAAAAAACATTTGCAGTAACACCGAGAAAGAACTTCCACCAATCAACAAAACAAGCCCTCTCTTACACTCCAAGTCCATAAACGTTTCATAAACGAGACGGGGGGATCATACAACAAGGGGAGGGATAGTCAGAGCAGAAAAATACATCTATTTACACTGCACTGCAATTTAGTTTATGAGTATTACCTAAGTCAAGAATGACATGTGAACACAGACCTACCTTCTAGAGCATAATTCTTAAGTGGTTTGGTCTTTGGCACTAAGCAATAAAGAAACCTTCCCTCTGCATAGACTCTGAAGATGACTCATTCACGTGAAACCTTTCTGCTGAGAGATTATTTTTAGACTGACATACAAAGTATGGAATAATTGTTTTTATAACTGGATCTGAACCACAATACATGTCAAGCCTAACTGTGAAAGCCCTTTTTTTCCTTAGTGGAAAGGTATGCCACAGACTTGCAGTTCTTGATTTTTATTTATTTTTCCCCCTATCTGAACCCCACACATAAAAGCTTAACAATTCACAATGTTCAGTCATACAGGTAGGTCCAATTCACAGAGCAAAAGCTGCCAGGCTCACAAGAGAGGACACTTTGCAGGTCTGACTACAGTGACATACAGACTGAAAAGAAAAAAAAAAGCCTGAGGATGGGGCAGAGCAGAAGAAAACTAAGTATAAATGCCACCGAATCAAAGTAAGCTGTCTGGAAGATTAGGAAATAAATACAGGAATGTATTGCTAAAGATGAATAGAAAAAATGAATATAGTGTAAATCTTAAGCTGAACATTTTACAATCAGAGTCACAAAGGCAGAGACATTTTAATAGTGAATACAACTGGCAATCAAGGTACAAGTTTATAGTAAGGACAAGTTTCAAGAAATCTTTGTAGGCTCCTACAGTAAATTGCTGATCAAAACTGAGACAGAACAAAGGCAGATTATCAATCAAGAAAGATTCCACCATTCTTGATTTTAAGAAAGAAGTTCATATTTGAATTAAGGCCTGTTCCTTATCACTGCACTTATCAGAAAGATTTTTAAAAATTTTATGAAAGGCATGGTATCATTTGAAGCATTTTACCAAGATATATCATAGAATGAGGAACCTTGAAGAATTAATAGCAAGTCAATGTAGATACAAAACTGGGCTCCATACATACCATGGTGACATCAAGCACTGGTGAAAACAATGCAATACACTTACACACCATGATGCTATAATCTGTGGTCTAAGACAGTACCACAAAGGTTCTACTTATAGCCTAAAAAGAAATGTGTTGCCTCTGAACCACTCTGATTTGGTTTCAACCTTCAATTCACTGTTAATTGTTTTATATCAGAATCACACATAGTCATACACCCTCTGGCACCACATTATGTTAGCTGCCTGAAGGCACTTCAACCACAGAAGTACACAAAAAAAAAAAAATCAACACTCAAGAACATGATAAATGAGAAACAGGAAAAGGAAACCTCCCAGATAACACTTTTTCTTGACATTCTTGAAGATAAAGGGCTGCATGAAAAACAAAACCAACCAAAAAATTAGAAAAAATACAAAACAAAAATAAGAACAGATAAAAACATAGTATCAGTATTAACCTACTTGTTGAAAGCCAAAGGTAACAGAGGGAACAGCAGCCGTACAATTTTTATCAGAATGACCAATTTAAATTATTAGTAAACTGTTTTATTATTTTTTTACTAATAATTTAAAGAATCATGCCCACTAAAAGAATAGACACAATCAGCACTGAAATAATTATTTTCTTAGAAGCTATGGGATTTTTTTGTTTGTTTGAAATCTGATCTCATTCGAGAGCAGCACATGAGATCTCCAACTGAACAACAATATACCAAATGTGATGATATCACATGCACATCAGGGATTTTTTTTTTTAAATGCATTTTCATGGTCCATAACTTGCACAAGAATCATTTTCAAAGTTCCATATATTGTGCATTACCAGGAGGGGTTTCTCAAGGGCTGTTGCTCAGAGCATGGCTCAGCTCTTCAATGCATTTCCTACAGTAAACTGAGATTAACAGTAATTTATGCATCAAGGAAGAGCTCTTTGGGTTATACACCTTCATGGTAATACAGCACTAAAAATCCTGTCCATTAACCTGTGAAAATATTGTGCTTATGCAGACATGCTTGTTTCCGAGAATATAATGTCAAGACAAAGAAAAACAATTTTCTGTTCCAAGGACTAAGTGGTGATAACAAGCCTCGTTTTCTCCTGATGTGTTTTACCTGTGTAGAATTGCTAACAATAAACTATTAATTCAATGGAAAATCTGATCCATTAAATTGCACTGAAAGGAAATTGACAGAGTAGTGCTCAGGGACATTTAATTATGTATTACAATTGCTTACCAAAGGCACAGCTCTCGTGGGCTCCAAACTAGGTCTGGGTGCTGTTGAGTACATGTAATTAAACAATCTGTCTATTTTCCTTAAAGGTACACCTCCACCTTGATCACTTATCTAAGGAATAAAAAGTTAGTTTTAAACATCATGTTCTGAAAAAAAATGCAAAACACATTGAAATTAACTAAATGACTTTAGAAATATTAATGAATATGAAACAAATATTAGAAGTCATGCAGTACTTAATTTGACTTTTCAAATTACAAGTCACATTATTCTAAGCCTAACAGTTAGTAAGTTGCACATGAACTTAATCTTTAGGCACTTACCTTAATAGATAGATCTTCTTTCCCCAGAGTGACTAAGGTTTTGATTGATGGATAGCCTTCTCTCTTACCTTCATGCAACTCTACAGTAGCTCTCATTGAATTCTGAAGTTAAAAGAAAAAAAGTCTTTAATTCTAACTTTACCATATGTGCTTTTTGTGAGTTTCCACTGGCAGTCCATCACACATTAACATAACTTATTGCTAGAATTTACTGGTTTCACACTGTTTCATGACTTGTACCAAAGCATAAACAAGCAGTATACTAATTCTCATCTGTTCTGCTCAAGAAGTGGTGTTACAAATAGCAAAAGAGGAAGATCTAAATGAACATACTTGACTAGTGCCAGCAATCAAAACCAAAATACCATTTTTTCCTAAAAATTCTCTGACCAAGTGTAATTTTTTTCTGGAATTCTATTCAATTGCACCACCTAGAGACCACCTGTCTGATTCCAAAGATACAGTAGCCCTCATGTTCTGTGTTCACTGTTGTTCCAGTGATTCACAAAACACAAAACCAAGACAAAGCATGCCATTTACATTATTCAGACATATGCACTGCTCTTAAGCAGAAGGCACATGCAATAATGAAGCAAGCTTGTAGAAACTGTAAGATAATACATCATCATTGCAAAGACTATTATGAGTTAGTTTAAATTAATCAGCTTCAAAAGGCCAAAAGGAGAAGAGGGAAAACTCAGATTTATTTATTTTTTTTAATTATATAAGGGCATAAGAGGATTGTGAACTTGATATTCATCAAAGCTTCAAACTCTTCACTGGGATAAAAATAAGAAAGGAAAACTGAAATAACACTTCAGAACTGTCACTGAAAAGAATCTCAATTTCAACAGTAACACAAGTTCACGAACCCTTTCCAAATATTAACAAGTACAACCTACCTTGAATAATTCAAATAACATATGAAACAAATGAGATGGTACGTAGACTACTTGAATAGGCTTGTTTGGAGCTTTAGCTGGAAAAAAAAAAAAGATTTTTTTTTTCAAACGGTATCTTGAAGCATTTTTACTTATAGGATTAACATGAAGCTATAGAAAAAGAGCAGTATGTATGCATGTTTTCGTTTTCCAAGTGCAAAATATGATCCATAAAAAAATCAGTTACTGCTAATCATCTAAATGATACATTCTAATGATTTTTAAAGACAATGTCAGCAGACTTTTAGATATAAAACTAGACTAAGAAGGGGTTATTCAGTACTAAACGTGGTATTTATGACAGCTTTCCCACTTGTGTAGGATTTTTTTTTTTCTAAACACATGCTATATTTAAACATTTGCTGGACAAGTCTTAAAAGTGAAAAAAAAAATCACTGTTTAAATATTCTAAAAAATAAACATTTTCCCTTAATTAAAGCATTGAAAATACATTTTGAAAGTCTGAGTACCATACATTTAAAATTATGTTTTGGAACAAGAAAATTATGATAACTTATTGCTTTGTTTACTGTGCTAGTGCTTCAACAGAGGTGTGTAGCATGGCACAGCTCTGGACACTGGTGCTAGCTGACTGGCAGGAATTAATATAGCTGCACTTAATATGTTCCAGGACAGTTTTCATGCTCAAGATGCAGTCATCCCTGAACATTCAATTATCTACTGACTTAAATTATACAGTCATAGCCTGTCAGACTCAGCAGCAGTTCACATTGAAGAGAAAGCTCTAAACCCATGCTTCTGAAGTTGCAGGTGGATATCAACATGAATGCACAGAGTCAAGTTCATCCTGTTTTGGCACAGAGGGCTGATGATAATACCAGATACTACTTTAACAGACAGATAGGAGGGTATGCAAAGTCTTCTAATTTCCAAAAGATCAGGTAAAAACCCTTTGGAAAAGGAGAAAATCCAAATAACGTTCTGCTTAATTAGTTGTAAGGCAACTTGCAGCCTTATTAATATTCATTTCGTTTGAGTCCATACTCCAATTCTCTTATACCTCACCAAATTCAAGGTTCTATTTTTTTCAAATTCAAAATTTTGAGTACTTTCTGTTTCTGAGACTTTTACAAATCCTTGCCTTCTGATGAAGTTTGGAAACATCTTCTGTTTGGACTGCTGTCCAAACTTTGTGAGAGGATTACTCAAGACTTTTTTTTCTTTTTTAACAGTAAAAAAAAAAGGGACTGAGAGTAGAATTTATGAGGGTATTTCAAAATGAAATAAGTTTGAGCTCCATTAAAAGATGAGGAGGCAGGCCTGTTTCTTTCCCAGCCACAAGGATTCTCAAATGCCTTTGTTTTCCTTAAAGTGCTAGTGAATTTAGCAGATAGCATTCTGTATAAATATCATTGTGATGAACTAAAATCCAGGTGTCTACAGGGACACATAAGGACAAGAAAAGTAGCTGCATATAGGACTGCAGAGTTCAAATTATAGCCTACAATTAATTACCAAAACTGTGAACCATGGATATTAGACATGCTTTTTCTTAATTACATCACTTAAATGAGTTTCACAATTACCATTGAATTCTTCAACTTCCAGATCAGGTGCCACCATATAGTATTGTTCACACAACATCTTAGCTGTTTCATAAGCATCTACAAAATGAGAGAACAGAACACCAACTTATGAAAAGCCAGCTAAAAAAGACTAGCAAAGTTTATCCCATATCTGAAGACTACAAGCAGAACGCTAATTTTAACCTGTTTGCCAGCATGAAACTGGTATCCATTCTAATCTCTTTTTATCTATAGATTCACTGCCAATTTGTCAAGAAAGAGCAAATTCTATTTAAAGCTCTGAAAAAAAAAAACAAAAAACAAACAAAAAAAAAAACACACAAAACAAAACATGAAATTACTAGAGGCAAGCTATTTTTCCATCTCTGCTCAGGGCTTAAAACGAGGAAGGATCTAAACCTAGGCAGACCACAATACCTATTTATTTATCATGTCCTATTCACAACTTAATACTTGTTCTCTCCTAATGAAACAAAGAAAATATGACATTGCAACCACAATTTATTTTTTTCAACCACGATACAGTTTACAACACTTGACTTTTCAATGTCATCTCAGGGAGAATCTGAAGTCTTTAAGATTACTGATTCTCTCCTACCGAACCACAACAGAGAGCTTACCCATAGTCCATATCAACCTTTACGTACTGACAAAATACAGCAAGAAAGTTGAAGTTATCTTTTGTTTGAAAAATTTTTAGTTTTTCTAAATATTTACTGGTATCTCCTTTGCAAAAACACCTCAGAAATAAGCAACACATGTTAGCCTAAGAAGGAACTACAAACTCAACTACATGCAACTACACTGTTTAAGTTACCTTAATGAAAATAGTTTAAAGTAATGATTTTTTTCCCCTCATAATTAGGGTTGGCTAGGAACAAGCACCTGAACAGACGGTGCAATCCTGTAGACAAAGAGAAATTTGCTGAGATACTGTAGCAGATCCATTTGATCCAGCCCTAGAAATTACCTTCTTCCTCCTGCTCGAAGTGATGCTACAAAAAATAAGTCACTGCCAAGACTCACAGCAATGCAACAAGCACAATGAAAGCAAAATCACTAGCCCCCAGAAAGGACTGCTTGTTTACCTTTAATTGTTCTACTTCAAGATGTGCTGCCTACAGATGTAATCTATATTTGTACCCTGTTAACTAGAAAGAATTTATACCAGTTATTCTGACATCTGCGAGGCTGGACGTATCAAACACAGGTGACACAGATGCTGCTTGAGCTTTAGTAAAATGGAGCTAATCGATGCTGGGAATGTTCTTGATCAAGTCCCCAGAACGTTTCAAAGTCATCTGTCCAACAGGAATCATCTGTATCAAGATAGCCAACTTCAAAGACCTCCTCTAAAAGAGCCCTGTCATTGGCACAATAAAACGTGCCCTAGTAAAAAAGACTAAAATCCTATTTAATATCCAAGCTCTGCAGGAAACCTCAGCCTGGGATGTGCATAACTTAGGGAAAAAATGCGGGAATATCTACACCTACACAAAATTGTAATATCTCAGAACTTCTGATGGCCCTGGGAATAATCCTGTTGTGCTTTAGCTAATAGGGGCATGAGGAGCACTGCCACAGTCTTGACTCAGTCATCAAAAGTTGAAGACAGGCATGCAGCTGTTACAACCATATGGTTGTCTACGTGGAGAAAAGATATATTAGCATGTTTCAAAGACTTTCCACATCAAAAGTGGATATCGGATGTGGATCAAAGTGGTAGAAGTCAGATTCCTTGTTGTAGAGAAAAACACCGAGGCCTCTGAAAAGCATACCAATAATAGGGTGGTAATAAATGAAAGAGACCTCAATATACAGATGTAGAGCAGACACAGCCACTATACAAAACTTAAGAGAATTAAGATTCTGAAAAAATTCTACCTAGCCTCCCTAAGCTGAACAAATATAAGACTCGCCCATTTTCACTAAGCAGCCACCCTTGCGATGAAGGGCAAGGCACTATCACTTCACGATCCAGTGAAGTATCCACTCATGAGGGAAAAAACAGTGTCAGAGTGCAGTCTCAAATTTACCCTTCTTCTCTGCCTTTGGCAGAAGCCTAGGACTTTTAGTTAAAAGAAACTGTGCCAAAAGGTTCAAGGCACACCTCATGTCATGGCTGGAGGTAAGCAGCAACAGGATTGAAGGATCTATCAGTACATCTGAAAACCCAGCTCAAGTAAAAAGCTGGGAATTGCTCTCAGCTCAAACAAATCTTACTGTAGGACAGTCAGTGGGATACCGAGACCTACCTCAGGCAGTTAGAGGCGCAACACTCGGTGAAGCTGCTTGAAGTAAGAAGTGGTTGTTTAAATCATTTCTTTCATGTTCAAAGATCTTACAGAGTTTGTAGCTGCCACATAGGGTGCCAACACCTTAACTCTAACAAATTGCTTCAAATACCACCTATGCACCAGAACATGTTGGAGCTAGCACAGGATACAGAATGTAAATTAACCACTCCATCACCTTGAAGATGGCCTCACTTACACTGACTATGGGCAGGCTCTGCCTTTAAGAACATTTGGTTTATTTGAAACAACACTGGATACTGTTTATGATGTCCTCATTTTGTTAAAGGATATTTCACTAGATACAGATGATGATTTCAGCCACTAGCTTGAAAACTGGACTGAGCACTTTCTGATGCTGCACACTCCTCTGTTCACAGCAGACAGCAGCTATGAATTTCATGATCAAAACAGATCCGAAGATTGCTATTAGAAGGAACATTTAAATAAATAAGCCTGTAACATACAATGTCAAGGTCAAAGAGTAGTAAGATCAATCAACAGAAAATAGAGCTGCTGAAAAAAGCCACCTTGGAGCCAAAGAGCTAGAAGCCAAGAAGCCCTGCTAACAGTAAAAAGCATCTACATTACAAAGCAAGCTATTGTGCAAGCCAAATTCTAACAAAGTTTTCCCTTTCAGCTGAAAGCTGACAAAAAGCGAAGGCGAAAACCACATTCTTCCTCTTTTGTAACTGCATAAATAGCAACGAAGGGGAGAAGGAAGAATCAACTCCTACAGCAAAAGCTGTATTTGTAAATACACCCAGAGTGTGAACCTTCAATAAGCCAGTTCTTGAAGGGGACAGCATCGCCTCATGCATATTTACTAACATTCAGAAAGCTTATAAGCATAACAACCAGCAAACAAAACACCACATGAGACTATGACAGATCATTCAGGTACAGCCATCACATACACGTCTTCTGTACAAGAGAGAATAGGCTGTGATGTGGTAAGATACACAAGGTTAATAATTGGAATATCCATATATAGCTGAGGACATTTTACTTAAACGCCTTACTAAATAAATCAGAAAATGGCACGTACATGTATTCTCAAATTTCTTTAGTACTGGTATTAAGGAAAAACAGTAGTACCTTAGAACCTGTTCCTAAATATTTTTAGGGAAAAAGGCACCTTATGTTTTAATAAAACATTTAGGCATTTAATCTGTTATTTGTCTCCCTAGTTCTACTAACAGATCAGAAGTTTCAACATTCTTAACTACAAAGACATTAGAAATTCTGAATAAGCCATGGCTTTATTGTAAGCAACTGCAGAGCTTCTATTTCTTGGTGTTTCTTTTTCTTTCGGTTACTGTTTTAAGTGTATTGAATCAATAAAAATCACCTTCAGTCTTAGGAATCTGAATAATACATTTATGTATATTCTAAATTGTGAATTTTTTAATCAACAAAAAATATGAACCCGGTCTCCTTACCTTTAACCACCTCTGCCACATTACAATTAGGGTCAATACTTCCAATATGTTTGGGGTGAGCTGGATTAATGTCTCCTCCAAAAAGAAGTGCTAAAAGGAAAAACAAATGGCAGTGACTCGTCTGTTTCACTTGAGGCAGCACAGAAAGTTTAAATCTGGTAATATCTTGACCTTACTGAATAGCACGTCATTTTTACAAAATTTTTAAAAAATTTTTGCAAATTGTCAGAATCCTTGTTTAGGAAAACTCTCGGCTGTATGCTCTCCACTCTGTCTTTTGCACAGGGTCTGGCACTCACCAGATCCTTCACTGAGATTTTAGCTCTCAAAGATGCAGAAAGATTTCACACTTCTTTTTTTCAGAAGTGATTTTCTGCTGCTTTAGCACTTAAGCAGGTAAGAAACAGAGGCAGTATGAGGTAAGCAAAAGACGGAATACGAAAGCTTTATCTATTCCAGTAATGATGAGCTAATACATTGGCACACTGCACATTGCAGAACCACACAGGAGACTGTGCCAATAATGAAACAAAGTGCAAGCTATATAACCTGTTTCCAAACTCTACTTTTCAATTGTCTTTCTCAGTGCTTCAAGATTAATTTTTAGCATCACAGATAGATCACTAACATTGGTTATCACAGGGAACTTCTACTAAATTAAGCATCTACAAGCTTTTTAAAAAGTTTCAACCACAGGACAGTGTATTTCAGTTCAATAAAGTAAATTTATACTTCAGAACTAATGCATGTGATGCTCACACTTGGCCTCGAAATTCTATTACGATGAAGCTTTTATTACTGTTGTAACTCTTACAACTCTAAGAGAGCCTTTAAACTGTTTATTCATCATTTGTCTGCCCAGTTACAAGAATAAACTCTATTTATTTCACTGCATGCTTTGGCACATGAAAGCTACTTGTACACAGACAGCATGGCATTTGCTAGTCTCATAAAAGGTTATTGGAAAGACACACAACTTGTAAAACACCTTAGTGCATTACTGCACTTTTGCTCCCCATTACCTGTAGTGCACCCATATTCTAATAGCCCACAAAAGCAGAATACTGGGCAGACAATGAAGCTTTAGTGCTAAAAGGTACAAGATACACTAAGAGATCAAGATTGATCTTAACTTTACATAGATCACTTTCTGCATGGCTGCACAGAACGGTTACTAGGAGCTGTGCAAGTAACTCCTTTCATTCTGTAATATGAATATGAAAAGGTTTATTAGTAACACCATAAAGCAATGACATAGAACTCAATGGCAGAGAATGACTAATTCAAGTATTTATTCTTAAATAGAAAATAGGGAGTAGAGGGAGACAAGGATTATAATTTAAACCTTTAGTTAGAAGTACTCAACTAGTATTAGTTAAAAAGGCAAGGAAGTCTAGATAACTTGCTGAAAAATTAAGCAAAAAGACACACACAGTATTCTTGCATCCTCACATTTGATTATGAAATAAATGCCAACTCTACAACCTATGCTGGGAGAATTCTGAGCAGAAAAATACGGCTACTCCACTGTCTAAAAATACTTCATGTAACACTATGCAAGCTGTCTCTGCCAACAAGATTAAAAAGTGACAGCCACGCTAACAAAGCCTGACAATTCTGGAAGAAAGCATACTGGTGGTTTGGATTCATTTCTGACAGCTGTGCAGTACCATATTAACCTGTTGCCAGTATGTTTTTACCATAATTAGCACAGAATATTAAGAATTAGTCATGAGTACTAAAAATACTACAACAAAGCTACAGTTTCTTCAGGTTTACAAGCAACAAGCTCTTGAAGATGAAATAAGCAATTACTTACTGTGTTGGTTAATAAGCATACGGAAAGAGATGCGGTTGGTGTAGAATCTATCTAGAAAATACTGGATGTTACTGCTAACAAATGGATCAAAGCCATATTTTTCCTTGTATTCAATCACCCCTTGAGCCATGGTTGGAACCACATCATTGTGTCTGTTCCTGACTTTAATTAAAACATCTAAAAAGCTAGAGGAAACAAAATTAAAAACAGATTGTTAAAGGTATAATTAAACTCAATCTCTCACTTTTGTTTTCAACTCTCCACACCATAACCATTTTATCTATTTGCCATCCCACCCAGTAAATAAAGAAGTCATACCTAAACAAGCTTATTTAAAGAGAAACATTAGGTCACAAGGGTCTGTGAAATATTTAAGGTCTCAATTTGAATCATTCCTTCCCGAAACATCCCTTTAGATTAAATCCCTTTGCTATTAACTGAGAACAAGATTCCCTTTTTATATGCACCACAGTAACTCTCATTCTCTGTAACTAACAGTAACTGGCAGACTGGAGAGGTAACTCAGAAAATAGCACCCTACTGCCCCCATAGAATTTCCTGACAAGTATTATAATTCATAATTTCTTCCCAAAATTCACTCTGTGCAGTGTAATTTTTGAATGCATTTCTTTACCTGACATCTATTCTGAAGTTTGAGTGCCGGGATAGGTAATTATCATCTGTGTGCCTTCTGTTCAGTTTCCTTTTTACACCACTGGATGGCAGAACACATACAACGGTGCTCTGACAGATATCTCTGTGGTAGGTTGGGCAGTTTTAGGATACCACTTCCTTTGTTTTTAACAAATACTTCTCTTGAATCAGCTTGGGGGATTTTTGTTTCTGCTGCCAAGGCAGCTCTACACTTATCTTAAAAGTGCTCATCCTGTTTATTCCACACGCAAAACTGTGCATACTTTAAATATTAATAATTATTAGCTTTTAAAAGCCTAGACATAGGAAAAAATCAGTGCTACTCAGTTCTGCTCTATTTTGTAATGTGATATGGATGTTAGTACTACAATGTTTACATGATCTTGTTAGAAAAAACACAGTGAAACACAGCTTTCAGAAGAAAACAAAGCTGGGAGTCTTGTTGGGCTATGCCTGCATCTGCAAATCTACAGACTTGGCTATGTAGTTGACTTTAAAAAAATATGTCAGATTTATACTGAAAAGAGATGTATTATTTGCACCAAAAGCGAAATATACACCAGCTAAGGAAGCAAAGAAGACTAAGATCACAAAAAGTAGAAGACTACCAGTTAGTCACCACATTTAAAGCACAAGCTTCCTTCCTGTTCATAACCAGTTAGCCAAGACAATCGTTTGATGGTAAAACATATGCTTAGCTAGTGATAAGCTTTTAAAATTATTTCTTCTACTGTACCTTGCCAGCTCCAAAGGAACGTAGGATTAATATTTAATACTCTTTCATCATCCTTGTTCTGATCACCACTTTTTGACCATATATTAACAAACAATTCAGTTGCCTTTCAACACTGTTTTGTTGCATATAAAAGGGGAAGTTTTAACTGCCTGAATCTCCCCGAAAATTTTCACAGTACAGACCAACTTGTTCCCTATTGCTTTCCAATCTTGCTGACTGCTTCAGATATTTTAATAAAGAATTTACAGATCATTTAAGTCTTGATTCTGTATGATTTGTAACCCTCTGAGATCTGGTATTAGCTTTCCAGACAAGACTACTGCCCAGCTATTTTATTCATGCTTTCTCTCTGTTTCAGGGCAACAAGACTGGCTTAAAACAGAGCTGAGAAGCAACACTTCCAATCATATCTGAAAGATAACAACTGACAGCACTCTCTACTAGCTGCTATTTGCAGACAGCTGTGCTTTTCATTTTTAAGTAGCTCCACTACCCACAATATATACAACATGATGCTTATGTGCTCCACGAGGGCACACTGTTCGCAGATATCCTGCTACTAAAGTGCTCAAATGCACCGAGCGTGCTGGAAGGGCAAACAAAGGTCTAGGCTGTTTACCTATTACAGACCAGCAAATCATAGCCGAAGCTTGGTGTGTGAATGCACACAGTAAAGGAATTCTTCGCTCTTACAACGATCTGACAGCCTCTTGTCCTATCTTCAAAGATAACTGAGTTCACTCAAGTGTTCCCATAAAGTAGAGGCTTTCAAGTGACCAAACATATCAAAGTATATATGCTAATTTCAAGGCAGTGGCACAGAAACCACAACACATTTCCTTCCACTCATTCCTTACCCACTCCCCATCCCGCACACACCTGAAAGGCATTTGAAGCTTTTGCTATACTGAAACCATAGGAAGCCACATAAAAAAAATCTTAAGTGGTCATGGGATTGACTGAGAAAAATCGATTGCAGAATAGCTCTGAAAGTTTTATTTAGCAATAAATCTTCAGAAAAATTCTGTTTTGCATTTGCACAACTACAATGAATAATGCTGTTGGTCTGACAGAAGAGCAATTACTAATATGAAGCTACTTCAGTCAAATAACTTCAGTGGCTTCTGTATTAACAAAACAATGTTTGTTACCACAGCTATTAAATAAATTAAGCCTATGCATTCCTGTGAAGGTAATTAATGAATGTCAACACACAAGTTATTTTTAAGTCCCTAATGGCAGTAATAGGCATTATTCTGTTTTGATTTATCAGGACAGTGCAAGAAAAGTAATTTTAAAAACTCAGTATAAAGACAAAAGGGAATTTTTGCTATGTCCATTTTATGGATAGCATTATCTGAAAGGTTGAAGAAAAACTGATGCATGTAGACTGTCAAAAATCCTCTTAAATAGGACATATGTGTGTATATACATACATGCACACAATATTCTTTGACTGACAGACTGTTCTTTTTTTAAAAAAAAAAAGTGCTAGCTACCTGGTAGTTGAAAACCACCATAAAGACAAACCAAGTTCGCACTCTGAAAAATTCCCCTAGTAGAACGTAACTATTTTCACAGTAAAAACACTAAGTGAAGTAGCATTTCACATTATTTTGAAGTAACAAAACACCATGTGCTTATTCCAATCTACTCCGATAGTTATTTCAAATTGCTAACAGAATTGCTATTCCAATCTTTGTGCTGCACAAGGAAAAGTTATTTTTTAATTACTAAATTTCATATTTGTGCATTATCTATAGACATATTCACAGTGTATTACTTCAGTTACTATTGAATCTGGAATACTTTCTCTGACACACTGCCACCACAGGGTGAGCAAGAAAAAAAATCCAAGAAACTCATGGGTACGGAATGTGGAGTGTTTGTTCTTTTCTTTTTTTTTTTCCCCCAATGTACAGATAAACACCACTTTTTACAAAACCTTCTGTTTTTGAAAAGCAACTTCTGCCTTTGCATGATCATCCGGATGCATACTGCCACCATGGGAAGTTCCAAACACTTCTGCCAGCTTACACACTCTACCAAATGTGAACACCTTATCTTAAAACTTCTGCAATCACATTGTTTGACAGATCTAAGGAAAGACTTCCTACCAGACCCCTCTGCACCTTGAGTAAAGATACTGTTATTATCAAAAATTCCCAAAAGGTCTGACAACATTGTAGCAAGTCTTCATCCAGTCCACTAACCAATAGAACGTGAAGAAACTGAAGCATTTCTGATCCTCTGTAGCACAGAAATACGTGGCAGAAAAATCCCTTTGATGCATTTTTCCCCATGTTCAAAAAAATTCATGGCTATGCATCTGTCCTCAAATTTATACGCTAAGGGCACAGGCAAGCTGGGCTACTCTGGGAAGCCACTACTCAGCGTTAGCATTGGTTTAGTCTGCACCTACTCATACCTGCTCACCCGCTGTATTACGTTGGCACTGCTCTCCTTGTGGGCCTCGGGGCACAACAGTTTAGGGATTGATGGGGCTGAAAGAGGGCTATTTTTCCACTAGATCAGTTTCCCAACTCATTTCACTGTATGGCTGAGCAGACAGCTATGCCAACACATGGATAACATCTACAATCCTGTACGTTGATATGAAAAAGGGGCCCTGAGCTCTGAGAACACCCAAGCAGGCTCCCCAGGTGAGCAGAGAGGTGACACAAAGTCAGAGGGCAGTTTTACATTCAACTAATACTGTCATTTCACCATTTTAGAAAGCATTAATTGAAGTACCACCTCCAACATCATACATCTCACCCTTCAAAAGCCATGCTGCCCGGTGGTTGCCACAAAAAAAACTCACTATTGCAAGAGGTCCAAACTCTGAATCAGTCTGCAATTACTTGTGCTAGAAATTGCTCCTGAGGACATATGAACCTGGAGACACTGAGCCCAGCTTGACTCTGATAGATGCTGTGTAAAGAAGGGTTAAGAGAGATATCCACGCATTTGCTAAGGAGTATCAGAAAACCAAAAAGCCATGAAATATTTAAAGAAAGTAAATCCTGGTCTGCAAGACTGCCTCTCGCCAGCTATTGACTGAAGCAGACAGCATTGCTCTGTTCCATCCAAGAGGAGCCTGTAAGATTCAGTGACCACTCCTGAAATGACAAAAACTTGTATAATGAGTAGCCCTGGGTCATTTTAAAATATCTGATACATTTGCAAACTGCAGCAAGTTCATTTCTCAAGACTGAGCCACATGTATTTAATTTCAACTAAAAAAAATGAAAAACCAAAACAATTTGCCTGCTGTAGAAATAGCACTACTATAAAAAACATCTAACCCAAACTTCAGAAAGGACTCATCATGTGCAAGCTAGAGCTGCATTCTGAAGGTTCAGACCCACAACAACTGTCAAGCCATCAAGCGACTGGCACTGGCAATCTGAGACCTACCTGGACTATGGGACATCTGCCCCTCTGCACAATCCTGGTGGTGGTGACACCAGAGTATTTCATTTGCTGCATGGTATTCAAGGACAAGTATGGAACTGTGATCAGATCCTCTTATAAGGGCACGTCTATGGTTATCAGATGTGTCTAAAAGAGCACTTCAGCTCTTTCTCTTCTCTCGTGCTGCTGTTACCTTGATAAGCAGCACCAGAACCTTAAGTCCACCCCAGCAGGTCCCAGATAATGGGTCAAATTCTGAATTCATTGTTATATAGTTACAAAACCAAAGTGTTATAGAACCATTACTGAAAAGAGTTCCCAACATTTCTCCTCCTGCCATATAGACATAAAAAGGGGACAGGGCTATAGAGCAGCAACATGGGACACTGGTAGAGAAGTTGAGAAATGGTTAGATTTATCCATTGGATTATTAAATTTTTAAAATAATTGCTAATTACAGCTCCATATCCAGTCAGATGGCATGGCTTTCAGAAAGTTAGGAAGAGATGACATGCAAAAGAGTAGGAAAGTAAATCTGCCTAATCTCAAGCAGCCTATCCAATATCATCAATAAGAATAAATTGGTCTTCAATTGGATAATGTAGGTTTTGCATCTCTTCAAAGGCCAAACTCAGTATAAAAGAACACTCTTCCTGCCTTTTGGACAATAAGTATAGTTGGACTTTATCTCAGAAGGCTGCAAAAGAATTCCTGGTGTTCCTTACTATATGTATTTAAATACACATCCTAAGATCTTTGACATCTTGTGATTACTGTAACAAAAATTACACTGATGGAGTAAATATTTGGTTTATCATATTTGGTATATCATACTGATATAGAATATCTCACCGAATATTTCACATCATTACATATCAAGGTCAGAAATGCCCATTACCACTATGACAATCACAAATTACACCTGGTAACTGTGAACAAACCCCAAAAACAGATCTCCAAGAAAACTGCTGACCAACCTTTTACACACTCCATAAATAAATATATATTTAGTAAACTACCTTGAACCTCTGAAGTCTGAGAAACACTGACATTCAGTTACCTAACTGCAGAACATCTAAAATGGAATAAGCAGCTTCATAACTACATTGCATCCATCTTCACGTCTGGGATATTATAGGCTTAACGGGACCTGTTATGCTTGCCAGGCCCACTTACATGTCCAGGACAGCTTCTGTCATCTCAAAGGGAAACTGAAGTTCTTGAGTAGAACTCAGTTACCAGATGTTCTAAGTCAAACAGTAGGAACTCTTACTGCTAAGATAGTCACAAACAGAAACTCTTGTCCCATCAGCAAATACACCGTAAATTCAGAATCCTCCGATGTAACAGTTAGAAATGGTCAAAGGGTTCAACTAATTGATCCAGTACAGAATAACTATGCCTAAAACATCACTAAAAAGATATCCAATGTGTTCTTAAAAGCTTTTAATATTAGAAGCTTTTTAATATTTTCAGAAGGCTCTACAGCCTTCTCAAATGGTCTTTTTCAGTTTGTTCTCACTAATATTATAATCTGTACTCTTTGCCCTGTGTACAGATCTCAACTTTAGCAAGTATCAGCCCCTTTCAAGTACTCCAATTCCTCATTTTCCTCATTTAGAGGAACCAATCCGCCCTTATTATAGTCACTTCTTTTTTGTACACTCAGACTTCTAGCACCTTGCACTTCAAAGTTTTTTTTTGCCAGTCCAAATGACTCCCTTCAACATGTTTCAGAGGTCAAATCAGTTAACGTATGTGAAACTAACAGTTTATTCAGTTACATTAAACTAACCGGGTTAAGACAAAACACCACTTTTGCACAGCACAGGCAGTTTGCTGGACTACAAGATGTTTTACAAAACACTTCCTTCCAACACTATCTGATCAGGTAGAATAGTCAGAAGAAGCCCAAGTTTGAAAGACAAGCTACCTGTAGATAATTGATAATTAATGTAGATAATTTCTACCTTGTAGAAAATAAATCTACAAGAAATAATCTTTTCAAACGAAGCTTTACAGTAGAAGGTATCTACAGAATTAATCATATTTTTTCTTTAATCTCTGAGGCACATGCATGCTGCTGCACTATCTTTTCACTTGCATATGATTTTCTGTGTGTTTTATGAAAAGATTTTTAGAAAACATTCTGACGGCATTCATATTATTTTGTTGATACGGAAAATTAAATATGCCTTGCTTTTCAAAACATAACTAATATTATTCAATGAGGTAGTTGAACATCAATACCTGAAGTCCTTTTAAAAACCTTTTAGATAATTAAGAATGACTGATACATCAAATTTCCCTCAGTTTGAAGGTATTCAACCTGTTAATGTACATTACATACAACAGAGTACTGAGCTCAGTGAATAACATGTCTCAGACATCACGGAGGAAGCATTTCATGCTATTTCTTAGCCTATCAGACTGCATAAATCTAGAATTCACTGGTTAAAAGCACTTAGATTCCTGTATTCAGCTCCTGGTTACAAATTTGGCTTTAGCTACATGAATTCTACATTACAAATGAGATTGCTACTATTCTATGGTTAACAAAAATTAAAAATTGTCGCAAAGAAATAGATTACTCACTCATCCAGAACATGAGGATCCTCAGGACTTTTATTTTCGTATTCTAAAAGCTCAAGAAAGCTCTGCATATACCTGAAACAAGCAAAGATGATAAAGAAAGAGTTAAAATACTTATAAAAAAAAAAAAATCAGAAGTAATTTAGCTTTAAGTCTTAAGGATACAACCTCATCTGAAACAACAGTAGTGTAGCACAGATGTCTGCAAAAGCTATAATGAGGAGCAACACTGTAACAAAGCAACTACAATATTCTTAAAACTCAAAAGAATGTATCATGTTCACTTAAAAACTATCATTTATGTCCCTACAGTCCAAAACTCAGGAAAATGAATCATAGCTTTTAGTTCAGACATCCAACACAAACAAAATAACTACTGAGGCTTAGAGCCACAGAGGTACCACACAGGCCTCCAAGAAGATTTAAGGCAAAGCACCATTCACTTGACATGAACGTGGCCAGCCCTCTGCAGGAAACTCACCCAACACCAGGATAAACATCACCACCCCACAACACTTGGCCTGAAGCAGGTATGCTAAGTAATACAGATGTAGCTTTACAGCTAAAAGAAATGTGGGTTTTTCTTGGTCTGAATCCCCCACATAAAAGGTAGGGCTTATTTCAGCGTTATTTCCAAGTGAGTGTCAGATTATAATGCCAAGCATTAGAAAGAGAACCTAGTAAGAGCATAATGCAGCTCAATCCCATTAGAAAGTTAGCCTCACCAACCTACAGAATATTGGGTATTCCAGGAAAAAAAAAAAAAATTGAAAGCAATATTAGAAGCAATAATATTTCTAAGCAAACAGAAAGCTTAAGAAAAGTGGTAACAATATGTTTCGAAAGCTTTTACTAGTGACCTTAACATTCAAAGTTAGATATGAAATGTAGCCAAAATGTTTTAAGTAATGCCAGGGCTGTCACTCTGTATCAGCAGCACTGGGGCCAAGGGACAGGAACAACAGACAAGCAGTTGCAACAGAAGTGATGAAGAGCAGTGATTTACGACGGGGAACAGGCTCCTGGCATTGGGCTGACCCCAGCCAGCAGCCAAACACCCACACTCTCCTTGCCTGATGTTGGTGCAGGACCAGAAGGAAGGTGAGAAGACTCGCAGGTCAAGATAATGACATTTTCATAGGAAAATAAAGGCTGCAAGTGCAAAGCAAAAAGAACCAATTCACTACTTCCCAGGGGCAGGCAGATGTCCAGCCACATCCCGGGATGCAGGGCCCCAGCACGCAGTGATTGTTTCCTCCTTTCTTTAAGCTTCTACTCCTAAGGCCAATGGCATATTGTAATGCTCAAGTTCCCTCTGGACACCTCAGATCAGCTGTGTCCCCTCCCCATCTCCTGCCCACCCCCAACCTACTCGCCAGGGTCGGGGGCAGAGCACTGTGGGCCGTATAAGACAGCCTTGTCATTGTACAAGCCCTGCTCAGCCACAACCAAAACACTGGCGTCACCAACACCGCTTCAGTCACAAATTCACGGCACTATGCAGAAGGTGACTCCGTCCCAGCCAGGCCCTGTACAGCAACAAAGCCGAGATCAGTTCTGTTGAGTGTTCGGAACTGAACATTACCCTATTTCCACACCACAGCACAAGCAGTCTTTGAAAATCTACTTGTGGATGATGACTGTAGTCTTGCAGAAGTCTACACACAGGGGACAAAACACGCAACCGGAGTGACAAGGGACAGGGAGGGTGCAGAGGACGGAGCCAGGCTCTTTTCAGTGGTGCCCAGCGCCAGGACAAGAGGCAGTGGGCACAAACAGGAGCAGATCAGGAAGCACTTCTGTGCTGTGCAGGTGACAGGCTGCCCACAGAGGCTGTGGGGTCTCCTCCTGGGAGATCTCCAAAAGCCGCCCGGGCATGGCCCTGGGCAGCCTGCTCTGGGTGGCCCTGCTTGGGCAGGGCTTGGAGGTGACCTCCAGGGGTCCCTGCCAGCCTCAGCCAGTCTCCAAGTCTGTGATAAGGTTATCATGCAGAACACTGTTAGGAAATGAGTTTGCCCATGGAAAACACGCTAAACTTCTGGAAGCAGTCCTGCACTGTTCAATTGAATTGATCTTAGCCTCGGCTACAGTAAGGACTTTTCCACAGAGTAGTATTTCCAACACGGTCGGCACAGTAACATTAACTCCTGCCACATTGTGCGTTTTCAGCCTACTACAACCACCACACGTGAGTACAGAAATCCCCCAAACAGTTACAAGTTCAGCAGGTAGCTGATGTGTCTAGCACTGCATTTTCTAGAGCCCATTCTTTTACACCACTAGGAGAAAAGTATCAGTTCAGAACCACCACCACACCTGCTCCCACAAATTCAAGAAACTGTCTAGGATCACTTTGGGAACAGACAGTAACTTGGTGGAGCCAAAGCCCACTGAAGATGCAATCCCGAGAAGTGCAACACTCAGAAGTTTGACAGACACTGAACAGTCTGTAAGGTCCCTGCATAGGTAGAGCTATGTGAGGACAGACAGGCAGGGAAAGAATCATCAGGACAGTCAGCTGGAAGAGGGACTGGGTTTCTGAAAGAGAGAATGAGAATTCATCTCCTTTGAGAATGCGTCCTCAAATGCCCTCCCCTTTTATTCTCACTGGAGAAAAGCTGCTTTACTTTCAGAGCTCTGCTGCTTCATCTGTGAAACCTAACAGGGAACAAATCTATGAGCACCCTCGCTCCTTTGTTTTTAAGGCATTTTCTTCAACATCATCTTCCTCATACAAACCAATGTCAATCAGCTTAATCATGTGTAAAGAACGAAAAAAAGAGATATAATTACAATTAGCAAAACACAGTATTAACCAGTAAAGTACCTCTGAAAGGAAAGACGAGGGAGTATCAGACAGGGCAAGGAGGCAATTCAGGGCTTAGGTTCTGTGCAGTGTTTCAGAATTTCAGAAGATCAGCTTCTGACTCCTTGCCAAACCTGGCAATCTCATGCAGAAGGAACGTTTACACCTATTCCCTTGACCGATTTCCTGTAGCTCTAGTGAATATATGACCCTTTGCAGGCAGGCTTTGTTACCACTTTCACAGTTTCCATGACTGATGGTCAGAGTATACCCAAGTCATCCAACCCATGGTTGTATCAAAGAGAAAACTGATTTCTGGACTTTTGCTGGGTATACAGAGAAAAGGACATTCATGGGGCAGCTTTTTCTTGCCACTTTATTTAGGAATGAAAAAAGCCACATATCTAGACTCAGTCAAGGAGACCACCACCACTGTTAGGCTGGAATAATTCCCTCATGCTATGGGTTGTAATATATCAAAGAAAGCTCAGACCTTCCTTTGTAATTAAGTATTTGCTATCTTAAATCTGTTGGCGTGGAGGGAAAAGGCAAAATATTTGATTCTACACTGAAAAGCAATCTACCCAGAAAAGACCTGCCTGATTACTGTGAAGCAGTCATCTTCTGTTCCTCGAACAAAGGTTGATCTCTTGGTACTCAATGACTGTCTCCATTGGCACCCAAATTTACACCAGTTTACAGAAAGTACTGTTTTGAAATGAATTCCCCAATAATCCTCCCTTAACCAACACTCCTTACATTTGCAAAGTGGTTTTGGCACTAGAAATCAGGTTCTTCTCAGAAGAAACTACACTAGGAGCTGCTGTAGATGAGCACCAAATGTGTTGAAGACAAGACAGCCATCATGACCTGAACCCAGGAGTAGCATCCAAGCTCTGAACCCATGCTCTAGCACAAGCAGAGCACAATACATGTTTCTCATGTTATACAAAGGTCCATATGCATCACCAAGTCTGCCAACAACCACCCCTCCACTCCTTATCCTTTCAAGTCTTCTTCCTGGCTTGAAATTCTTTCCCTTCCTGCTTCAATTTATGTTGCCATCCTCCTTGTTTTATGGAGGCCTGTATTTCTCCTCCTCAACCTTTCCATTTTCCCCACACCTTCAGTATATGCTTTTTCATATTTTTCAACAATAGTTCTTTCTACCTCCCAGGACATGTAGGGTTCCGACTCAGCTTCCCGAGGAAATCACAGAATCTTTGAGGTTGGAAGGGATCTTGAGATCTTCTAGTCCAACCCCTGCGCTCAAGCACAGTCAGCTAGAGCAGACTGTCGTAGACTGTATGTCTGGTTGAGTTTTGAGTAACTCCACAGATGTACCTTCCACATCCTCTCTGGGCAACCTTTTTGTGGTGTTTGACCACCTTCACTGTGTAAAAGGTTTTTTTCTTCTGTTCAGATGAAATTTTGTGGGCTTTAACTCGTGTCCATTGCCTCTTGTCCTGTCACTGTGATCTACTAAAAAGAGCCTGGATCCCTTGTCATCATTCTCTCCCATGAAGTATTTATACACACTGATATTATTCACCCCTCTGAGCCTTTTCTTCTCCAGACTGAACAGTCCAGACATCTTTCTGAATATCTCCAAAGTCATATACAGTGCTCTCAGGCTTTTCCCATATGGAAGATGCTTCAATAAGTCTGCATCAGAGAGGTGACAGTTTCTCTGGTGGCACAGTAAGTTAGAGAAGGTTATTTGGAAGCTGCTGACCCCTGCCATCATACAATATCCTGAATGCCCTGCTTCTGAAGATACAGGATAACAGCCACATTTAAGCAGCAATGCAGCATGTACTTTTTACTAGAGAACTCTGACCAGAGATCTTGAACATCAGCAGTTCTGTGCTGATGCT
Organism: Aythya marila; assembly: GCF_965140915.1. NCBI lineage: Eukaryota > Metazoa > Chordata > Aves > Anseriformes > Anatidae > Aythya > Aythya marila. The sequence continues at coordinate 83,396,892 of NC_139042.1, read as the reverse complement.
GTGTGTAACACAGCAATTAATATTTCTGGTACCGAATGTAGCTGATACCTGATTTTTATGCTGTTTGGATTTGACTGGCTGCCCGCTACTACTGGTGTGCTGCACTGAGATGTGTACATTTTATTTGCTTACTGCCACGTTGGTCTGCAGACTGCTGCCCCTGGAGTAGTCAACTACTCCTGTGTTGAATGATCAGCACTTCAACTAGAGTAACAGGCAGGGGCAAGCCAAGTGTTTCTCCCCTCTAATGGGGCAAGTAATTGTGCAGAAAACTGTCTCAGTCAGAAAAAGACTAAAGCAGGTCTCAACCAGAAAAAAGCTGCCAAACATGGTCACCAGCCGCCAGTGGAACCAGCAGGCAGAACAGCTTTGAGGTCATTATGCTGCAGGCTCAACACAGCACCACTGAGGAACTGGGAGTTTCTGAAAAAAAGGAAAATCAAACAAACAAAATGCTCTACACTAAGGAAATTTATCAACATACTAATAGTGGTTTGTATTTAATCATTGTGGTGATGGAGAAACAATGGAAATAGGCAACGCTATTCCTTTATATAGGGTTAGCAACAGTATTTAGATGTCTCTTTCTGATTCTGAAGTAAATTGATATTACTTTAGAAAGCCACGTTCATTAGCACAAGCACTGTATCCAGCAAGTTAGAGACACCAGTTCAGAAGAAAGGTTATTAACTTCAAATTGAAGTTATTCAGATGTCATCACTCTATTTCTTCCAAACCATAGAATAAATTAAGCTGGAAAACACATAACCTGAAGTTAAACAAATCTAACCCACTGTACAATGCTTACAGATTATCCAACATCCAATCTGGGATGCTGTAATACCCTGTGTATTAGCCCAAGTTTCCTAATAAAAACTGAGAACTGCAAGTGCCATACATTCTTTTTTTAGTTGCAATTTACAATTTTTCAAACTGCTTGCATCCTTTCATTCCTTACTCCTCCCCAAACAGCCACAAACTGGAGAAACTAAGAAAGTAAAAAATTTGTTTAAAAGCAAATTTATAGCCCTGATGAACTGTAATAAATAACTCACAACACTGTCTTAACAACAGCCAATAGGACAGTTTACCTATCAGCACAGAGTCAGCCATGCAGTATACTCCTATGTCAGTTAGCGTGTGTGAAGAATGCATAAAGGTGGTAACTACAGGATTTACCAAGCACGGGAAAGCTGAACTGGCCATGTTTTAAACACAGTTCACATAAATTTTGCTATACTATTAGCAAATTAATAGAACAACACAGAACACAAATCTACAAAAAATAAATTAATTGTCGGTTATATTTTGCTACTTTCAGTGAGTCATCGAAAGCAGAAATCAAAGCCCATGCCCTTCAAATCTGTTGTCTTTCCGGTCCTTAATTCTTTAGCACAATCCACCACAACTCACTGGGCAAGCTCTTGGTTTTCAAGCACTCTAGCCTTGTTCTTCTGTTAATTGCCACAAGGTAGACTGAATTCTTGTCAGTCTGCCAAATGCAGTAATTCCAGAATGGTACATTTCATACACAAGATCACTGTAAATGCCCATAATGCCAACTCCAAATTTTAACTAAAAAAAAAAAAAGGTGGGACTGGATGCAAGATGCCTTTACTTTTTCCCCACGTGTATTTCAGTAAGATTTTCCTTTACAATCTCTAACACCCAAGCACTGATAAAATACATTTCCATGGTAACACAAATTTGTTAGCACAGTCTGAATATAAAAAAAAAAAATGGAGGAACACAATTATTAATCCCCAGGCTAATGATTTCTCTAGTGTATCTTTCCAAGAAGATAAATGGAAATTCATATTCCTTTCCAAGAAAGTACTAGAGTAGAGAAAAATCAGGATTAATTAAAATAGGAATTACAGGTATGGCAGAGGAGCAGTTCACTGTGACAGCTTCACAGTTACTTTTGGTATTTTATAAGCCCTGACCTTAACCGTTGGTTTTATCATAACTATCTTCTCCACATCGCATTAGTGATCATGTCCTTTATTAGGCAGTTCTGCCACACACTCCATATTCTGCGTATTCTACCTAAATTTGAGATAGAGTGCCCTCTCAAAGCTGACCTATAAAAAGGCCCTCTTCTTTAGTAGGGAAGTTGGCCATTAATTTTGAGTAACTAAAATAAGCTGCGGATCCCTACCATGCTGCTTGTTGATTTGTTATTTGGAATCACTCCACTTTGCAGCCAAAACACATTACAAGAATTATCATTATTTTCATTCATTTTCTTCCTTCTCTTGCTAATTCATGCAAAACATATGTGCACACAGTGTTATAAATTCTAACTGGGTCTGGGATAACGCTTTAGCTTTGTGCAGATTGAAATTCAAAACTCGGTTTGTTGTTTGTAATTCACCGTGTGCGTAATGCCAGCTTGATTTGAAAATGAGTAGCCAAACAGAACAAAGGAAGGACAGCTGTCTTGCTTATCCTCATTGCCACATACATCAGGCTAAGGAATCCAGAAAGGAGGAAGACAGACAGCACTTTTCCTGAGAGCAATCAAGCAATCAGTTGTAAAACTCCTGTTACACAGTGCAGACAAGGTGTGGTACAGGAAGCGAAGTGCCTACAGCACGACCATGGAAATGGATTAGAAAACTGAAAGAACAGGGCTTGCCTGCAGCAGGGAGCATATTCTCAGAAGAGTCAGGCGGAGACTGCTTCCCAAGGGACCTGTAAAAGACTGAAATTCATGCAATCCCAAATGTTTCTGACTGGCTGGATAGAAGATGGACAGGAAAGAATCCATGCTGAACAGTAGGTGAGGCTAATTTGTTTTCTTACTCCACCAAACCTAAATTCCATCTATAGCCACCTTACGCTACTTTAAAAGAATAATAAAACCTACTACAAGGATTAAGAGCCTTTTGAATTATTTGGCAGGTTGACGTTAAGAAATACACTGGAAACTTGCATTTTAATGCTCCAGCTAATTTGGTGTCTTGTCATAAACACATAAAACCGTAAGGCTCTATTGTAATTGTGATTTATTTATACTACCACATTATGTTGGTGGCTAGATAGAAAACTATCAGCCTATAGCAGAGATATTGTTCATCACTGTCATGCAAAAGGTATGATTTAGACAAGTATGTTACAGTCATATATTCCAAAGAGCTCCACATTTATTTAAGTAAACCCTATCTACTTACAAGAAATTAGCAATTATAAAGATTAAAGTGAATAATGTATTACAAGATGTATTTGCTCACTTGTGGCAAACATACATTTTTTTGGCTTGCATATTAATAAACCATCAAGCTTTCTAAACCTATGACATACTAAAAATAAAGGACTGTAAAATCTGATCCAAAAGAGTCTACATGTAAGTATGCAATAAGTGCATCAAGAGATTTCTCAATTTTAGAAGTTCACAAAGCAGCTGAACAGCTGAATTCATGTTTTACTAAGATTTAGCTATCTCTCTCTAGGTATGTCTAAGGCTTAGGTTAAAACACTGTATGTCTCAAAACTTGCTATCTTCAAAACTGACTAATAGTCTTGGTCACTCAAACCTAAGTTTATTTTAGTTTATTTATTTAAGACCTAACTTATAGATTACATTTTGCCCAAGATTCCTAACTGGTATATTAACAGGAATTTTAATCTACAGGTAAACATTTTAAAAACAAACAAAACAAAACAAAACAAAAAACTCCAAGCGGGGAAATAGGAAATAAACTCTTTAAAGTCCAGATCTATAAATCAGAAAAACAACATTCTATAATTATCTTAGTAATTCTGATATAAAATCACAAATATATTCTCAAATAATCTTAAGAAGATATTCCTTTCCACAAACGCTCTTATTTAACTGAGGATCAAAATCAGAGGAACACTCTGAGTCAGATATCTGTTTGAATCTGTTCATCACATTAACTCTACTGATTGTCTTTTGGCCCATTTAACAGAAAACTATCACTCTACAGCTGGGATATTGTGCACCATTGTCACCCTAAAGGTATGATTTAGACAAGTACATTACAGTCATATATTCCAAAGAGCTCCAGGTTTAATTAAGCCCTATCTACTGTAGCCATAATCTTACTTGAAGTCCTCAAAGATCTAACCAAAAATTCTGAAGCGGTCACCCACGCTAAACACCTATTCAACTCCTTTGCTAGACCTGCACAAGCAGGGTGGAAGCATATGCCATAGAACATACTGATGGACTAGAAGAATTATACTCTATAGTCACCAAAGAAAAATTATTTCCTTTTCTGTGTTCATCTGTCTGTATCCCACTAAGACAGCTTCACAAGTAATCTAGATCAGAAAAGCCTGAAAGGCCTGAATATCATCCATTCTTTTCTACTTAGTACAACAGCATCCGGTAACATCCAATGGATACAAACCTCAGATCCTGCAAGCTGCCACTTAGCCACAAAAGTAATTGCTATTGTGGGGCTCCACAGCATTTACATTTATTTGAAGCACTTAATCGCTATGTTTGAAGTAGTCATCAGACCTCTCACAGGCAAACACATTTAAATCAGATTATACAATAACACATATCCTACTTTACACTTTCTAAGTCTGAAGTTTGGTAAATATGAGACTGTGCCCAGCAGTCAACATACAGTCAAGTCAGTGCAGAGTTTCTTGGCTCAAGGGCTGACTGAAACTCACAAAATCTAACAACATGAATTGCAACTCATGTACCTAGTAGATAAGTGGTTATTCACAAAGGGAACTTTGCTGTATTTTTAAAGAAATTCTTTGAATCAAGTATTCATAGGGGAAGAAACAATCAATACCCTATGAACAGCAGCAGCTTTTTAGCACTTAATACATAAAAGGCAGTAGTCTCCAAAACACACCCAATGTGCAAGTAGATTAGAAATGAATTACTGTGGAGAAGATGGCAGCATTTAGCATCAGCCCAGTTAAACACTACTTAAGTATAATGCACAATTATTAATAAGAGAATGTTACTTAGTGGATAACAACAGAATTTTATCCCGTTCCATAATTTCCACTGAACACCAGTTTTTATTGTCAAAAACTTATTAATGAGAAGAACATGCAAAGTTTAATTTTGTTTTCAGTATTTTTGACAAAAGAAAATTAATAGGAAAGAACAAGCTATTTTAAGTCATGGGTATAATACAGTAAGGATTTATTAAAAAAAAAAAAAAAAAAAAAAAAAAAGATAGCTTTTTAGAGTTATCAATCATTTCTAATTACCTGGGAGACAACTGTATGTTTTTATTCAAAATACTAACTTACAAATTCTTATCTCCAAGACCCATACTACAGCACTAAACATACAATGGAAGAAAAAAAATTGCAAGTAAAGCACCATATATAGTGTCAGTTTTACACTAATTTCTCAATCTATTTTAAAAATACCAACTTACCAACTCTGCACTAGCCCAACTGAAGGCCTGTTAAGTAAGTTATCAGGCAACAAATTGACTTCTCTCATGGTGTTAGCTAGCCGCACAGGAAGTTCTTTCCGCAGAAACATGTATGAAGTCTTCTCACATGCATTGTCACGACCTGTTACAGGGAACAAAAAACAGACATAGGGCTGTCACAGCAAATTTTAGACTTGTTAGTGCCAGAAGATTAAAAAGTCACTTGGTAAAAGAAGTTCAAAATCAACTTTTTTTTTGAGTAGCCACCTTCACTTCCCCTCTGACTCCCAACATACATTTTTGGGTGCTTCTTTCTTTGGTACAACTGAAGGCACTTTTACCTTCCTACAGCTTACCCTTTTATGTGCCAAAGACATTCTCTCATTTTAAATGCTCAGTTTCTGACTGCCTCAATCTGATTTTTGTTCATTCATGTGCTTAGACTTCATCCTCACCGGCACCTCACACACATATCAAGGTACAGGTACCTTTCTGAGAAAAATAGAAAGGTTTGTTACTGCCTCCAATTGAGTTTGACCCCCTTAGATTGCTTTTTATGTCCTCTCCAGTTCACATCTACAGTATCAGCCACCTCCCAGCACTCTCACATGAAAAACTTGAGATTTGAGTTTCTCTTTATTCTTTCTGAGGTCTGAGAAACACGTTGGTTTTGCAAGAAATGGTTTTATGGATGAGAGGCATCAAGAGATAGCTCTTCTTTCCATTTACTAGCTTTTTCTCTGTATCTACTCTGAAGTTTAGAGACACAGAAAATAACAGCAAGACAAAACTTGAGCAGCTGAAAGCATCCCAGTTAAAAAAGACTTACAGATACTCATTTATTATTCTACACAGGACTCCTTGGGCCTCAGAATTTTCACGTATACTGTTATAGCAAATTCCAACATAACACAAACCTTTCTAATGCCTTTCACAGACAAATTACAGTACTACCATGTTTATTAAAAAAAAATGCCTTTTAGACTGCTTAAATATACAGAATTAGCTTCTGCAGTTCTGAATCCTGAAAAAGCACAAAATATCTAAGTTTTGAAAAGATATAATGATGAAAAATGATAAAAAATAATGATAAAAAAATAATGATGAACGTGAGTCAGCACAGTGTGTTCTGGCAGCCAGAAGGGCCAACCATACCCCAGATGCATCAGGCACTGCATGGCTAGCTCAAGGGGAGTGAACATTTCTGCTCTGTGCTGCTGCGGCCTCACCCTGAGCTCTGTGTGCAGTTTGGGGCACCACAGTATAAAAAGGGACATAAAGCTATTAGAGAGCATCCAAAGGAGGTCCACAAAGATGGTGAAGGGTCTGGAGGGCACGATGTATGAGGAGCAGCTGAGGCCCCTTGGTTTGCTCAGCCCCGAGCAGAGCAGGCTGAGGGGAGGCCTCATGGCGGCCTGCAGCTCCCTCACGAGTGGAGCGGAGGGGCAGGCGCTGAGCTCTGCTCTCTGGGGACAGCGACAGGACCCGAGGGGATGGCATGGAGCTGGGACAGGGGAGCGTCAGGCTGGGGGTTAGGGAAAGGGTCTGCACCCAGAGGTGGTCGGGCACTGGAACAGGCTCCACAGGGCAGTGGTCATGGCACTGAGCTTAAGGAATGTTTGGACAACACTCTCAGACACAGGGTTTATTTTTTGGGTGGCGCAGTGTGGAACCAGGAGTTGGGTTCTGTGATCCTTGTGGGTCCATTGCTACTCAGGATATTCTGTGGCTCTATGATCTTAAGAGCATTAGATACAGTAGTTATGGCATTAGAGCAACATTACTCAACTACGCACACTACAAGCTGTATCAGATAGCAGAATGCTATACATTTTTATCAGTGCCTTACAGCATAAAAGGTAATAGCATCAGCTGAGCTCTCATCCTATAAATAAAAATCATCTAATACCAAATACTTGATGTTAGTTGGAAATAAGACTGTAAAAATACTAGCTTTTATCAGTATGACTTCAGTAGAAACGTGAGCTTTTAAGAAACACGTGCAGACATAATGGAGGGCAAGGAATAAAAACAAAGCAGCAAATGAGAAAGGCAACAGCTGGCTGGTATTTCACATCACAAGCTCCTCAGACCTTCAACATTTCAGCAGCACATGGCAAGACCAACAAGGTGGTCATCCCTTCCTAGGACTACGCTACAAGGAGCTCACCACATGGCTGCAAGTAAAGTGCCCTGCTCGTAACCACATTCCAGTCTCGAAAAGCTGCAGCTGAGATTATTATCCAGCACAACGCACTGAAAATAAGAAAAACCCTCTTCATAAGTCAAATAAAAGTGAACCAAAATATATTACTACTATGCCGTGGACCGACTTGGAACAACGGTAATTCTCTGGAGCTACCCTACAGAAACCAGAAGGCTGACATGACTGACGGTATTCTTCTGCTAAATCAATCACTGGAGATAACCATAAACCTTTCACCACAAGTATTTGAAAGGGTGAGATTCTTGCCCAGATAGTTCAGATGGAAGATCAGGCCTGATCTGACATACTTTTGTACCTTGTCACTTTACACGAGATAGGGAACTTCTCACCAAAACCCACTTCTGAAGTGTCCAGGTAAATTAAAGAACAAACAACAAAACAACAATAAGTTTTACTTGTAATGAGCAGCCAATATTCTGCTTTCACCTACAAAGACAGTAAATGTCTTTTGTGATCATAACCAGTGCAGCCACCTGCAAAATCTATGAGTGAAGACATAATACAAGAGCTATAAATTATGTTCAAGCAAACCAGAAATCGTTAAAAGCACTGCTAGGCACATAATCACTAGGATTTGCAATTTGGAAGACTCGAGTACAATGAAACTGGCACAATCAATGCGATACTTTTTAAGACAGTCCCATTATAATCAGCTGAACAGCAGAGATTTCTTCGCATAGGTAACATGCATTGATGGATTAGTTCCCAATCAAACTGTGTAACACAAGCTTGGGGGAACAGGCAGGCAGGGTTAGGGTTTCCCTTTTTTTTTGCTCATCTATGTATCCCCGCTCAGTGGATCATTACATTCTGTTGGTATCAGCAGTTCTGCTGACTGGTCTTCCAGCAAACATTTGCTCCTGCTTTCCTTATTTGCATTTTCACCTCTTCAGCTACAAATACACACATCCTGACAAAATGAGAAGAAATGCAACACCACTCTGCTGCTTCCTTGAGGCACTGTAATGATTTCAGAGTTCACACCTTCAATGACACTTGACACTGCACCACCCACAACAGAGGAGACAGCCACTTGTTTGTTCACAACTCATCTGATGTTCTAAGTCTTTAGGAAGAGTGGCCAGACAACAGGAGAGGCGGCTTTGACTAGCTCACCCTACACCTTCTGGGCTGCAAAAGACGATGGAACAAATCTCTGGAACAGATGATGACTGTTCTGCTTCTTTATGAGACCGTCTGAGAGCAAGTTTGGTTGTTTTATAGGCAAGAAAAAGCCAAAGGAATGAAACGCAGCCCTGAGAATGAGGAAAAAGTGAACAACAACACACAGCCTGGGGCAGCCTGTGAAAGGGCGTGGAGGCCCTCCAAGGACACAGTCCCTGAGTTTGTGCAAGGAAGGCAACAAAAGCTGCTGGACTGGAAAGCAGGACTGGCAGAAAAGACCAACGTCCTGTTCTCCCATAAGCAAGGGCACATTTCTATTTCATCCGTCTTACCCCAGCAGTTCTGAACTGTCTCTTTGCAGAGAGTTGCCTTGCTATGTTCAAGTGCAGAGCATTTTGGGGTCCCTTTGCATGGCCACTTCAGGCAAGGGAAAGGAAGTGCTATTTCCAGACTGACTTGAAGCCTTGTTTCACCATAGCCTCAGTACATTGTTTTGTGATACGTGGTCAGAATAACGGCTGCTTCTCTGCGTGTGCTTTATCTGCGAGCCTCCACAGCATTGCTTCAGCTTCTAGCATAAGGTCGCTTATCTGCTTGCCAAACAGCATGTGCATGGCAGAGGGAATGACTATTTGCTTAGATCAGCAATAATTGGATACCCTTCAGCTTTTGAAACAGAAAACATACTGTGTCCTAATGGCTGCTCCTTGGCTGCTGTTCCTTACAGCAGTTCCTGTAATACCACATTTTCCTGTAATGGTAGATGTGTCAAAAAAAGGGAAAACCTATTAAGTGCAAAAAAAATAAATCTAAGGCTATAGTGTTTCCTTTATATAATTTATCATATGCAAGTTCTAAAGATTTTTCCTAGAAACAGTGTTCAACCAAGTTGTAAACCCATTTCTACAGGCTTAAACTACAATCAGATATATATACTTATATATATACACACATATACATTCATAGGCTGGCTTTACTTTTGCTTTGTTAGATCCTTTCTCAAAAACTACAGCATTCTTTCTTGATTTTGTTATCACTCCAGCTAGGTCTGCACGTTGGCAGAAACAAACTTTCAGCTTAAACACAACATGCTGTATCCAGTTTCAATCCATTGGTTTCTGTTCAACACAATTTGAAGCCATGCTCAAGGTTAAGGACAACATGGAACTTGGGAACAACTTCACCTTGATTTATACCGCAGCCCCCAACAAGTTACTCAATAATACATGTAGATAGATATCACTAGGTCATGACTGCTTACCTCTGTGTGAATTCACACGTAAGAAAGAATGCAGTAATCCTATGCCCTAGTGCACTAGGGACTGGGCATCTAGGACTGCAATTAGGTTGATTTCCAAAACAAGGGGTGCTGTGTCACAGAGCTGTTTAATTACAGTGCACTAAGGAGCAATGGTAGCAGCAGACTCCAAGGCAGAATATAATGATATGGAAGCACAGTGCTAGCGTGGCATTATAACATGCTATGAATACAGCTTTTGGTATCAATTACTAATAGAAGGCCCACTGCTTTAATTTTGTAAAGCAATACGGTGCAAATATAGCTTTTCGCTATCTCGTTAAATTATACAAAATTACCATTCATTTCTAACTCTGAGGAGTCATGGATTTTTGCCCATAGACCACCACATCACTGAACTGGAGGAAATAAAAATGCACTGCAGAGGAGTAAGAACTGAGACGCTCTGTAAGTAAGTCCTAATGATTAAGGTTCTTTTTCGTCTTGCTCCTTCCATTTTTTTTACTCACATGTGTCTGAGTAAAATGAGTATATTTAAATTAAAAACAGCTTACCTACACCAAAGACTTGTTCAAAGTTTCAGAGAACGTCCAGTCTAAATGTTGGATTGACTTCCATTAAAAAATTACACCTTAATTATGGATTTATGTGCAACTTTTATGTTTACACAGTTTAATTAATTTGAAGAAAGGCCAGGTTAACATTTCATTCTTACAAATGTTTCAGTATCAGTACATGCTAACTTTCTTTAAATGAAGTTCCAGTAGTCGTGGCTCTATGTGATTCTGCTTGGTGGTCAAATAACTGAATTCTAGATTTCAAGCACTAGCAGCAAACAAGCACAACAAAAAGTTGTTTGTTCAACTTGTAGTTTTAATGCCTAAAAGTAAAACGTTGGAGAGGATTCAAAAAAAAAAAAAAAAAAAAAGCAGAATTTTAAAGAAAACATGTTAGAGTGGTGTTTCAAAGAAATGAAAGTTCTCTGCAAGTCAGGCATTATGGAAGATATTAATTTCAAGACTAAAAGCTAAGGAGCTATTTCCTTAAATCGAGAGCGCATAGGTTTCCAATATTAGCACCTAATTTGTGGTTTAGCCCCCACACTATGATATACCCGTGAATTAAAGCAAGAGCTTGAATTTCCCAATGTCACATACAGGATATTAGAAACACTGGAAAAGAGAGAAAACCCAACATGCCACAGCACCTGGAAGTCTTGGAACCTCTACAGCTAAACAGAGTCTGAATCCAGTTTATTTAATAAACTTTTTCTAGCTACACTTATACTGGCAATGTTTCATTAAAGCATTTGACCTATCACCCTCTGCTATCTAGTTACTTGTCAGAAGCGCAGACAAAGTCACCAGATCCTTTCTTTGCATATTTTAGCCAGTCCTGAACATATTAACGGAAAAAATAAACATGAAGGATAAAAACTTCTGTGAGTGTAGAAATCCATCAGCAATAACTGTTTTTCCTCTCAAACTGTTGAGCGGTTAAAGATTATAATGCCATTTCTAAGGTACCTAACCTGTCAGATAACTAAGATTCCACATTAGGAAAATAAAAATCTTTCAGAACGGTGCATCGGAATTGCAATTATTTCACTTTTTACATGTTCTGAATTGATTTTTGTGAAGACAAGAACTCTGCCAAGTTTCCACTGAAGAATTAAGCAATATTCTGCTTTGTTAATGCTTTTGTGAAGAATACAGGACAGATATATTTGAAATATTGCAAATTCGAATCATTCATTAGTAAGTATGCAAGTAATTTCTGGAATCCATTATACTTCATCTAAACTCCTTCTGACTTGAAGGAATTAACTTGAACTTGATAATCGATGCTTAACACAAGCAAAACAGGAAAAAAAAAAAAAAAGCACATTAAAGGGTACAGCATCAGTTTTATTTCATACATATACATTTACACAGCCAGACATGCAAAGCAAACTAGATCTCTCTACCTTCTTGATAATGCACACCACACATAAAACTGAAATTATTTACAAGTGTGCTTTTGAAAAAATAAAGATACAAGTATTAGAAGCCTCTACTCAAAGTAAAACACTTATGCACAGAGGCACAATGAAAGGACAAGATGACATCACTTGATATATGGGATTCCCAGTTTTATGCATGTGCTCAATGTTCATTTTCCACTGTTTGTGCATACAGCGGTACTTCATTTCAATTGAATAATACTTCAGCCTTGGTGCTCTAAGGAGGGAAAAATGCGGAGGTCAAGTTCTTAAACCAGGCTCTGAAAGAGGTTTCCCTCAATAAGAAGTATTTCATGAACTTATATATTAACATAAAATATAACCTACAGAATACCTCTTGGTATAGATCTATGCTGCTGTAGGAAACATCGCAGCCCAGCTCAGCTCTTCATGGTAGAAAAACACTTACTAGGGATTATTTTCCAAGGGGTAGATTTTAGTTCAAATTCAGCCTAGATTATCTCTAGATTATTGCTATTCTTAATGAAAGTTACACTTTCAAGATGATTAAGAAACTCCCAGATCATGCCTACGGTGCTTACAACTTAGCTGAGAATTTGACCGAAGAGGGTGAAGGAAAAGAACACGTAAAAATAACCCACCCTGTCCAACACTGGTAAGACTGAACTGGAGGATTACATATAAAAAGAAGGTAGAAACAGGTAGAAAAGCAAGCAGAAAGTAAGAACTTTGAAGCATACCAGAATCAGTAAAGATGAAGCAGAGACTGCATAGATTAAGCTACATATTAGAAATTACTCTGACAGAAAGACAGCAATAAAAGGTTCAGTTGTGGAAGAAGTCATCTTAAAAAAAAAAAAAAAAAAAAAAAAAAGGCTGTTTAATAAGGGCTGCATCGTCCTGAATGTTCTGAACCTCTCACCTGTCTGGACTAGTCAGCTACACTATACTAAAGTCATATAGAAAAGCTCCCTCCCCTCTGACACCTTCAAATCTGCAATGAACTGATTGTGCCACCAGCCCTGAGGCTCTTGTACTAGTTGGTATAACTGAGAACAGATACAGCCTTCAGCATAGGGTAAAAGAGAATCTGTACCATCCAAACAGGGACGTAAGCAGCGTCCAGATCTCCTGGACTTGCCATGAAACTACGGTCAGTGAACAACATTCAACAAACATCCTTCCATGGTAGAAACAAGCCAGGCACGCTTTGTAACGATGCAGAGGGAACGGTACGTCCACACTGCTGCATTTGGAGCAGTCAGCAACCACTACAGACAAAAAGAGAGATGGTAAAAATGATGGTACATTTGATTTTGCAATGAAGTATGACACATCTGAAGAACTGATTTGATTAGAACTGATCTGATTACCCTTGCAACTTCTGATTCAGTTGAGAACACAGGTAAACGTACCTAAATAAAACAGTAGGACACTAACATTTCACAAGAAGGTCACCCAAAAGGTGGCATCTGACATTAAAATCCTTTTTCTTGTATGTGAAAAAGCGTTCCACCAAAACATTTCCACCAAAAACAAACCACACCATTAATGAGACGGGTATCAGAGGGGACAAAAAAAAAAATAAGAAAACACAAAGGAAACATGCTCTATCAGCATCAGAGTTACACAGGCCATAACAGCAGGTTTGAATGCATTAAAGTCTTCCAAATGCAATACCATCCGATGGATAAAGATTAAAAGTGGAACATTTGAGGGGGGTATATGTCAACATTATCACCAGGAAAACTTCAACCTGAGGGAAATTCAGGAAGCACAGCTGTGTTTCTAGAGAGGTTTCTCTACTAATCTTTCTATTTAACCCTCACTGGGATTTAACTCTACTTTGAACATTTACTCTTCTCTTTCCTGTTCTTACCTCATCTTTTTTTCACCCCTAGTGTTAAAAAATGGGAGCAAATATAGCATTGACAACAAGGTCCACTCAGGCTCTAGGGATCATACACCTGTAGTGGGTAGGGAAAAAATATATGCACGTTTTCCAGTCGGAAGGAGTGAACTTTCATGACAGTGCTCTCTCTGAAGCAGGGTCTTTTCAGTTCCTTCCATTGTACAGATGGAGTTGGACAACTGTTGCAAAGCTGGATCTACTGAAAAAAACAAACATTTGTTCCAGATCCTGCAACAGGAGGCACAAACAACACAGAGACCATTCACACACATGCAGCAGGTGCAAATTCAATTCTGACAAATTCTACAAACTGCCAACAAAATACCGTGCTAACCAAAGTTCAGATCACAAAAGGATTAGTCACATATAGAAAGTTGCAGAAGAGGGCACATACACACCTCGATTTCACCGCAGAAGAAAGCAGAAACTCAGCAAGAGACCATGAAGTCGTGTCCCTCCAGAACATTACCAAATGCTCAGTTCAGCTGCCAGATTCCCCCATTCATGAAACACCCATGTGACAGCAGGCTACAGGAGCACGGATGAAGATCAAAGTGACCTGCTTCATAAACCTAACGCAGCTGCCACTTCCCTACCAGGTACTGGCCTGCCCTGCCCAGATCATAAAAGTAGCAGCAGTTTCTAAGTATTGGAAACTACTATATATCACCTGACAGAGGAGACAGGAGCAGGATGAATGAAATGCTTTTTCATCTTTTCTCTGCACCTAGAGGTCTAGTTCTCTCCGCTAGCTGTGTACCTGACATGGAGCTGAAACATCGGACACCACACCACAGCAAGACTCTAAAGCAGGAAAGTCCCACCCGCTGTATGTCAGGGAGGGCAGGCTCCATTCAAAAGCCATAAAACAAGATCAGAAGCCTTTTGTCTCCTATATCTATGAAACTACTTTTGGTTCTTTTCTAGGGCAAAACTAAAGGAAAGCAGGAAGGAAAGCGATCAACCACATCTATCTTCTTCTGTTAGACTTCCAGAGTATTTTTAGCTCCTGCATAGACAAACAAAAGTGAAACAGCGAGACAGAGAAATCTTCAAAAGATCCAATAAGATCGTGGCATCAGAGCAGACTGTGCAAAGGCTAAAATTAAGATCTTGCTGCTGAAACTAGTAAAATAGAGCTAAACAAGGACCTATGATTTCCACTGATTATACCCCATTTCAGAAGCATGGCCTATATATTAAAGGTAAACAAACTATGCTTGTATAGCACCAACAGATGTGGCTAAATAAAAAAAAACACACCACCCAGTACTCCAAAATCATTCCTATTCCCAGACAGGAATAGAGACTTTCAGCACACTCTCTAGGGATTTATCTCAGCAACCACTAAAAACAACAATCCCACAAAAAGCACACAGGGTTTGTTTGCTTGGTTTAAGAGAGGGCTTTGCAAGATGTAATAAGGATGATGAAGCAAGAGGAAAAAGCGCACACACCATAATCGGAAATGCTGACTCTTGCTGACACTCACTCCCTACCACAGCCTGCCCCTAAGAAAGCTGTTTGAATTGGATTCCCTATTTCCTAAAATAGTTACGTTCGCAGATGAGAGGTTAGTTGTTAACGCCGTATGACCACTGAATTGTGCCCCGTGGCATCTCAGTGCTAAGCACTCTCAGCGCACCCAAACTAAGAAGCCCACGTGCCAGTTAGCTTCTGAGTTAAGCTTTCCAGCAGTCATGCATCACATCATGTGGACAATTTACCAGAGCTGGCATTCAGAAATAGCTGGGTCTAATAACGCATTTCTGATTTAGGCAATCTGACTAAGAACAGATTCAAGCACTCTGACTGCCAGGCCATCTGTAGCACTTTCCAAAGGAAGATTTCAGGGAGCCGCTCGCTAATGAGAACACATTAGTCTTTATTTCTCTATCTAGATGATCATCCCAAATCCTTTCCATGAGTCAGAGGCCTAGATTTCCACTTAAGAAGTTTAAAATTAAATATCGTAACTACTGTTCAATTTGTACACAGAAAAAAAATATGTCTCCACTTACTTAAAAAAATCTCTGAAGCATCAGCTTGTTTACCCGTATGCGTACTGACTACTATGGTCATACAGATGAGTACCACAGGTGCTAAGAGAAAGTCAGTTCGGATTTTCACTTAACACAAGTTAAGGACAAAATATTTAACCTCACATGGTTGCCATCAGTGTGCCTGAACAGCTCAACACGGAAGGAGCCACTGGATCCATTATTACATTAGCTGCATGCTAGCACCCTGCCAGCGCCAGTAAGCAGGCTGCAAATGAATGGTCCTTCACGTGGCATTGGTTTTGTTGGAAAGAAGCTTCATTCACTGCTGAACAGGAACAGCTGACAGAATGAAGGGTCAGGTGAACAACACATCACCGATCTGTCAAAGCCTTAGCCAAACTGCAGTCACTCAGAACCACAGCCTTCACTTCGCAGGAGAGATTTTAGGCAAGATGTTTGTCTCTCAAGAGGAACAGATCATCAGAAAACCACTCATAACAGCTGTAAGCCAGCACCAGTTATTACGTAAAACACCACAAATGAACAGAGATACATACATATTTTAAAATAAACTTCCCTGACCTAAAAATACGTAGCTGCTCACCACTCAGTTCTAATGAAATAAGTATTTTAAAGCACTTCCCAAGATAGAAAAGAGTAGTCAAGCAATCCATAAAGGTTAAAGCAAAGGTGCTCAAACAATTACCCACAAGCTGTTTGTTGTTGTTGTTTGTTTGTTTGTTTTGTGTTTGGTTTTTGTTTTTTTTTAGAAGAATTCACATACGCCCAAGGCTGTCTGTCCTCAGGGCAATTTGGGGGTATGCTGGCAGTCAGGTGAACCAATTAATAGACAAGCTCTCTTGCCTACGTCACAGGGACTACCCACAATATACGAGGGGCAAAGAACCAAAACAGTCTTAGAAACCATGGTCCCTGCCTGGTTCCTGAGCCTGGAGCTACTCACACAACCCGAAGACTCCCTAACCAGCAGCCTCTTACAGAAAGTGGCTTTTCAGAGAGCATCAGCTCCTCTTCCAGTAACAGCCCTAGGCCACGAACAGGGAGTAGCCCCAGAGAAAGGCAGAGGTGCAGCGCAACTGGTGTCTACACTGGGAAGAGGCTCCCCAGCTTTTAAATAGGAGACACTGGACAGGACAAACACTGCATTTTTTTCTGGTGAGACCCACAATTTTCAGATTCACTGAGGTTGGAAAAGACCTGTAAGACCTCCTAGTCCAACCTTTCACCTAGCACTGCCAAATCCACCATTAAGCCGCATCACCCAGCTCTACATCTACATGTTGTTTGAATACCTCCAGGGATGGTGACTCAACCACTTCCCTGGGCAGCCTGTTCCAGTGACGCACACACAACTTTGTCAGTGAAGAAATGTCTCCTAACACCCAACCTAAACCTGCCCTGGAGCAGCTGAGGCCATTTCCCCTCATCTCATCACTTGGTGCTTGGGAGAAGAGCCCACTCCCCATCTTGCTATTGCCTCCTTTAAAGTAATTGTTTTTTTTTGTTTAAAAAAAAAAAAAAAAACAAAAACAAACAAACAAACAAAAAAAAACTTTTAATGTAGAGGAGGCTTAAAACACCAAGCCAAAGATACTTTATTCTGGATTTTTTTTTTTTTACTCTTCCATCAGATTTGATTATAATAAACTGACTGTGAAAAGGACTGATTTTGTACCTTTGAGCTTATAATCACTTTTACCTCCCACAAACATGTATTTCACGCTGTGGGCCATAGCTGGGTATTCCACAGCTTTAACAGCCTCCCTAAGCCCTCAATTCTGAGAACTTACTCCGAAACCTTTAGGGGAAATGTCCATAATTCCCATAAACTGTTTCAGAAAAATACAAATCTCTGCATTATTCTCCAGTCCCAGTCAAGATGCCAAAGAGAAAGTTACTCTAAATCACCAGCATAAATAAAATTAAAGTTTATGAGCAAAGACACACAGTTAACACTAATTCCATAAAAATACCACCGATAACACATGGTGTCATTTCCCTTCAGTCTCAGTGAGGTTAACTAAGCTGTTACCCATCTTGTTACAAAATGCTCTCAATGCTCTACAAAATACATTACAAAAAGATCAGAAGATTCGTCCTTGCCACTATTAGTCACCAAATCTAAAAATATTTATTCAGTCTACACACTTTTTTTTAAAAAGCTTGAGAAAGGAATAGAACAAAGTAGCAGCAGTTAGCAGGTTAAAAAAAAAAAAAAAAAAAAAAAACAAACACCATTATTCCATATTTTTTAACCTTTCCTCTTTCTCTGTTTGCACAGCCTAATTTTGGAAAATAAAATCCACAAAAATTTGCACAAGTGTATGACATCAAAGAATTAAATCAGTGAAGGTATTTACAATCCTGTGTTGTTTTACACTGACTACAAACTAACGTGCTAGAGTTACACATGTACACGGTAAGCGTGGCCTCCACCCAGGGAAAAGAATAACTTAAACAGGTCAAAGCAACACGTTAGAGAATGTCACGTTTACATTCAGAAGTTCAGGGAACAGACGGATCAATGGAATAGCCTCTTACAACACACAAAGAGCATTAGAAAATGTTTCAGAGTCATGGTTCAGCGCTCTAATAAAATAATCCTCCCTTTCAGCTTATTATTCCAACAAGAAAAATTAGACCCTTAAGTGACTCCAGGAAGACGCACAAAAACATCAAAAGCTTTAAGAAGGGTAGGTAGTAGTCTACAAAACACTTCTGCAATTTTGGGAAAATGGTAGCTTTTAAAAAAAACATTAGTATATTAAGGATAACTGGCACCAAGAAAAGCTGCTTTATTGAGTTAGATAAAACGATTCTTAAATTCAAAGCCAAATCCTAGCACTGATTACACTGGTTTGGATCACAGAAACACTACTCTCTACCCACAGAAGAGTACTGTGGAACTAATTACTGCTGGTGAGATGCTGCATATACGAGGAATATTATAATAAAGGTTTTGTACTGGTCTGACTGGGA
Organism: Aythya marila; assembly: GCF_965140915.1. Lineage (NCBI taxonomy): Eukaryota > Metazoa > Chordata > Aves > Anseriformes > Anatidae > Aythya > Aythya marila. The sequence goes on along the minus strand of NC_139042.1, from coordinate 83,378,020 downwards.
CAGTCGGCTTTCTTCACAGCAGCCCACACGGTGCTGTGCTTCAGATCTGCGACCAAAACAAGAGGCGATGACACAGCAGTGGTTTTGCTACTGCCCAGCAGCTTCGAGGTTCTCCTTCCCAGTGAGTGGGCTGGAGTAGGCAAGAAGCCAGGAGGGAACACAGCCAGGACAGGGTGGCTGACCCCAGCTGGCCAAAGGGCTGTCCCACACTACAAAATGTCACCCTCAGCAACAGAAAGCCGGGAGGGGGCTGTCTTCCAAGACAGCTGCTACTCGGGGCACCAGCCTGCTAGCGGGAGGAGGTGAGTGCCTTCCCATCGCTCATTTCTCTTCCTCTTTCCCTCTCTTACTAAACTCTCTCTCAGCTCACAAGTTTTCTCACGTTTGCTCTTCCTATTTCCCCCCCCGCCCATTGGGGAAGAGGGAGGGGAGGCAGGCGGCTGTGTGGGTGCTGAGCTCCTGGCCGTGCTGTACACCTACTGCTCATCTTGAGGTTACTCCACACGTGCTGTTTACCACCGCGCTATCTCCTGCTGCTCATCTGGGCATTACGTCACCACCTCGTCGTTCAGTTTTTCAGCTATTTAAGTCAACATGACTCATCTAGTTTTTGGCTTATCCTAACCTCCTTCTCCCCAAGAGGCAAGCACTGTGTTTGCCCAATCCCACAGCCCTGGGACCATCACCGCTGGTGACTGCCACCAACCCCCCAAACAACAGCTGTGCTGCACCAGGCCTCCCACAGTTACTAAAGAAACAGGGCAGCTCCTCACAAACACAGCCTTTGAACACCGCTGCTGCCATCCACTGAGCCAAAGGGATGCAAGCAGACTTCAGCTATCCACAGTTTGTATCGCCAGTGGGAGGGACTGTGATTTCCTTCTTCTTCCTTAGCTGTCTGGATGCTATTTACCTTCTCCTGAAGATCAAACCAAAGATGAGCTCAGTAGTCTTTATGATATTTACTTCAGCAAAGTACATAATGATATCTCGATGTTCTCCTTAACTACTGCAAAATATCTTTTTCTCTGCTTTTCTCTCCCTTGCCTTTTCACCTTTACTGTTATTTCTACTGCAATCCATGATATATATATGAGAAATGGAAACAAGGACATACATTGCTTAATGAACAGCATTTCACTTCCTAACACTGCTCTACTGTTCTCTTATCTTTTGCCTGCATCAGCATTTTGCTTTCAGAACTTGACACATCTGATATTCCTGACGTCCTAGGAATTAGCTTTAAATATAACTGGATATGACAGTTCGGCTGTCCACAGCAATTTAAAGAATTTGTACTCCAAGTACACTAAAATATTGAATTCAGAATGTATGGAGTTTGATTACTGATAAAAATACGAAGTCATTCATTGCCTAATCAAAATCATTAAAAAATTAAACCAACACTAGCATTTTTTGAGGACTCTGCAGAACCAAACTAGTGAAAAATGTAACTAGCAGCATAAGATTAATGAAAGCAAACCATTTCTGAAAAAAGTCACTATCAAACAGGCATACTTCACTCCCAAAACAGCCTCCAAGTGACTGATACAGTGACAATTCTGTGATTGATCTAATTCTGCACTGTGAGCTAATACTACAGAGTACAACCTCAAAGGGAAAAAACAAAAACAAAAAAACAACCTCTCTCTCCCATACCACAGGTCGATAGTGACTGCCAAACCAAATTATTTAACTGGGACAACTCTTATGAACCTTCAAAACAATCGATACCAGGCCTTATAAAAAGCTTTGGTATCACAGATAGTGTGGGAACAGCGCTGCATGCCAGAGTGGTGCAGAGCTGTAAATAGTAACAGGTTGTAAATAACAGCAGTTGCATCACACAAAGGCTTCCAGCCACTTGCTGTGCTACAGCCCTCTCAAAGAAGACCCCTTTTTGTACAATGGGGTGCAATCAGCATCTGTGCCCACAAAACCAAAAAGCAATACTCCCAAAATAATTCGAGCACAAATGTACACAGATAATTCAGCGTGCCTAACCAGCTCACGCTGGATCAAAAGGCTAGTCTGTCCATATGAAAACAAAGCCAAAGGAAAGTTATTCTATTCCAGCTGAGGCAAAACTCATAGCAGGATTCTATTTAAAGCTCTGACAGACATATCTGAATACTGAAAACCTTGGAAAAGCCAAAGAAGTTAATGCCATGGTATTTTCGTGAGGCCAGAAAGATCTCACGTAAAGAATATATTTAGTTTTACAAAAACGAGACATGATGTATAAATACCTCAGAGAAAAAATTCTGGGCATCAAAATGATCCTAACCTACCAATGAAAGCTGTAACAAAATTGCTGGTTGGAAGTGAAGCCAGTAAGATTTTTTAAAAAGGCAATAATGTCTGACTAGCATTCATCTTTTTGATCGGATTCTGTGGTTATCATACCAATGGCTAGCAGTCAGGTCAAGACTTTTTCTGGAAGGTACATCTAAATCAAACAAGGTCTTCGAGCATACAGATAGCAGTAGAAAAACACAGCTGCGTGCAATAAGCAGTAGGTAATTACTTTATGGTCCTTTTAGCACTAAACTTTGTGAAAGTCTTAGCCAATCTCTCCACTAAAGTTGCATTATAAAAGCCTTCTGTGTGTAAAAGAGTCTTATAATAGCCGTCTTCTAAAAGAAGATCAATAATTAAGCTCAGAGACATCAGGCTGCTTTCAATCTCTACTTTCCAACCCCACAATCTTCTTGTTCAAATTTTGTCTGCTCGTTACCTTGTCATTTTTTTTTTGTTTTGTTTGTTTCTAATCATGTTTTCAGTCCCAGCGCTGATGCCTTCCCGCTGCCAACAGGACAAGGTGAAGTGTACACACTCCTGCAGGAATCTGACCTAGCACTGCACACCCAAATGACAACACCTGACAGCAGCGCCAGGACCTGGCCTGCTCTTCCTGCCAGCTTTGGAACAGGCCTGCACGTTTCCTCAAGGCAGGTAAGTGCGATGGGGACCACAAGCTAACCAACTTCATACCAAAGATTGCATTTAAATACGAGGAGGATCCGTTGCTCATCTTTTCCTCCAGAACACGTCAGCACCCAGACGGCATGTCCTCGCTGTGATTATCTGCCGCACGCCCCAGTTGTTCACAGCACAGCATGACTGCAAAATTACTGCCTTGGTGATACTCCTCAGTGCCAGGCTTTGCAGCAGCTGCCACAGCCACTTTGTTTTTAACCAATGAAATCAGGACCTCCTAAACCACGCTCCACAACAAGAGCTCCTTCAGCCCGTGATTCGCTGTCTTCTTCCTTAAGTATACACTTGGTGTTTCTGTCCAAAGTCACGAGCACTATGCGGTCTGTGATCGCTACCATATGACAAACAGCTGGGGAGAAGTGCCACTCTGTTAGGCTTTACCTACACACATACGGAGCTAACAAAAAACAAGTTTAACCCCAGCTACAAAATCCATCCAAAACATTTGAGACAGAGAGCACAGAAGTCTGCAGCTCCAACCGGCCAGGACGGCTTTAGTACTGAACAAGCTCCAAAAGCACGGAATACCTGATAAAAGGTACTTCATCAGCTGAGCAGCAGCGAGACTATTACCTTAGCATAGCTTCCCTGTGTACATTCACAAAACAGCAATAGCAAAACAAAGTGATTCTTTCACGCATAATCAAAGGATTGCATGTAATTCACATCATTTCTCTTTATTTGTGCTCAGTTATTTTGTAAATAACCTTTTCAGTACAAGTGCTCTGCTCAAGAAGCATTCATTAGTAGCCCTGCTGCCAGTTGTTTACTGTCAACAGCGTGACCCAAACTATGCAGCAGCAGCACAGAACTTGCTAGCTCGGGCACAGCCCTGCAATAGTTTGGCCGTGAGGTTCCTGGCTCCAAGCTAGCCCTTAGCAAGCCAGGAGGAGTGGACTGAGCGCAAGCCTCTCTGGGTGCTTTTTCAGACACTCAGGCCCTGCTAGACACAGGAACTTCACTCTCTCCAGCAGAGACTCCCAGTTGGTTATTTGCTTTTCCCAGATGTGCTCGACTGCCCAGTTACCCACGTATGTAGCTGCCATGGCAGGCTACTGGCCCTTCCAAATTAACCTGCACTCCTGTAAGGCTGGCTCTGCCTGCACAGATGAAGCAAATTTAAATTAGGATATTCTATCAGAGCTGACACAAAATACAGATCTCCAGTACTGGTATCCCCCACCCCCCAAAACAGTCCAACCCCAAAAGCGCACAAAGCCTCCCGCACCTGAATGTCTCTATTTAGAAGCTTGTTTCAGAAAAGCTATTTTAGCAATTACAACTGTGGCATTTAGGAATGCCTGCACTTGGAAGCCTACCAAAATAGCTTCCAGGGTAACTACCAAGTTTAGAAGTACACGTGTGAGTCCAGGTTTTGGGGGGCTGTTGGGGAGAGTGGAGGGGGTTAGACCAGAATAATTATAGAAGCCTGTATAAACCTAGAATAACACACTAACATTAAAAAGGTCAAAGCTTTATTTTAGTAAAGCGCATTTGCGGAAGGTCATTCTACTGCAAAGGAACGAGATTGCACAGGAACTTTGGGAAGTGCAACTAGTAGGAAAGAAATTAACTGGGCAGTTACGAGAAGAGCGTGCAAACAGAAAACGAACACAGGACAAAAGGAAAAAGCAGCACAGACAATCTGTGTGTTGTTTGTGACACAGAGGTCCCAAGCCCATGACACTGTCACCTCTTACAAAGCTGTGGCAGCTACAAGGACAGTCACACACTTGACAGAAAGTAAATCACATAGGGCAGAACATGGTATGGGGACACAAATAGGACTCAGCTAGAAAAAAAAAAAAAACAGAAAGTCACTGCTTGAAGTATTGCTTTCTGTTTTGTTTCACTGTGTTGTTTTTTTCATGTTAATGAGTTAGTTTAAGTAGCTAAACTGTTTTTTGTAGTAGTTGCACTGAGTTAAGCTTTTAAATGCAGTTAAGTTTAAGTTGTAGTGAGCGCAGTTTTTAAATGCACATTGTAATCAGTTTATAGCAGCTGCCTAAGACCAGAATTTCTTCTTCCCATCAAGCAGTCAGGCCAGGTAAACATAGCTCAACTGCACCCTTAGTGTCACACTCCGCGAGCCTGGCCTATTTGCTCTCTTGAGAGCTCATCCCCTGTGCCATCCATCAGTAAATTCTTTTCCGGGTAGCTCAGGCAGAAGTACTGTAGTCACCTGACACACTGAGTCTTGTCCAAGCTTTCCATGCCTACAGCATCAGAGCTCTTGCCCCAACATCCATCACGTTGGCATTTTGTTGCCAATTTCCCCCCAAGGCCTCTGAAGTCTCCAGTCAAACTTGAAAACACCCAAAACCCTCAACACCGAGGGCTGCACAAGTTAAGTAACTGCGTGGTTTTAAACCTATTTGATTAAGCCACTGTAATCTTCCTACTCAGGTTTCCTCAGTAAACACGCACGCTAAAGAGAAAGTCAGCGGAGATGTAAGCAGCCCACGCGGCTTACTAAGATCAAGCTGACAGTTTCAGCAAGACGCAGCATAAACTACTGATCTTGTAAACTCCTGAACACATCCCATGGTGATCTCAGGAGCCTAAACTGCAGGTATTTCTTTCTTTTCTGCCGAGGTTTTAAATGATACAGATTACGCAGTTTTCTGTCAGTCTTCAAGCATGACTGCACTCACCTATTTACCATCAGCACACACCAGAGTTCACAGCCACATCCCGTGACAGCAGCTGGGAGCAGACCCAGAGAACAGCGCTGGCCAGGCTGTAACATATTGGCCTTACTCTGGTCATTTCAGCTAACTGAAATCAGGCTTAAAATGAAGAAATAGGGCTACTTCCTCCTGGAGAAGACGGAGACATTTTTTAAACCATGAAGTAATACAAATACTATGAGGTTAAAAAAAACAGCATTATTAAAAGGTTGGCACAGCAGAGATATCCAACAGCAAGTAGTACCGCAGGGACAGCTTGGGATGGTGGAAATCTTCACCACAATGTTATGTTTTCCCAGAACACCAGAGACATTAAAGTAAAAACTGAAGTCTTCATACCCCTCTAGTCACAACTCAAGAGCCTCACAAATATCCACGCTTTCCCAGCAACAGCTCGCAAACTGAATGTTCAATTAGCCAATGGCGAAATGAATTATTGAGTGCCAGGACAAAAATAGAGACACTCTGGTTTTAAGCCGCCGCAGAGAGGCACGGCATAAGCAGCATAAACACTGGGTAGGGAGAGCACAGCAGCGAAGAAATGCGTGGGGAAGGCCAAGACAGACTCGTGCACAGAGCCGAGGAGGGCAGCATGGGTGTTAGTTGCGTTCCCTTTTTGACGCAACCCAGGACGAGGCGTGCTGCTGCTTTTTGTTTTGTTTTCACGATTAAAACCCCTGCGTCACGGAGGCACCGCGGCAGGAACACTCCCGGCGCTGGCTCCTCCACCTCGCAGCCTTCTTCCACTCCTGATCGCCTCCTGCCTCACCACCACGGCCTGCTCTCTGCCTTCCCCTGCTGCTGCTGCTGGGGTTACAGCGCGCAGGCGGCCCGCTGGCGGCAGCCCAGCAACCTCTGACCCAGATCGGCCAAACTTACTGCCACTGCCACCCCCAGCGCCTCGCCCGCTCCCTCACGGCCACCGCAGCCGCCCCCAGCCCGGGCGCCGTGCCCCCGAGGAGCCACCCCTGGGTATGCACCGGGAACGCCGCCTGAAGGGGGCACAAACGGCTGCCGCCCCTCCTGCGGCCAGGGGGCAGCCCCTGGGCCCCCCCCGCTCCCCGCTCCCCGCTGCCACTCACCGAAGTCGAGGAACTGCTTGATGGAGAGCGGCGAGGGCGAGAAGCGCGAGTAGTACTCGATCTGCTTGGGGATCGGGCTCTTCAGCAGCGCCCCGCACAGCCGCATGGCGCCTCCCTCCCTCCCTCCCTCCCTCCACGCCGCCCCTAGCGCGCTGCGGCGCCGCGGCCACCCGCGCTCATGCCCGGGGGCAGCTCACGCCCGGCACGGCCCGGCCCGGCCCAGCCCCAGCGCCCGGCCCAGCCCGGCCCGGCCCGGCCCGGCTCGGCTCGGCTCGGCACGGCGGGAGGGGCGAGCGCAGCAGGCCCGCCCCCCGCCCCCGCGCAGGCGCGCGCGGCGGCGGTTGGAGCCCCCCCGCCTTCCACAACGGCCGCGGCGCTGAGGCGGGGAGCCCCTCGCAGCGCTCAGCCCCGCTGTGTGCCCCCCAGTCCAACCCCTGACCTAACACTAACCAGCCCTCCACCAAACCATTTCCCTAAGCTCCACGTCTAAACGTCTTTTAAAGACCTCCAGGGATGGGGACTCCACCACTTCCCTGGGCAGCCCGTCCCAATGCCTCACAACCCCTTCCATAAAGAAGTTATTCCTAACATCCAACCTAAACCTCCCCTGGCGCAACTTTGCAGTCCTGTGCTTTAGACCCATCTATAGCAAATGAATCTAATGGCAAGTTGTCACAAATTCCTTCATCTTTTCTCCAATACAAACCCCAGCACGTTCAAGGTATTACTATAATTTTGTAACCGAATCACAGGAGGAAGAGGTACTCCAGTTCTGAATGTCTCTCTCCATCCTTCCTAACGTGATTGCCCTTACAGAATTTGAGACTGAGAAATCGTGACCTAATGTACAAAATAACTTCTAATAGCTGGAAAACGTTTTAAAATCACTTCAATTGCAGGTTACAGAAATAACCGTCCTGAAGAGACATGTCATGTAATCAAGGCTGACAAAATGAAACATCTCCTGTAATTCTGAAGCTTTTTTGGCAGATGACGAAAAGTGGTTTTAAACTTTTGCTATACACTCTTCAGGGTCTGATTGCAATTTATCTACAACGTATCTTTGAAACGAATTAGAGAATTATGTGGCAGCAAGTATTATCTTTTCCCATTACAGACAGAATTATCTCTCCCCAAATTAACACGAACATTAGCAGCTACAAAGGATGATACATCGTCAAAAATTAAGCCACATGGTTATGTATACCTTTTACATTCTCAAGTAATCCTAACATGATTTCACTTCTGCCTCGAAAATAGCAAGACCACAATTACTTAAGGAGATGTCTTTCTAAACACAAAACATTTTTTTTGCAATATGAACTATGTCGCTGCATTGCTTTGTTGGGAATTTCTTAAAACCTACGTTCACCAGACCAGATAAAAATTGGAATTGCATTTGTCTGTTCTGACACAGACTGAAGAACATAATGAGGCACTGGAGAGCAGAGCTTTGCTGTTCTCATCAAATGGACGTTCAACAACTCCTCTCTGCCCTGGAGGATCCGGTCACATAACCAACAGATTGAGTTCTCTGAAAAATCTTCTTACACACGGTCCAGACAAATACAGCTGACAAACTCACCCAACAACGCTGCCTAACCTCGTACATGTGAAGACTGCAAGACTTGGCTGAGTGAACGTAAAGTGCACGTAGATAAACCTAGGATTGTCTTACCAATTGAAGACAGCAACAAGCATATGCATAATCCTAGTTCTTAATCTACCTGAAAAAAAAAAAAAAAGAAAAAAAAAAAGAGAGAGAGAAATTAGTGGCATAAACCCTGTTAAGTAGAAAATGTCACTGGGATCAATAGATGTAAACTGTAAGCTCACGATTTTGTCTCCTCAGGAAGCTTTGCACATGTAATGAAATGGCTGAGAACTGTGTGGTGACCACACAAGACACTGCAGTGAACTGCAAGGGGAGGAAAGAGATTTGGCTTGGCAACTGGGTTGTTGTTTTGCTTCCCAGAATCACCAGCATCCCTGCTCAACCTGAGATATCCCTCGCAGAACATAATGGGGTAATCAGAAGTCTCTAGGATCATTTAGAAATTAATGATGTAACGTAATGACTAGAAATTAAACTTTGCTGTAATTGGCATCATACTGTGTGGAAAGAAGTGCAGTACCTAGAGGAAAACTCAGAACTGACAACAAACCATTCACACAGGCTTTCGCCTACACTTTGATGTTAGAAAATCAAGGAAGTAATGGAAACCATGCAAATATGCTTTAAGCAGACAGGAGAAACAGGAGCTCATCTTCAAGATGAGGATATTGCAGTTTATATTTTGCCATAGGTATTTATTAAAACATTCGTATCATGTTTGTCAAAGTAAACTCTTGGATTTTGCTTACTTGGAGCTTTTTTTCCTGAACAGTCACTGTAATCTGTATCTATGTTCACAAAGAGGGGTAGGACCTTGCTGTAAAAATCATGATTGGTCAAAAATCATTTTCAAGGTAATATCTGCAAATATATCTTTATTCTTTGGTAATAAATAAGTAGATAGATAGATAGATAGATAGATAGATAGATAGATAGATAGATAGATAGATAGATAGATGCTTCTTTAACCATTTCACTACTTAGCATTTTTGATAGTTCTGTCTTACTCCTAATTTCCTAGTTTATTTCCTAGCTCAAACTCACGTGTGTCTTTTCTGCATAGAAGAAAGTTCCTTGTCATAAGCTGTGCTCAGAGTGTGGCCTGGCGACACACCCAGGCCCGGGAAGTGCCCCCAGGCCCAGCAGCTCAGAGAAATCCTGAGAACCTGAGCACCACGGTCAGATGGACAGACAGACATCCAGCAGGGCCACCTTCACCACAGCTCCTTCCCTTAAGCTCCTAGAGGTTGGTTTTCATTACTTCTCTATCACTTTCACACTGCTCCTGGAGGTGAAGAGGGCCAGAAATACTCTCTGATATTCTTTGCTCTGCTTCCCCCTGCCCCTGCCTGGCCCCTCAGGGGTTCCCACTGTCTCTGGTGAGCACATAGGCAGACCAGCCCGTGTTCAGGGGTTCACTGCTTTTGGCTCCCTTCATGCAGAGCATACACTTTCCTGCTTAACACCCATGTGTGTGAGCAGTCTCGATATGAGAACTCAGTGGAGCCACAGGGATGAAGAAGGAGCACTTGCAGTAGTCAGAAATTCGGTTACTAGAAATGAAAGGCCTGGCCCAAATTCGAGTTTTCTTAGTGCTTGTTTAGAGTTAGAAATTACTCCTATAGAAAATTGCTCCCATAGAAATTTGTAGCAAAATTTCATCTGGGAAGTCCAGAAGTCGTGTTTTTGTTAACTTTTCAGATCTTCTTTCAGGACCTGTATATTACACATGCTTCTGTTTTCAGGGAGCAACAAAAGCCTTTAAAGTTTAGCCCGATTAAGATTTATTCTCATCGAACACTTCAGATTGTTAAAACACCAGAGCCATAATCTCCTTAACAAAGCTTGTTTTTCTTCACTACAGAATACTTGCTAGCTGCAGGGGATTCCACATAATGAACTTCTTTGTATATGTGTCAGAGGAGGGGAAAAGGAATGTTAAACTGTAAACCAAGAAAACATGGTTATTAGTGTTTTCTGGACACAATGTCTCTGTGGAATTCATAGTAATTTTTTAACAGCAACAACAACAAAAAAAGCTATATTGAAGTTATTGCACCCCTATATCTTAAAGTTCAGAAGCACTCATTGAGAATGGGTATAATACAATTGAAACACTAACAATAACAGTAACCAATAACAGTTATTCTGGGGAAATTCACGCAGAGAATTAGAGTCCCAAAGTACATTTTACAAAGCGACAGAAAAAAACAGCACAGAACAAGAAAAACTGGTATAGTAGTGAGATGTTTCAAACAAATTACTTCTGCTCATAGTACTAATTTTTCTCAATAAGACTGCTGTATTTTCCCACCTGCCATTATGTGCTTTCAAGGGGAAATTAAAGTAATGGATCATGCAAAGCCACATCGGGAACACACGGAGTTAGAAGGGAATAAGGCTTCTTGATGAAGCTTTCTTAAACTTTAAAAAAGACTTGTTTTTATTTTTAATACTTTATGTCTTCCTAACATTTATGCACGCAGATGGGTAAATTTGGATGGGCTATTACTCATAATGGTCAGGAAAAAAAGGTTTCTTTACCAAGTTTTTTTGCCAGAAAAAGCTGGTTGTCACTGTATTTAGTATTCTTCATCCCAGTTATCTAACCAGAAAAGTTCAGAGATCTTACCAAAACAAATATCAGGGGCTATCAAAAATTATATTCAGCAAATCTAAGAGTTTGGAGTTAAATATATATATATATATATATATATGTATGTATGTATATATATATATATGACTTTGTAAATAACAGTTACTATATAAAAATGCTTGTGAAAACATTTATAATTAGTTGGCTCAGAAGGATTAGTTTTTTTTAGATTATGAACTCCACGTGTCTCTTAATTACATAGCTATCCTCAGTAATTTGCTTTAGAAGAAGTAGAGCTGGCTGCCACCATGGTGGCACTGTCAGCTGTCTGTCAGATGACACCATCTGTTTGTCCAATATTAACAGACAGAGCTACATTATTCTTTAACAGTTCATAAAAATTTCATCTCCGGGGAAAAAACAAGTATGTGATTTTCTTTTGCAATTGTTCGGGAGGTGCAGGAGAGAAAATACTTGCCACTAAATTACTAACAGTAAACGCATATAAAAAAAGTTTAACTACTTCTCTCAGTCAGTGAGGAAAGCTCACTTTATGAGCTTACCTACTCTTACCTTACTCTTTTCCTAACACTACACAATTAGCCACACTTTTTCCTTTTGCTTCGTGGGTGTTTTTCTCTATTCCCTTCCCTATCAGAGCTTACATCTGCCCTTTTCTCAAATGCATTTCAGGGGAAGGAGGGCAGTGAGACCAGCAGGAGCCAGGCTGTTCAAGTGCCCTGCCAGTTCCACATGGTGTGATCAGAGCCCTGAACCCCTCTGGGGGTACAGTCCTGTTGAAGGGGGTTTGCCCTTCCAGCAGGCAGGTAGAACATCAGTGGGATGGGAAGTCCCATTTTAACCAAACAGGCAGCTGACAGGAAGGAGCAATGCTTTAATCCTGGAAACTGCCTAGGAGAAGGATTCTTGCTGCCACAGTATTTTGTTCTACCTGTGCCATAAGAGCAACCATTCAAAGAAGTGAGTTAGAACTAGTGAGTTAGAGCAGGTGGAAGAGAACCATACCAGAACAACCTCTTCCCCATAAGAGTATGTCTTGGTGCTACTTTTACAATTCAAATGTTCAAAAATGACACGGCCAGATCCAACCTAACCAGCAAACTTATGCCAAGGATTTGTATTTAATCTTATCTTCCAGAAACAGCTTGCAAAAACACCAGCTGAGGAAGAGTCACTAGATATACATGAGAAATACACCTGTGGGTTTTGTACTGCTGTCCTAGATCCATTAGAATAGAGCTGTCAATCTTCTCCAAGGAGGAGGACAGCACCAGTTTGGCATTAAAAAGAGGGCAGTGTCCCTAAAATATTATTATTTTAAAATTTATTTTTTTTCTTCCCTCGCAGTCATCCACCACCTTGCCAGGGACTCTCCTAGAGGAAATTCAAATATTTATTTCAGTTTAAGCTGATGTAACCATACCCTGGCATACCTTACCTCAGTGCCTTTCTGTTTGCAGAAATCGAACCCTGTAGGAGTCTCAAGAGGAAAAAAAATGAAAAGGAGCTAGATCTTGCTATATGGAATTTACCATGCTCAGCAACAGCAGAAGTTCTTGTATTCTCAGGTAGATGTAATATAATCTGCAATTTAGGAGAGTAGACTTGAGTTGTCTTGGCTCTGAATGTTCTCGGCTGGAAAGCAATTCACTTTTCATTCATTTTCCTTAGAACATTTGTTTTCCACACACTCAGTTCTTGAAAAGAAAGTCAGTTTTGTCTGAAAATTGCCATAATCTTACAGGAAGTTGTTCCCATCTATGCTGGTACTCCCACTGCTTGACACCCTATAAAGTGGGCTTCTGGAGCACTGGAGAAGCAAGTTTCCCAAGGTTTTTATACCCCAGTCTCCACAGTGGTGCCATACGGACTGTCCTGAAACTGTGGCTTTTTGGTTTCTGTACAATCCATGAGTTGAGAATTAAAGATGCCAGGAAACAACATGTTTTTTGTAGACATATCAAAACATTCTTGTTTGAGAATCCACCCAATTTATTGGATTCTTTAAACAAAATAATATGGAAGTGAAGCTCCAGAAACAACTGGGAAGAAGAGCTGCTCAGCTTGTCATAGCAGAACTTTCTGAATGTTAAAAACTCTTCCAGAGTATAATTTCTGTTCCTGAGCTGCACTTTCCCGAGGTATCTCTGTGCCAAGAGGCAAACAAATGAATATAAATTATAAATCTAAATACTTTTGTAATGAATTGTCAGCCATTTTCCTCTAAAAGAAAGGAAAAAAAGTGACAGAAACAGAATTTTAGGGAAGGACAAATGCATTTTATGATTACCCCTTCTTCCAGATCTTGGCAGTAGAAAGTGGGATGAGAGAAGAGTCTGAGTTCCAGCAGCAGCTCTGCTCACTGAGGACACAGCAATACAACACTTTGTTCCTCCGCATTGATCAGTCTCCTTTTCACCCCATTATGATATTTCCCTGTATTTCATGCACCAAATGATAAAAGATTTATAATTCAGTATCGTATCAAGTGCTTTTCTGCAATCAATAAGCATTACTTCTACCAGAATGCCTCTGTATAACAAACATGCAATTACGGTGATTTTAAGTATCAGGTTTGTCTGACCTGATATGTTTTATTAACCTGTGGTTTTTAGTGTTCATAAGGTTTTTTCACTCTATATATTTAATAATGATTTTTATTTTTTTTTTAATCTTAATGTAAGCTCATGGAAAATTTAAACTAATGATTGTAGTTTCTTCAGTTTCTCTGTGAAAAGCACTTTTCTGTTTTTATTCAACCAATAAATTTTTATTGTTCCTGTTTTCATATATTTATTCTGTTTATTTATTACAGTGTAAGTGCACAGTAAAGAAACTGAGTTGGCTTATGTAATAGAAGTTAAACATTATCTTTAGCCTTTTTGTGACATCCTGAATTTAAATATAGTTTTGCACCTTTTTGCTGATACTGCCTTTTGCCAGATTCTGGAGTTCCTCTTCACTGCAGAGTACACAGCAAGATACGTTTTGTTTGATTTTCTGTAGTGGTTTCTGAACTGTAGCTTGTAGATGAGTTTAGATGAGAAAATAGGCAAACACAATGGCTGTGTCTATTTACAGTGACTCTAGAAATTAGCCCTAAATACAATTTCCAGCAAATGAAGCTCTGCAAGGAGAAAGAAAAGAACACTAAAGGAATATTGCCTCTCCTCACTGACACAAAATCTTCTGTCTGGTTTCGAACAGCACAAGAGCTGACTAGAGAGAAGCTTTTTTTGTCTACTTTGAAGAGCTGCCCCTGCACCATAACACCCATTTCCCTTTTGACAGTGGGGAGTCACATCTGAAAGTCAGTTTGGCTGCTCAGATCAGCCCCTGTAGTGGGACACAAGACCAATGCCAGATATGAAACCCACCACATTTTCAGTCAGCTTTGTGTTCCTGATCCAAGAAAGAAGCAAACACATCCTGTTCATCTGTCATGTCCACGCGCCTGACCTTGGTAAATGGAGCAGGCCTCAGTTCAGGCCTGAAGGCCCACTGTCAGCAGCTGATGGCTTTTCCACGAGTACCACTTGGCAAATTGCCTGGGTCTCTGTGCAGTTTCCTTGAAGAAGATGACTGAAAAATACTGTAATTTAACAAAAGAAACAAACGTATATATATATTTTAACCATTCTACCTATGAAACGTATTATGCAGCCTGTTTTGCAAACTATTGTGGTGGTCAGCAGGGAAGCATAGCCCGAGAGTTTCATGGGTAGGGAGAAAACTTTTGTGTAAGTGCTTGCTGGTAGATGTTTGCTTTGAGATAACAGGAGTGATAAAATGCAGTTTTTTAGGTGAGAAATGGACCCCGTACAGAAATCCGACTACATGGAAGCCTTACTTTCTCCACATTGCACCATAACACAGGTCTCCACATTTGTTGGAGGATGGATTAGCTTTGAAAGATTAGATAGGAGAATGGATAAGAACAGAAACGCTGACGGCCCAAGGTCATATTTACACTTCATTAAACAACCAAATACAAAGCATGAGGTTCTCACACTCAAATCGTTGACAATGTTTTCACATCTATGTAGTTTTAATGCTTTTCTGCTGAAATTTGGGCACACTGAAAATCAAAATAAAGAGCGGAGGCCATTTTCTCTTATTAAGTTTGTCTTTAGAAGTCATTTTCAGTTCTCCTTAGTAGACCTTCAAAAGCCCTTAACCAATTTACCAGCATTGACTTCTGGTAGTTTGGTGTCACAAATGCCTAATGAGTGTGATACAAATGCAACGTGGCCTTTCTAAGTCAGTGAAAAGGGGAAGAAATGTTCATCAGGTGCGCTTATGACAGTGAAACTACAGCATTAGCAGGCCTAGATATCTATAACCTGTTGCTCAAAATGACTGTGTATTGTATATATAACAGCTATTACTGTTGGGTGCACAAAACTAGTAAACCCCACATTTCCAGATAAGATTCCACGTCAAACGTGAGCTGGACTTCTCAGCAGAAAGTGAAAAGGTAGCCTGGGGATGAAAAAACACTTGAGATAAAGCAGCTCTGAATGAGTTGCTCTAAGAAATTGTCTTTTGCTCGATACTTTCACAACACTCAGAGGAACACAAGGGGACTAGTGTCACTCCTCACTATCCTTTAATAATGTGTCAAAGGGAAAGTTGGATTCCAGTTCCACTAACAGGAAAAAAAACCTTTCTGAGCTAGGCTTACTCAAGGAAGGAATAACAACAGGGGTTGCAGGGGTGCATTTTTAGGTGTTTTACTTTTGTCTCCTGACTCTTTGTTAATAATGGAATGATATTTACCATCTTGTTTGTCATATTTATACCTATTATATACTTTTTCACTCGTTAAGATCAGACTTTGATTATTTTATTGTAAGTTGCATGTTTTACATGAAAAATATCCTCACTGCTATTCAGTGACAGCTGGAAAATTAAAGTCATATGAATATTGAATATTGTTCCTCCCAAATAAAAGACCCTCTCCTTCTCACAGAAATGTTACGAGTGACACAAACTGATTACATGCCTAAAGTGTGGGTGAAGTGTTTTAGATGTGCTGCAGGGATGGTCACCAAGGTATTAGATTATGACTGTAGAAACATTATGCGATGTACACTGTTTCTAAGGTACTTACCTGTCCTTCTTCATCCAGACTAGATCTTCCTTCCAAATCACATCTTATTTATCCATGAGTGTCATAGCTGGCAATTCTGGTTTAAGGCTTAACTTCACAGAAAAAAAAATAAGTAAATATCAAATGCTTTTCATCCAGAAAATCATTTCATATCATCCTTATAAATAGCTTTATTTGTGAAAATAAATGAAGAATTTCAATTGTTATGATTATTGCCAGCATCACCAGCAGGTGGAGGGAGCTGATCACCTCTACTCAGCACTGGAGAGATCACACCTGGAGTGTTGTGTCCAATGCTGGGCTCCCCAGTACAGGAGAGACCTGGACATACTGGAGAGAGCCCAATGAAGGGCCATAAAGATGCTCAAGGGACTGGAGCACCTCTCCTGTGAGGAAAGGAGGAGAGGCCTGGGACTGTTCATCCTGAAGAAGAGGAGGCTCAGGGGGATCTTGTCAGTATCTGTAAATGCCTGAAGGGAGAGTGCAAAGAGGACAGAGCCAGGCTCTTTTCAGCGGTGCCCAGTGCCAGGACCAGAGGCACTGGGCACAAACAGGAGCCCAGGAGGCTCCCTCTGAGCACCAGGCAGCACTGCTGTGCTGTGCGGGTGAGGAGCCCTGGCACAGGCTGCCCAGAGAGGCTGTGGGGTCTCCTCCTTGGAGATCTCCAAAAGCCACCTGGAGATGGCCCTGGGCAGCCTGCGCTGGGTGTCTCTGCTTGGGCAGAGCTTGGAGCTGTGACCTCCAGAGGTCCCTGCCAGCCTCAGCCATGCTGTGATTATAGAACGGGAATTATGAAGTATATTTTCTCACTAATTGTTACTCATCATTAGCATTCAGAGAAAAGTTTGAAATGTTTCCATACTTATTTGTTGTCTCTACTCTTTCTCCCACCAAAGAATATGTTTAAAGTACATAAATTTCTTTCAACATCTTGATTTTTGACAAACACATTGAAATGTTTTGACAAAAATTCTCCCAAGCATATATACTGATACACAGAGGCTTTTTTAAATATATATATATACACACACACACATTCTATTTCATCTTTAGGATTTGATGTAGGTTCATGGAGAGACAAAGACAAATGTGAAGCGCATCGGTATAGGCATGTATGATTTCAGGATGTGGGAGGAGCGCATGAAAAATGGTCAGCTCAGTACAGCACACTGTTCTGCCTTGCCACATGGAGCAGATCGAAAGGAACTCCAAAGAACAACATTCATGATCCAGAAAATGGCTTAAGACATGTCTTGGCAAACAAGTTCAGGGAAGGGAAGAAGCCAAGGCAGCTCTGAGGAAGAATCTGCAGGCTGGCCCCGGCTGAAGTTGCCTGGTTGGCTTGCTAGTGCTCAGAACCAAAGGGCACTCCTTGGCTAACAGCCCTAGATAAGCCAGTGCTGAGCTGTCATGGAGTGCTGCTCACAAAAGGCTGGACTTTGCAATTCCATCCAATTTTGATCCTTGGTCTGAGAATACAGCCGGCACCTGCAGCCGTAGCAGGCTCACGCCATGCCACAAACATGCAGCAAGCAGTGGGAGGCTTTCCCCCCTCCTCTCTTTCCCCGAGGCTGCCTCTGTGCCCTGCAGTGGGCACGAGCCCAAATTCAGGGAGTGCTGGTGTAGGGAGCTCAACCCGCAGAAGCAGAGAACTGTTCCCACATCCCCGCTCCTCGCCAGACCAGGGAAGAGAGGAGGTTACGGGTCCTCTCCAGGGCTGTGAGAAACCCAGGGTGAGAGGAGAGCTGCTCCTTCCAGCGTGGGGTTTGCTCAGCTGTAGTGCAGCCCCTCTTCTTTAAGCACAGCCTGACTCTAAGTGTGGTGGCAGCTTTCTGATTCTCTTATTCAGACGTCAGGCGGGAGCTCATTTAAATCGAGCCATATGTAAAGCAGATGTAGGAATGTGGCACCAGTTCCTGCCTTCAGACAAAGGTCAAAGCGAATTGAACTGGAAAATGGCATGTTCTTTCCCACCAGTTACCTCTTAAATTGCCTTCTCTTGAGAAGATTATAGATGTCTGATAATAAATCCTTTGGGGAGATGCTACATCTCATTACAAAGAAGCAACAACAGCAGTCCTGTACCAATCAAGATTTTCACTGAACTGATTAGAGAACTTTTATCGCCCAGTAGGGCAATCAAGACAAGTACACATCTCATCCATTCAAAAAAACATACAAAAACAAACAACGTTTGTAATCTTATAACTGTAAACACTTGTTTTATTGAGTGACTTACATTTCCCGTTAGGAGCAAAGCAGCTATTCCATCAAGAAGACAGTCATTTAGTCAGAAAGGCAAATATTGTCATTGACAGGAGGAAGAAGAGCTTTATAATCTTTAAAGCAGAATCATCTACCTGCACCTCCTGCCACCTTTCCAAACGGCAGCGCAGCAGAAGTGGATTTTAGCCACTGAAGTTGGAGCATCCCATTGCTATGGAGCTCAAAACAGTTTTACATCATTAAAAGCGAAGCCTACCATAATTACCAACAAGTCAGAGGACTACGACTGAAAAATCTCTGTATTACAAGCAAAATCTTGTTCCCAACACAACGTGAATGGACTTGCAGACCAAAGCATCCCCAGCTGAGTCCTGCCAGGACTCAGCCCTGGAGCGGGGCCGCACTCTGTACGTCCCGGGTGGTGCTGGCAGCAGCAGCAGGAGTTGTGCCACCAGAGCAGGCTTACTGCAAGTTCTCCCCTCTGCTGAAGGAGGCACTTCAAAACAGCCACAATGGTTTTGTTTTGTTTTAATCATTAATCAAAGGCAAATAAAATGCAATGAAGGAAAGCAAACACACACACACCGTAGCACAAATGCAAGCAGGCGTTTCAAACGCAGGGCAGGTTTCCATGGCTAATTCCAGGAATGGAGGTGAGGGAGAGGGAGAGGAGGAACTCAGAAGGAGAAAGCTTGCTTTCATTATGGTTACATTCACAGCAGAGATTCCTGAGCTTTTACCTCACATGAGCAAACAAAGTCATAGTGTGTGCTGCGGGTGGCTTGGTATATTACTGTGTGTGACTAGGAGGCTCGACCTGTGTGTATTGAGGCACGCGGATAACTGCTTGTGCTGGAAACATTCCTGAATCTGTCTTCACAGGTCCTCTCCCTTCAGTAGGCACTAATTCTCCTGTGTCATTGCAATCTGGCTTACTCAGCAACGTGCTGCTGCCAGCTCCTTTTGTTCATGAGGAATATATCCCCATCAAGCACAGCCTCTCTGGCGAGGCTGGCAGGGCCGTCCTTTGAGAGGCTTTGTCAAGAGGAAGGAGGGAGTCTAGGCTGGTCTCCCACCCAAATTCTTACTTTTTAAGTGTTTTTATAATTATCAGTCCTGAAAACTGAAACTGAGATCCAAAAGAAGTTAGGAAGGGGCAGAGAAAAGAGGCCATTTCACTGGTGGTTAGGTTTGCAGATTATTGCTATTAATTAAAATTACAGGACCAGTAGCCCAGTGGAACACAGGCTCAAAGGCTGTTACTGCACTACAAGTAACATGATTTAGGGACATGAAAAGAGAAAAATCACAGTGTGATTTAAATCCCAGTGTCTATTTTGAAAGCTGCCTTTACAAGAGGGAGAAGCCCCAAACTCCCCATTCACATGCTAATTCCCTTGTTTCAACAAACTGGTATTCTCCTTCACCTATTTACATTAGCATAAAATCAGGATCCTGAATCTGCATTTTCCATCGGTTTCAAAAGACAGCCAGCTTTCAACATTTCCAAAATGCATCTACTCAGGGATAGTTCAGACCTGCAAAATGCCAATGTATTGTAAATGCAATAGTCATTTACCTCCTGCATCCAGAATGTAATTTCCATTTTTATTTTAACCACTAGCGATCCATTGTTCCAAATTTCTTTCTATAAATGTCCCCCACTGCTGCCCATAGCTTCTGCAGAAACAATTTTGAATATTTTGCAGGCAAAAATAGCAGAAGTGCTGAAAATCATACCGTTCCCTTCCAGACTAGATGATTGATGAAATGCACATTTCAAAGCCTGTGAAAATACAAGCCAGAAATAAGTAGCAAATGAGATTATCCTCGTATTGATTTCTCTGCAGTACATTCTGATTAACTGGCATATCAAAGCGGTAGTTTCCAGCTGCCCCACCAAGATCACATCCTTCATCCTTGGTATGTGTGGCTTCTGATAAGTAAGTGGTTCCTTTAGTTATCAGATACCTGGGGGCTTTTCTGCTCTGCTATCCAAAATCCTTGGTCTTTTTCCAATATGCCTGAACTTTAAAAAGGTAGATTCTAGTCTTCTGTGTGCTCTCTACAAAAGAATCCACCGCAAAATTTCATGCTGAATTTTTTTTACTGCCTGTTTCCAAACCATCATATCTTGCTGAAAACATTCTGGTGCACTTGGTCCTTCCTGAGCTGTTAAAGCAACCCCTGGGACAATCTAGCTAGGCCTCTGGGAAATTTCCAGCCAGCCATTGGAAGATTTTTTTTTTCAGAAATCAAAATCAGCATGTTGATCTGAAAGGCCTTCTGCATTATAATCAATGGTTCAGGAGCTCTGCTGCTGGTGTTGTTATGAGATGTCTAGCCTGAACTTCTTCATGACAGTACCACAACACCTGAAGAGCTAGTAGTCTAACCTGCCCTAATCATAGCAAATGTTAATGATCAGTCTAGGTGTCATGACAGAGGGTAATATTATGTCTTTAGCTTTATTCTGTTGGGAATATGCATCTAACTTTCAAGCACCAAACTGCAGCCCGGGTGTTCAGCTGCCCGTGAGCCAAGGTTTGCTTTCGCCGTGGACAGCTATTAAAAACTGGCTGAGCTTTGCTTACAGAGTTGTTGTCCAGCTGCAAGAAAGAGTGTAAATTAAAGCCATGTGAAATTAAGTATGCAGGGAGAAGAGAAACTGTAGATATAGCTAGCAAGTCAGGGATTCAAAAAGAAAAATACTGTGGGGGAAAAAAAAAATAAAAAATGCAACACAAAGAAAATAGGCAGAGACTCAGCAGACAGCAATTCACTTAGGTGAGGGACCGTGACATAGTCCAAAGAGCCAGCTCAGCAAAAATGTATGAGGCGTCTTGCCAGGGTAGTGAGCATCATCAGTACTTAGCCGAGCAGCCCGTACTGTATGCATTAACCAACAAATAGTTGCCATGTTTTTGAAAGCTGCAACCTTTTGGCACAATACAAGATGCCCAAGCAGAAAAATATGACCCTCTGAGAAAAGGCTGCGGGTGTGAGTGCTAGTCCTGGCTCTCCTCCCCTTCTCCATCTGATCCCGTTTCATTTCTTCTTGCCATGCAGTAAGACTTCAAGGTCTAAATACCATCCCCCAAAATGGGGATGCATAAAATGACTGCAGCACAAGGTAGTGCTGATGCTCTTTCATCTCAGAAGGGGTTGCTGTGAAGCGATGAAGCATTTTTTTCCACTAGTAAGTGGTATCTACAGGCTTTCTCTAGCCTTCTTTCAAGGAAGGAAGAACAAATTAGGACACTAAATAATTTCTGACAGTGCTTCTTTAACTAAGCATTTGGGAAGGACGAGGCTCTCACTAGAGGGCACATGAGGCTGGATTTTTATACATCCTATCCGAGACATAAACGGTAAGGTGAAAAACAGCAAGGCTGAAAAGAGTCACTGTGTACAACTGAATCCTCTTAGATTCAGGCACAGTGACAGGCACTTAGGGGAGCAAAGAGAAGGGAGGGAAGAAAAATACCACACAGTAGGCATGTTCTCACTAATTGATGGCAAAATTCTCAAAGAGCTTTCATCTGAAAGAAACAACATACAGTATAGTGATCAATGAGGAACAGATTTAAGGACTGCTACTGAAATAAAAGAAGTCTGGGGGAAATTTCACATTAAGCCCCGGTAACAGTGACTCCATGGACGTTTGGCAAGTAGCGTGGCACAACAGGAGTAAATCTGTACAGTATAGATTTACTGTCCCGTAGATCTGTACAGATGCAGTATTTGAAGTCTTGATGCCTCCATCACTCACATATTGCCCTAGCTCTGGGCTGGTCCCGTGGGCTGAAAGCCTGCTAGCAGCCAAGGAGCACTGGGTGTGCTCCTGGAGCACGACTGCCCCTTGAGCTTCACCCTAAGGGCATCCTGCTCAGAGCTGAGGCCCACAGTGCGGTCTGAAGCATCATTAGAAATAAGATCAGCAGATCTGCTTCACAAATGCTAATCCCATTAAAAACGGTAGTGTAGACACGTGGTCTGACCAGAAGTAAAAATGCATCCCAGAGGAGTTGTTTGCTTTGTGATGAGCTGGGGTGGGCTTTGGCCCGAGGTAGAGGACCAAGCCAAGGTGGAGACCCCAGGCCAAGGTGGAGAACCAGCTGGGCCAAAGTTCGAGCACCAGTGCCTCTCCCTGGAAGACAGGGTTGAAGAAGCGTATGTATACATAGCTTCAGATCCCATAAGTGGTCTTGTGCTAGCCAGGCTGAAAGTCAGAGCCAAACTACAGCAGTAATCCGCCGCCCTTGTGATTTTGGCGACACAGAGGCCTGCTGTACGATAGAGGAAGCTCGGTCCCCACCTGGCAGGGCTGACACGGTAGGACCTGAGCACAAACAACTGGCGCTGCCGCCCTTTGCGTGCTTTTATTCACATTTTCCCTCTGAGGTAACTGCAGAAGCGCCGGACGGCCACCAGATAAACAAGCGTTGATTATTGTGGCTCACGCTACCCCTGGCAGCAACGGGGACTCCTAGCAAATATTTGGGGGAGCCTAGGCAAAGGGACAGCAGGGACTCCACAAACACCCTCCTCCTGCAGCACAGCACCCGGGGGCAGCCCCCAAAGGGCCCAAAGCCCCGGCCCGCGACCCCCGGCAAGCGTGGCGCTGAGCAGTCGACGCCTGCCATCTAGCGGCCCTCGGCCGCCCCGGGCCCCAGCAGAGACCCCCGGCCCCTGGGGGTTTCTGCTGAGTCCCCCGGCCCGGCTGGGGAAGGGGAGGCAAGAGGAGGGGGGCCTGGAGCAAGTATTTAGCCCCGTTTTGTTTTGGTGCGGTTGGGTTTGACTTCCTAGCCCGGCTGGTGAATGGTCTCAGATCCGGCGATTTGGGCCGTGTGAGAAGGGCTGAAAATAGTTGCAGAAATAAACAAGTTAACTTATACCTTCCTGATGTATGGAAACGCCAAAGGCTTGACCAAACAGCCTTCGCTCGCAGACATGCGCAATGAGAACAGTGTGGGTGCTGCATATTGGGGAAAAGGAGGCGTTTTGTGCGTTGAAAGAATCGTGCCGGGTGCTCTAAAATATTTCTCAGGGAAAGAAGTGTCCTGGTCTGAGAATCGCTTTCAAAGTTTAGAGTTTTGTGCCACATCTGGCATAGCGTGTCCTTTAGCTACCGTAGCAAACTGAAAGGGCATCAGTGCTCTGCTAAAAATAAATAAATCAAAATGAAGAAGGACAGCGTGGAACACAAAGCCTGTAACACAGGAGAACTAGAAAGAGGGCAGGAGGCAGGGGGAACACCTGCACATGGTAGCAGGTTCAACTGTTACCATAAATGGTTGGAAAAGAAAGAAAATCCCTCAAGGGCTCAGGGTTGGGAAGGGCTGTCACGCACTGCTGGACGGTCAGCCTGCAGCTTTCCCTGAACAGGAACTTGGATGGCGTGGGGGGAAAGGTGGTCAAGCTCTACTAAGTGTCTCTCACTGCAGATTTTGCACCCAGCTTCAAGTGGCAGAAAAGCACAGACAGAAGAAAATAGTAATAATAAAATAATGTAAGCAATGTAAGTGAAAATTCCCTCGCTTCTCCTTATGAGGAGGTTTCAATGGACACTGCATAGCAGCAAGGAGGGAAAGCATCAGTAGCTAATCTGGTCTCAGGCAGCTACGACTGTTTACAGAGAGGAATTTGCTTAGTGTCAGGGAAAGCTGTTGAGACTATCAGTGGAAGTCCAGTCTGAGGATGGGATAAGGTCAGTAATCTTAGCTAAATCCTATTAAACCAATAAAGGATTCAGACTGCTTCCTCAAACAGAGCCATTCAAAGGGTGGTTTTAAGATTAGAAAATTAAGGAAGATAAATCCAAATTAAATCCTTTTAATCTCCCTCCATTTATCAGCATTATTTTTTTTTGAGAGAGCGATGGGCTAAGGGTGTTGACGGGGCTGTAGACATGATACTAGCGGTGGCTTCTGTTTAAAATTACAGAAGGAATTCAAAATCCCACTGAAATCATTACAAGAAAAAGAAGGGAGTTAATTCCTTGGCAGTGATCCGCTAAGGCAGTTTTACTCAAGAAGCCACAGTCGAGGGCAGCATAAGACAACCTGGGGTTGCTTCCTGGCCAAGGAAATGGGACGAGCTGCACTGTGTGCATGGGACCGAAGGAGCTGAGCAAAGCATCCAGGCCATAGGGATGTGGTGTGCTGGGCCAATGCTTAACAACAGTTTGGTTTGGGCCACCAATAGAGGATGGCTTGACAGCCCAGACAGCCGTTTGTAAATACTGCTGGTAAAAGTGTAGTCAGATAGCTTTTATGTTGGATTGTATATAAACAGCTCCCAAAAAAAAAATCATCCTTTGGCTCTCTCAGCCTTGTGTACACAGGTTTTTCTTCATGCACTGTTGATGCTAGCTTTGCATGCTGCTCAGCTGAATCTGTGTAAATGGCTGAAAATAGAGAAATTGTAGGATGGAAGTTGGTGCATTCGTGTGTGCACACATTGGAAGGATCACCAAATGCTGATCATTTTTTTTTTTTATTTATTTTTACTTTGCTACCAAACAGTACTAAAAACCTGAAAATTGACATCCACAATTTGCTGGTAAGAGACCAATTAGCATTTGACTCCTTATGATTTTTGAGAGACAAATCCTAGCTTCCAGAAGCTGGTAGATTTTCTGATGCAGAGCTGTATGGACAGCAGATACTGCTCGTAACCTCACAGTCAGCCACCTGGGGGCTCAGAGCTGCTTTAGGTCCTCAGCAGACAGCAAAGAGCTCACCAGAGGATGTTGCCACGTAACTCTCACTGCAATGCTTGAGAACCCTTTCCCCCAACCTGTTTTTGGGTCAGCCCATGAGAAGTTCAGTGCAAGCATGCAGCTACCCCGGTGCTACACTCCGTGGAGACCAGTGGAGCACCTCTCTTCAGGAGAGGCTGGCGAAAGCAGAAGCCCCAGACAGGTGAGAAGAGGAAGAGCCAGGCACAAAAACAGGATTTAAACAGCAGGTGTTGTCCTGTTGCATGTGTCTTGGAGGCATGTGGGCTATTTTAAAACTCAAGTCTAAAGGATGTTGAAGACCTCCAGGCCTCAAAGAAGAGAATTTCAAAGGGAGGAGGGAGCATCTTTTAAGATGAGGTTGCCTAGTAGCCAAAGGGTAAGAGAGGAAGAAAGAAACAAACAGAGGGAATTGGTTGAGCTTTACCTCCTTCACGTTATCCGCAGGCAGGCGACGGGCAGCACTGGGTCTGACAGATGACCTAGTGGCTTTGTTCTTCCTTGCTCCAGCAGCGTAGGTTCCTCACCAGCTCCCAAGGCAGCTGGCACTGCAGAAAACGTTATCTCTTAGCTACCAGGTGTGTCATTTGTAACACAATAGCTGCTTAGGAAGAACCAGAGTGAAAAGACCTGCATTTTTTTCTTATAAAATATGAGTTACTTGACCAGAACTTGATCCTCCATGGAAGTAAAAGATAGCACACACAGGGATAATACATAGATTCAGAAAAATAAAGATGCATCTCCAATTAAAACCATGAATTTTAACATATTAGCCCCTCAGGCTCACTTGCTCATGCTTTCTTTCACATTACACATGAGCAGCAGAGGGGGGGATGCTCCACACAGGAGAGAGAAGGCGAGATGCTCTGGGGATGTGACACACAAAACATTGCCTCTAACCAAAGCAACCAATTCTTATGTGAACGGTTTCTATCCAAGCACAGAAATAGCAGCTGATGTCATTAACAGAAGTAGGCAGGTGAATAGAAACAGAGCAACAGGGAAAAAAAAAATGGAAATGGGAACTGCAGTCCACAATTGCAGAAGAGAGTAATTCATAGGCAAAGAGCTATAGAAAGTAAAATTGACTGAGAAAGGGAATCATGGTCAGCTTGCCTGGGAATGCAAATACGTACCGCCTGTGTGGAGCATTTCCAGTAGCACGAATGCCGCTTGGTAAACCTGCACGCAACACACAAATGCTGCTTCTGTGAAGGAAGAAACCCAAGTTCTGTTTACAGCCATCCAAAAATGCAGTAAGAAGAAAAAGCTCCAAACTATTAACATACTGGAAGCGTTCAAAACAGGTTACCTAAGCCAGAGAGATTAATCCAGCAACAGGATTCCCATGTGCTGAGTCACATACACCTGAAACACAACTGGTATCTCGGTGAGAACTGTTGCCATAGATATCTGCGGACACAAAAGGAGACGGGGCAATGCAGAAAGAGCTGTTCCCAGGCCACATTTCCCTCCCTATGCTTTGCAGGGCAGCACTTCTACTTTAAGGATGCTGGTTGACACTACAAAGCATTGGTAGATCAGATGCCACTTAAAACCACCCTACCCTGGTTTGCTTTTTTGTGAGAGATTTTGGGGGTTTAAAGGCAAGGCAAAATACCTTATGCTACCAGCGAGCAAGCAGAGCTCATATACGTGATCTGGGTGACTGGGTGTAGCCAAAACTGGACTACTCGTAGACTAGGCATTAGCAGGGGTAGCGTGCCCATGCTCTGCAGCAAGCTGCCTGCTCGCAGGGCACAGGCTCTTCTTGTTTGCAGGTGGCAAGTCACACCCTTCTTGTCAACGGGCTGCAGCGTACTCACACCAGCAGGGCTGACACCACCCTCGGGTGGAGCTGACTTGGCCACAGGAGACCAAATCCTTCCTCTCCCTTGCAAGCTTGGTGGTGAGAGATGACTAACGCACCACGCTGTACTGCTGCAGAGCTCTGAGGTGTGAGGGTAACATCATCTGCCAGAAACGATCTCTGGTTACGCTAGCCAATATTATCTGATAATGCATCAAGCTGGTGATGATGTGATATATATATCAGCAGCTGAAACTTTAAGGTAGAAACTCAGCTGGTGTTTTGCAACTGCGTTTATTTCTCCCACCTACAAATCTGCTCTCCCAATTAATGGTCCCACCTGAACGCCCTTTCTTTCTAACTGCTGCATTGCCTCCACATTCCAGGAATGCTTTTAAGGATCAGAACGTGGTTCTCCAGGGAACGTGCATTTAAACTTTGCAAAACTCAGACTAAAGTCACAGCCTGAAATGACAGTTTATGATCTCTTTTTAGAGATAATTGAAGCTAATCGTTCTGGAAAAGTCTGTGTTGACAGGAGAAGGAGAAATAAAAATAGCTCCCTTCAAAATAAAACAAACAAGAAAATACCCTGAGCCTTCGAAAACAAAATTTGATTTTTCAAAATTAACACTAAAGCGTACAACTCCCTAGAGAATCAAGCTAAATAAATAACAGAACACCTTACGTAGTAGATCCCTATACTGAAAGGATAGTAATAGACCTCTGGGGAAACCAAGCACGCCACTTTCATGCCAAGGAAATTAGTCCTTCTACCATTAGCCTTTACGTTGGTTTTGATGTTATACCATGTGTTAATTATTTCCAAATCACAAGTGCAAACACTCACCCTGATTGGAAAATTAGCATATTTCAAACTCAAGTAATTTTCCCCTAATGAGGAACTTGTTGAACTGAATTTAACAATTAGCTCACACCCTTTGCTGGCTGGGTATGGCTATGAGGAGACATGGAAATACATCTTTTCCAGTAATTTGCTGTAAAGGAGGAATGCAAATTCAGAAGTTGTTTTTGTGCCATTTCCAACTCTTCCTCTAGCCCTTAGAGCCACGATTCTCAAAGGATGATGCAGGAGAAGGTGCTGCCCATGCTATACAGTTTCCCCTTGTTTTGTAGTCTTCCCCCCCTATGGGTCAGTTCATTTTCATGGCTTTTGCCACGTGCCAAGATTAAGCAAGGAGGATTTCCCAGCTTAGAAGAGTAAAACTTGTGATTTATTGGTCAATATACACTGTCCATAGGTAGGACAAGCTACTGGGCTCACTGCCCCTGGCAGAGCACCCAAGGCCACCCTCAGCCAAGCTGGGAAGGGCCAACATCAGCTACCACTTGGAAGGGCTGCTCGTCGCTGACATCCTGGGGCTGCCTGAGGTTTTTCTGGAGGATTTTGTATGCTTTTCATGGTGCTTTTTCTCCACAGGAAGCCTTGGGCTGCTAATTACCCCTGTGTCAACACCCTCACCTTTGGCAGCAGTGATACTTTCCTTGCCTTGGCTGTACCCTGGAGAACTCCTTGCAGCGCTTCCTCACAGCTTGGCCTTCTTCTTGGACGTCGGAGCCCAGTGCAGCCTGTAAAAACTACGCCACAGGCCCCAGGAGGTATCTGTGATCTGATGCCTGAAGCTCTAGAGGGAAAACTGATGCTTTTCAGCTGCTGCTCAGTTGCATTAAACTAGACTGAAGCCCTTTTATCTTACTATTAATTTTCTCCATGCACCATGACCCTATCTGCATAAGGTGTGCTGGGCAGTTAGGTCTTAGAGATGGTGGCCTCTTCATAGTCACTAAGGGAGGTTGCCTTGGACAATTTTTTCTCTCTGTGGAACTGACCAAGAATGTCCAAAATATTGCCATGATTTTAAGCCTGATTTCTTCCATTATAAAAAAAAAAAAAAGTCTTAAATTCATCCAAGATTCCTCCTATTTTTCAGTGCATATTCTTTAGTAGTTTTTGTTGTTGTTGATTTTCTCTAATTTGAAGAACAAGGATGAATTTTTTGAGAGTTCAAGCTGCCTTCTAAGGTATGTCTCTAAGCACCTGTGCCATCGAGTGCTGTGCTGGCACACCTGCTGCTTTATTATGTGGCTGTGAGTGGCATCAGTGTAAGCCTAACAAGTTTCGTTGAACAGAGAGAATAGGTTGCAATAATTGAGGGGGGAAAGAAAAGAATATTCTGCAAAAAAAAAAAAAAAAAGGAAAGTTCTGAGCTATTTAAATCTGCTGCTTTGATTGTGCTTATGTAGAGACATTTTAACAGAAACGGGCTTTGAGAAGCGAAGAATGCGATAAGTTTGTGGAAGAAGAAAGTGTATCTACTACTGAGGCTACACTACAGCCCTTCAGCTGGATGCTAAGGTGTGACTTAGCAAGGAAAATAGCCTGAGACTGTTCTGCTTGCTTTCTCTTGCAGCTCAGCAACAGGAAGGCCTGTGCTTCCCACCAGTTGCGAAGAGGTGCTGTGACCTGCAGCTCTTACTCAGGTGAGGTTCTGAATGCTGAGAGCAACTCCTTGTGTTGGTGGGGTGGCCGCATCTAAACATCATCTGACCATTATTTAACTCAGACACTCGTAGCTTGATCTGTGATTTTATGGGGGTTAATAGGCAGTTATTTTGAGAGCACGGAGGTACGACTGGATACCTTCCAGAGCCTGATGCTAGCTGGTACAAAACTTCCCTGCATCCCTTGCCTCTTTGGGCAAGTTCACTAGGTTTTTCTGCCTTGATTCCTCTTGGCTGAAGCAAAGATGATCAAGCTCTCACATTCACCTCTTTCTCCAAAGGTCATCTTAGAAATAGCACTCTGTTTTACCTGGGAGCTGTGGAGGTGCAAGCAGATTAATCAGTTGTCCTGAAGGATCACCCAAAGAGAATGGCTGTCAGTAAAAGGATTAGCATTCAAACAGTTAGCGGCTGTCAGACTTTGTTTAAAAGACTAGGGAAGCCAAATGTCAGTGTATCCAATAGGTGCAGTTGTTAAAACAGACCTATTATTCTAGTGTTTTCATCAGCTGCGTAGCAAATGGCTACTGTCTTTCTTGCTCAGTTATCCATAGTCTTCTTTTGGGATTCCCTACTGCTTACTCTAAACCAACCTATCCCCCAACTTGTTCAATTTAACATCATGTGCATCTTTGTTGTATTGTCTAACTCCTTTTTCCCCTGCTCCAGCTCTGGGAGCTCTGAGATCAGAATCCACCTCTTGCATTGACTCATTTTTTTTCTTCCTTGGTCCCTCTTTACAAACAAACTCTTCATAGAGGGCAGGCTTCATAGTCTGGCTGCCCTGGGAGCCTACACCCTGCCAGCCTTAGGAGCACTCTACTTTTTTCTCTTGAGCAGGGAGAACAAGGCAGGGGCATGAGTGAGGGTCCAGGGACAGGACAGTTTGCAGAGGGGTGCAGGGACAAAAAGGTCTATTATCAGCAGAGCAGCCTCTTAACAACTGAAACAACACCGTTGGTATTATGTCGTCTTTGCTGCTGAGACCCTCAAAACACAAAGGCATGCCTTTAAATATACATATAAAAAATAAAAGTAGCTTGAGTGGTTGATGAAAAAGAAGAGCACTGAGCAGCTCTTGTTGGCCAAGCAACTCCTGCAAAATTAGTGGTTGCTGGCAGTAGTTGGGCCCCTTTGTGCATGTGCTGCTCCGTTGCATAACCAAACACCGTACCCGGGTAAGCTTCATGTCAGTGTTCACCTCCACACTTGTATTTTTAGTGCACAGCCACCCAAAACGTGCAACTCATCTTCTCCTCTGTGTCATCATGGATTGCTTTCCACTGCCTATACTCTCAACCTTTGATCACCTATCTCTCTTCCTATTTAGTAATGTCAAGGCCTTTTTATCATCGCAAAAGACACCAACAAAATTACCTTTACCCTTCCTGACATGATAATCTCAAGCGAAGCTAGCATAAAGATAAGGTGCTCACCTTCACACTTATTTTATACTGCTGCTGTAATGTAATGAGTTGTGAAATTTATCTTCTACCTTTCGTTAAACTTTTTCACGTGCTTTAATCACAACTCATAACTGAAAACCAGTTTTTTTCACTGACCTTACAGAAGCCCTTATCAGAGCTGAGCATGGAGGAATTTCCTGCTTCCTACTTTTTCTCCATACTCGGACTGCCTGAAGTCCATCCTGAGGGTTGGTGATTTGCAATATTGTGATTTCAAGAGCCCCTGAATGAACGTCCTGCAGTACAGGCCACCTGCTGCCACGGATGCCTCCCTTGCTAGGTAGGGGCACCTACATGTACATTCCGGGTGTATTGGTCTGAGCCACAGCTGTACATAGCAAAGAGGAAAGCCTTCGCTGCTAAGTCTGTCTGCTTGATGATTACCACCCAACAGTACATTTTATTGCTGAAGTATGTCACATGAGTATCACAATAAATATTAAGTACCTGTCCCAAAGCATACCAGCTAGTGACACTTGCAGCTAAATCAGGCCCACGCTGATGTTTACACGATATATTTAGTAGACATTTCAGAGACGTGGCAGATCCCAGACCAAAAGCCATGGAAGAAAATGCCTCTGTCTGGTGAACAAGTGCTCCCAAGGAAGGGTGGGTGAAGACTTGCTGCAGCCTGCCAGCTGGACACACAAAGCCCACCATTTCCCCATGTGCTCCACCTGTTTTCAGATGCGTTGCCCACGCTTTGGCACGTGGATCCACTCTTCCTCTAATGTGTGACAGATACCACTCACCAAGACATCACCTTTACAGAACCACTACAGAAAACATTTTCCAGGAGTGCTCATTTGCTTTTGTAATTAAAGTCTTTTCCACAGCAATTCACAAAGATACCAACTCAACACATTTTATTTTCCAGTTTTGAAGCTTCTTCAACTTGCAGCCAACCATTCCCAATGCTGTTCTGAAATTAAGTCTGTAAGAGCAACATTACAAACATATCTGCAGCCTAGAGTACCCTGATATAAGGCAACATTAGGAATATGCTAATAGCCAAAATGTTACATTACATTAAGAAGATTTCTTATATTAAGAAGATATTAGTTGATCCCAGTTAATTCTACTGTCACACTCTAGAGCAGAGTGAAAATTATCACCTAAATTACTTTTCAAAGAAAAATGCAGATTCACTCACATTAATTGAGTTAAGAAATCTGTAATAGTTTCTCAGATTGTCTGCTTAGAAAAAAAGCTAGGTATAAAAATTGTTTCAACCACTTCAAACCAAAAATAATTCATTCTTTTTCTAGTACAATGGAATCCTATTTTTAAAGAAAATAATATTTTTTACCTCAATTGGTAAGAAAATATTTTAATTCAACCCCCTTTTCTCCTCCCAGCTTGTTGACTAGCTGAGGTTTTCAGAACATTTCATTTTCCACAGCCAACTCCCAAACTGAAAGTATTTCTGGAATTCCTTATAAAGTACAAATAAAGCCCCACTATCTGCCTAGCATCACTCTGATGGAATGTTGTATTTGATGCCTTATAGGTAAAGGACATTATAACATCTTTTCTAGCATGGAGCATTTTCCCAGCCTATATAGGGAATTCCCGTTCTTGCTATACAGATGAAGCATCTACTTTTAGGGGTCAGATTAGATGAGGAGAGACAAGTGCTAGCATGCGGTGCTGCACCTCCTTTCCCAATAACCAGCCTATCCAAATGCTTACTAAACATGGTATCATATTATAAATTACAGGGAGCTAAACCAAAGCAATTAGGTTTATCCAAGAACATCTGGATCATTTGGAAAAAATAAAACTAAAACCTGTTTTCAGCAGAACAGAATATTCAACAGTATTCATCCCCACAGACACACTGATCCTGAGTATCACACTGCCCATTTTCCACACAGAGAACCAAAGTGCCATGTAACGTCCCGGAGCAGTGGCAGAACACATCTCAGACCGACTCCTACTTTCTTTTTCCAGACCAGTGACAGAGATCTCCCTTCTCTAGGAGGAGCATAAGCCAATGACATATTTAAAAACAGCAACTGTGTATTTATCAAGTAAGGAAGTGAACTGACAGGGAGTGCAAAAAGTATTCCCATAAATGGAAATTTCCATTTATGTAGGTGGAGAGCCCAGGGAGGTTTGGGGATTTAAGAACAAACTTGCAAATGTATTTACTGATCAGAATTAGCTACGGTGACCTTGTGACAGAGTGAGAGCTGATAAATTTTAATGGAAGAAGGATAGGAAAATGCAGTTTGGGATGACAGCAATCCAGGCTACCTGAAAGGTAGCTACCAGGCTATCAGAAGAATTCAAAAGAGATGATAGAAGAATGGCGCTGGGTTAACTCTAAATCACAGCAATTCTAATAGATAAAAATAAAATAAAAATCACATTATGAGACACTTTGGCTACCGTCAAGTGCTCAATCACAGGATAAGAGAACATGGTGTGAAAGCATGCACACCATGTGTGTATCACTGGGGAATAAATAGGGTTATCATTCCAGTCGTTGGTCCCTTCAGTGCAGCACACAGGCATTTATGTCAGAAGTTGTTCTGACATGGGCAGTGGCTATTTGTGGTGAAAGAAGCTCCTGAAGCTCAGCTTCCAGCTCCTGCAGAACAGGAGCTCTGGGGGCTTTTAAAAGCCTGGCAATCTGTCTTCACTAACTGCACCATTGAAGATAATCTTAGGAGTCTGCTTGCTGTCCCCATCTTCTTCACAGGCACACTCTGGAGGCTCTAGTTCATCGTATCTTCTCCGATAAACCACCCTTGACAACAGGGTTATCAGAAACATTTCCATGATGAGGACCTGGTGGGTTATATCTGAAGGGAAAAAAAAAAAAGACCATCAGACAAGAAATAAATACCTATCTTATTCACCATCCTCTGTGCAAAAGGAACAAACGTTACCATTCTGCCTCCATAACAGATTGTCTCTGACACCGGGCAATAAAATCAGTTACAGAGTTACAGTGTTGCCCATCAATAAGCATGCAGCTAATTAGGCATCCAAAACCCAAGAGATTTAAGAGTGATCGTGCATGTTGATTTCTTTTTCTTCAATTTCTGATCCCAACTAAAGTTCTCTGCAACTATGACGGCTATAAAAGTTGTGTCGTTTTTTACATAAAAGTTGAGATTCTCCAAAAGCTACATAATCCCAGGAAATAACTATTTTGGGAAAACACCAGATATTGCAGTTAGCAAGGCTGAACCTGACACCTTTATAAGTCAATGAAGAGCATCCCCCCCAACAGAACTTACACGCTCCTCTTGCTGAGGAGGAGAGTGGTGGAGCACAGGGGATAATTTGTTGCATGGCCAAGATGTTGATAATAGCTGTTTGCAGGTGGTTCAGAATCAGGACAAACTGTGCCAGGAAGAGAAAGCAGATGCCTTAGCTACCAAGAAAAGGATTATTGTTCACACAACAATTTTGCTTTCATCACAGACCCTTTTTCACTCCATTCCTACTTTCTTGCCCTCCCTCTCCTCCATCTACCACCAGGCCACCTGCCATTCTGCAAAATTCATCTTTAGGCCAGGAAGATACTGCTCTGAATGTGGGCATTAAATTAAACCTCTGTTTTAAAAGTGTTTTCCCAACCCTTTATTTGGGAGGTGCAACATCCAGAGAGCTCCCAGCTGGGACTTTAAGCAATACTGAGCTCTGAGTAGTAAGGAACAATGTCCTGAAAGCTTCCTGTTAATCTATGAGCTATGCTGTCCCTTAGTGGGAGGAAGAATTCAAAGAATGTTGTTTTTTCTGGGGGTTGTCTCATCTTTTTGCTGCAACAGGGAGATGCGGTACTCCCCAAAATATACAGGAGTGCCTTCTTTGCCAAAGGGGCTGGAGCAATAACCACACATCACATTGCCTGCTATTCACTGAGCTAGGCCCTCGCTGTCTCAGAGATACCAGAGTGTCTCTCTGGTGCAACTACTCGAGTATAAACCCTCACAAGCACAGAGTTTGCCACCTTAAACCCGGATTCACCTTGGTGCAGCTTTGCATATGCGACTATCCTGCTGATTGCTTTTATAAGGGTTTAATGATCTACTTATCAGAGCTCTTAGTGCAGCAGCTGTGCTCTGTGTCCTGTACCAGCACGCTGCATTTCCAACTGTTCCACTCTACCTTCTCTCTTCTGGGTGGCGTGGGAGAGGGTGGCCTTGTCCCTGTCCCACAACCTGTCCAGGTCTGTTCCTTACTACGTAATGAGTCCCAGCCAGTATTTTCATTATTATCTAACTCTGTAGTGAAGAATGGCCAAGAAAAATATTGTCAAAACAGCACATTATGACATGCCGAAACAGTTCAAACAAAAGCCACCCACACAATGCTCCACATCCTCTCCTCATTTTTAAAAGTACACACTAGCTTTTTAACATTGTGTTTCAGGATACAGCATCGAAAAAGCTTCCGTCAAGCCCTGCAGAAGGTGCTGTTTTGATTCCAGCTGCCCAGAGATGAATGGATTTCACAAAGCTCTCACATCTCCAGCGCTCCTGAAAGACTAGAGGTGAATTGGCTCAAACTGAAACTGAACAGCAGCCAAGGAAAGTGCTTCAAAGGGATGCAGCATTAATCAGGTAAAAATATGCCTTTGCATGATACATTTAATGGAAAAAAAAATACTATAATCTTTAAGCAAAGGGTCAAGAAACATGGAGATGGTGTTGCATTAACAGCAAGAGAAATTCTTACCAGAAATATTAAACTTCTCACCTGGTAAAGGGCAAATTTAGGGATGATCTTCTTACAGTTAAGGAGGACCCTGACTTGTTGAAACATGATTCCAACTGGCCACAGAGCAATAATGGTCAGGACAGCAACAAAGCAGCTAATCCATATCGCAGCTCCCTCAGGAGACAACTGAGAAGAAAATCAAACAAATGTACCAATAAAACTTTACAGGGCAGATGTTACTATTTCCAGGCAGAAGCTGCAAGCTGGATGATGCAGGCAATAAAATGTGTGTTGCTACCTCCACGAAAGCTGATGCCAGCAGTAGTGGCTGGGGCTTGCAGGAGGAAGCTGCACAGCCCTGGCTGGAGTGCTGCCACCATGGAGCTGTCATGGGTGCCAAAGCCCCTCCGTCCGACCCCAGCAGCACGTGGGAATGCTCAGCAGCTCATGAGAGTGTACTCAGCATGACAGCTCAGAGGGGTCGTTTATTTTACTACCATGAAACATCAACTGCAAAAATACTTCTGTTAATCTGAATTATCCAGGAGATGCAACGTTATTAGCAGGCACAGACCTCTCCATCAGCCTGCTGCTTACACAGTACAAAGCAGAAGTGCAGTACATGCTTCAGGGTCTCAAAAGAACATGACAAAGACACACTTGGAAATGCTCCCAAATTCCAGACTTTCGTTGTAGGCTAAGATGCTAAAATCAAACCAAAAGCCATGGACTTTGTGGCTCATCTCTGTTTGAAACCTTTACTTACATTAGAAAGGCTGTAATTGCCATTGGTCCAAAGCACTATTGACAGAAACATGAACACAGGTCGAAAGAAAGCAAACTGGAAGGTGCCCAGCTTCAGCCAAAAGAGGGTTTGCCTGGTAAAAAATAAAAAATAAAAATCACAAAGGCCAAAATCATATTAACAACATTAATAACATTTTTGGATGCTGTTAAGCAGCAAAACTTCTCCACTCCTACTGCACATGGCCAAAATCTGGGGAGAAACAGCTTCAAGATTTAAAAAAAAAAAAAAAAAAAAAAAAAACTTTCCAAGAATTACCCAGTTGTCTATTTAGCAAAGTCGCAAAGTCTCTCCAAAAGCCATACTTTTCTAACCACAGCAGTGGTAGAAGCATACCCAGTTGCTGAACAATGCCACTTGCTCTTGCCTTCTTGCCTTGCTATTTCAGTTCTGCCAAAAGTTCTGTCAAAAAAACTTGGGCAGAGCAGCCTTCAGCTGAAGGGCAAAGCACTGCAGAGCTTCGATCCCTGACACAGCCAGTCTGCCTTCAGCAGTGATGCTGTCAGATTCCACCTTCCTGCTCAGACGGGACTGGTCTGCCAGTCCTGTGGCTGATCAAGACAAGGAATCATACAGACCTAGGTGAAAGGACGGGTAATTTTTCAGTGCATCATGAGTACTGCCATGTAAGCATCTGGGTTTGCTCCTCTGTACAGGAAGAGGAGAAAGGCCCTATCTTTCACTGGGCAAACTGGCAAAAAGCCTGTAGCACAGCTCAGGATTTTCTTACTACTGTCTCTCAGTATACAGCCCATACACAATGACCTGGCCAGCCAATACTAAAGATCACCAGAAAAGGGGCAGAAGCCCTCACAAACTGAGGACACGAAAGCTGACTGACACAAACTCTCCCCCAGTCTTCGCAGGACAAGCTGTGGCAGCTACTGCTGCTCATGTTTTAGCCCGCTGCTGCGTGCTTCCCCCACTGTTACTGCTGTCTTCACTCTGGCTCCTTGGTCCCTTGGGACTGCCATCAGATGTGCCTCAGCAGACAACAGGCTGCCAGTTAGTGTGCTGTGGGGAACAGACACGAACCAGGAACTGCATGAATTGCTCAATTAATAGAGCTAATAACCACAGGATTATGAGCAGCACAAACACATGGGGAAGGGCCTGCTGCTGTCTGGCCATCTCGTGCCTGTGCCTTTTCAAAGACCCGTTATTCCCAAAGGAAATGGGAATAACAGCTTGATGATCCTTGTGGGTTCCTTCCAACTTGGATATTCTCTGATCCTATGGTTTCTTTTAAAGTAACGAATCCCTCCCTTGGAGCAACTCTGTTTCCCTAGGAGGTATCTATGGGAGGAAAGTATGATCTTTCTCTGGCATAACTTACCCATTTTACATCATCGTATCACATCTATTTTTGGAGGTATATTTTATGTTTTTTGTACTACCTATTCTTCCTGGTGTCCCCTCCATGTAAATAAATACTGTTATACCATTAAAATAAATTAATGGAAATAAGAGTTAAAATTATAATACCAAATGAGGTAGTTTAAGGAAAAATCATTACACTAAAAACGAAGATTTTTTCAAAAGCAAACTCTAAGTTAAATTCTTCACATATTTTGCACTGCAGCTTATGCTGCTTCAGTAAACCTCCCGTTCAGTCCCTCTCCCTCAGCACTGTTTCCTGCTCGTTCCAGGATCCCTCACAAACCACGGCACTGCTTTCTGTTTGCCACTTCCTCGTAACCAGACCAAAAAGTCCCTAAGATCCCTTCTGATATGAACATCCAGGCTCTCACAGAAACGTCTCCGTGTTGCACATTCAGCCCTCGAGATTTTGCTGTTAATGGGAGAACCGTTCTCATGCTCTGTGCCAGTAGGAAAGCCCTGGAATATATGAGGCTTTTGGGTTGTGGAGCAGCATGTAAATGTCTAGGTCTGAGCTCCTGCCAGGAGAGGAGCCCCACCAGGCAGGGTTTATGTTACACTCGGTGATTCCTGGAGGTGCAGCTCTCCATCCTTACCATGCTTCTCGAAGGTGCCTTGCTACTTAGTTTGGCAGAAGAAAATATTTGGTTTTCCCTCACCAGAAAACAGCATTTCACTGAGATTAAAGCTTCCCAGGAATTACATCTATTTTTGTTTTAAAAAGTATTTTAATCTGAAGTAGTTTTAAAGACCAAATCAGAAAGAAACATTTCAATTCATCAAAGCAAGAGAAATTTTCTTTCAAGACAGACTCAATTTGATGATTTTGTTTGTGAAAAACATGCAGTCTGGAGACGCTAGTTCCCTCCTGGAATGAAAAGAAACCAAAATCCCAACTATCGGCTTTTCTAGAGTGGAAATTCCTCCTCCCACACACCACTGCCTACAGTACAAATGGTTTCTTGGAAAAGAACGGGATTAGCTGGGGAGACACCACAGTGCTCAGCACTGCTGCAGACTGGGAACACTGCACTGGGTTAAAGTGAGCTTTGCTGTGCTCTCACCTCTCCCGTGCAGCTCCGTGCTGTAAAAATGAAAGAAATTAGTGGCGGCGCACAGCCCCGAGTGACAGCGCCGTTGGAGAGACAGCTTGAGAGTGGCTGTCGGGAAGCAGGGAGGCCCTTTGCTGCAAGCCTGGCTCGCCAGGCTGGCTGGATTCCAGCTGCGGTTTTCCAGCTGGGAAACCTTAAAGGGCAACTCACCTAGTGATGCGCACGCCGGGGAGGCAAAGGCAGCAGCAGCAGCAGGGCCCCGTGCTGATCTTGAAGCGACCATTTTCGAACCGCCTGAGGAACAGCTTTTGGCCCCCGCACTCTTTAATCATCATCATCAGGAACTTGTGGATAACTATGGCAAAAAACCTAGGAGAGGAGGAAAACGCCAGCTTGAACGGACTTCCTGCTTGCCTCTCGCACACGCCTGCACGGGCCAGTCCTGTCCGGGTTTTTTAAACTTTCTGCCCAGGTTGTTTAAACCTCCAGGTTTCCCCCAAGGCACACTGGTGGCAGTCAGTATCACAGGCTTTTTAGCCCAAGTCATTGCAGCCGTATTTTTCTATCAGTTATCTAGTCCTGACCAGTGCAACCTTTTCAAAACAAGTCCTATTCCTCCTCTTAAAAAAAACAATAACAATAAAACACACAAAATTAAAAAACAACAACACAGGGCTAGGTTTGTGTATGCATTTAGTGGGGCATCACGTACTGCCCCAGTCAGGGTGCAGTTCCTCTGCAGCCCAAGCGGATCCAGGCAGTGTCTGCTGCAGCCCCTCCTCTCCCTCCTTCACCAGCTGCACTTTCTCAGCCCTTCCCAGGAATTACGGATCGTGCAGACACCCTTTCCTCCCGGCCCCACGCAGATTTAGGAATCGATTCACTGAAATCCAACCCCACCAAATAAGAGAGGTCCTCTCCAGCTGCACTGCCTCCTTGAAGGAGCTCACTGAGCAGCTGGAGAAGTAAGCACAATGGGGCAAGGGAAGGGACAGGGACCTGCAGCTTGGGCAAGGGAGGAGCGGGACTGAGATAGGCTCAACATGCCACAGGACTGGATCCTGAGAAGTTTCTTGTAGCCTGCGCTACCTGCATAAATTGCAGCATGCTAGAAGTCCCACTGCTTTGCTTTCCATCCTTTTTTAATCTCCTCTCTTAGCAGACGCACTGTGACACGGTGTAGGGCAATCCGTAAGACTGCGATAGTGTCCCGCAGTGGGTTCCAAAACCATCCCGGCCCTCCTGGTGTGCCCATGGCCACAGCGTGCCCCCCACCTGGCTGTGCCTCGAGGGCTGCCCCACCACCTCCAGAAAGCATGGACCACGCTTCTCCACTCTTCTCTGTGCATGTCAGAGCTGTCATGCGTGCACGGAAAGTGCTTTTATCAGGACAAGTGCAGAACATTTTCACATTGATATACTCATTGGAGGTTCACTTGCCACCATTAATAACAGACCTACAGGGCTCGTCATTAATAAAAGCACCGAGAAGAAGCCACAGGTCAGAATCTCATTCCACATGACACTCGGAGAGAGAAAAGAAAAGAGTGCTACTTCAAAGCTCCCGTCAGTCAAGGCGATCAATTACATGCAAGTCACAGATCTCTCGTACTGACGTTCCCACACTAGGGGGCTGCAGCACGGGGAACCGCTTCAGCGTTTTCCACCTCCCGTAAAAGAGCTGCCAAGAGATTTCAACTCAAACCAAAAATTACTGAATTGTTAAATTTACAAAATGACTGTGTTTACCAAGACTAGCAGATGTTTAAAGGGTTTGAAATGCAGGGTTTGGGGCAACATCTAGAACAAGCAGAATACTCACACTGCTGCTGTGAAATCTGTAAACATTGTCGAGCGAGGAATCCACATGCCAATGCATGAGGTAGTAGCAATCACCTATGGAGAAAGGGAGGAGGGCTGTGTGAAAGGCAGAGATAAAGCTGCCTCATGCAGATTTCCAGAGAAATGCTAATTTCAACATTCAGGTTCACGCCTTTTCCATAATACTTACTGGAGCCGCAGCATTTACCCAAATTAAGATTGATCTTTTGGAGGAGGGGATTTTCCTGTAGATGTAGATCACTTCCTCTATAAATACCAGATCAGCAATTAGCGTCATCAGAGTCAAGATTGCAAAGAGAAATCTACCAGCGAGGTCAAGGCCTGCAGCAAGCGAGAAGAAAACAAGCAAACAAAAAATCTGATTCATGTCATCCACGTGTTTCTGAAAAAAAAAAAAAGAGCATCTTGGAGGGGAATCTTAGTCCTGCTCCTGCAAAGCACTGCACGGAAGGGAGGTGCAAGGAAGGCTGAGCCAGGCTCTCTTCTGTGGTGCCCAGTGCCAGGGCAGGAGGCAGCGGGCACCAAGTGGCGCACGGCAGGCAGCACTGCTGGGCTGGGCGGGTGAGGAGCCCTGGCACAGGCTGCCCAGAGAGCTGTGGGGGCTCCTCCTTGGGGATCTCCAAAAGCCGCCTGGACATGGCCCTGGGCAGCCTGCGCTGGGTGTCCCTGCTTGGGCAGGGCTTGGAGCGGGGCACTTCCAGGGGTCCCTGCCAGCCCCAGCCCTGCTGCGGCTCTGCATGGTTCATCCTTCGCTACGCACAGGGCTCACTGACCCCACGGGACGGCTCAAGTACCTAAATTTAACTTCATAAACACACCTCCTCGGGACCCTCCGGCATCATACCGAGGAATACGCCTCCACGCTCCCCAAGCATCCCGCAAAAGCCCCGTTCAGCCAGGGAGCCCTCAGCTCCGTCCCCTCCCTCCGAGCCCTCTCCCCCCGCTCCCGGCCGGCCGCCCCGGCACTCACTGCCCAGCAGCTCCCAGGCGAAGGGCGGCTCGCTGGCGCCGCAGGGCGGGGGCAGGGTCGCGTTCCCCTCGCCCTCCATGGCGCCCGCAGGGGGCCGGGGCCGGGGCCGGGCACGGGGAGATGGCGGCGGGTGGGAGCCCGGCCCTGGCGAGCGGGGGCCGGGCAGCGCCTGCCGAGGGGCGGCTGATGATTAATGATTAGCCCGGGCCGGCGGGCGGCCTCCCGGCATGGCCCGGCCTCCCGCCGCCTCACGGTGCCTCCCCGCCGGGCACCCCCCTTCAGCGGGGCGGGCTGGGTGCCCTGCGGGGGTAGGGTTCAGGAGAACAGCTCCAGCTGCATACACCATGCTCAGCTGCTGCCGCTCAGGGTGGGGAGCTTGGAGACGCTGTGGGCAGTCCTCAGAAATGGCAGCGTGGTTGCAAGGGCAAGGGGAAGCTAGGGACCGCTGGACACGGGACCAAGCACATAAAGCAGCTAAAGCACAGAATCACAGAATCACCCCGGTTGGAAGAGACCTCCAAGATCACCCAGTCCAACCTCAAATGGAGGTCCAACCACGCACGGAGGTCCCCCTTCGTCAGGGTAGTATTCAGGGAGCTTGAACAAAGTGCATGGGGGGTGGAATTGAGGAACTCAGGACATTTAGGAACTTTAGGACTTCGGGACATTGATAGGCGCCACAGACCCCTGTGGCAAACCCTGCCATCTTGGAGGATTCCTGGAGGCTTCACAGGAAGGGCACTGGGATGCAAGGAAAGGCCCTGCTCAGCAGCTGAACGCCAGCAGGCACTCGATCCAGACAAGGCAGAGCCCTTCCACTGCAGCAGGCTGGGGAGCCAGACAGACGAGGCTACCGACAGCCTCTTCTGTTGCTGTCAGCGGGGCTTGCCTTTAGGGCAGGACGATTTACTGCGAGTCCTCCCTGCCATCGCTCTCATTTTCACTGCACTGAAGCGTGCCTCATCGTTTCACCAGGCAGGCTGCAGCGGCGGCTGACTGCTGGAGTGTGGTATCTGCTCAGCCTTCACGGGCTTGC
Organism: Aythya marila; assembly: GCF_965140915.1. Taxonomy (NCBI): domain Eukaryota; kingdom Metazoa; phylum Chordata; class Aves; order Anseriformes; family Anatidae; genus Aythya; species Aythya marila. The sequence goes on along the minus strand of NC_139042.1, from coordinate 83,335,371 downwards.
CAGAGCATCCAACAGCACGAATATCTTCTGCCGTCCAGATGCCGAAAAGATGCAGGCAATATTTGTGAAGCACAGCTCCAGCACATTGTCTGTTCAGAAGCCCATTTGCTCATCCTGCAGAGACAGTTGCTAGTGGAGGGGGAAATACCCATTAGTAACCCTTAACGCACCATACTTTTTCTCCCTAGTTTTCTCGATTTTATTTTTAATACAAATGTTTGAGGCTGATCACAGTCTGAAATGTGACTGGGAGCTCAAGTTAGCCTCTGCTGAGATGGCTGAAGGTCTTTGAAGGTTCTCCCTGAGCAGAGACAACAGGATTCCCATCTGCTGCTATTTTAGTTGCCAGCTTCTCTCATTCCCTGAAAGCTAAAAATAACAATTCTTCTGGGAATCCTTTCTTTGAGCGAGGCAGGTTTGTCAATGCTTTTGTTAAGGAAACTCACACATGGCGTATGGGAGTGACAGGACTCATGGCTACTTTATTGTATTCAGAAGAAACCCAGAGTCTGCTTTGACTTCACAGTTCCTTGAAGAATTCATATGGTAACAATTCTGGATATGACTGTCATGTTTCAGTTATTCAGCAACACCAGTTTGGAACAACTACTGCAGCATACACTAAACGTGGCATTGGAGAATTTCCCCTCATGAACCTATAGAGATGTAACTGCTGTAAATATAAAGGTTAAGGATTAATCAACTGCTACTGTGAAAGATCCATCCTCCTCTCTTCTGCTGGTGTCTCCAACACAGGATAGAGTCTAAAAACCATGTATCTTCCGTAATTTCTTCTTGTTAGAAACACCATTTGCCGTGTTTGGGTCAAACATCATCTCTTCTTCATGTTCTGGGCTCTTTCTTAGGAAAAAGACTTGCCTGACAGACCTTAAATTTAATAAATTGGACTGAAGAGCACACCATGATGCTTCAGCTCCCACAGCCGGAGGTCTGCTGCTCTGTGCACACTTCCTTAGCCCCCGTGCTTCATCAGTGCCCTCTCAGCACTGGCCTCTAAGGCAAATGCTGGGCCTTGAGACCAATGCAAAACCCTTCAAATCCCCTGGAGCTGAACTACATTTCTCTCCCTGCTCCACTAGTCCACCTTTTAGTTTAACCCTTTAGTTTAATACATGGCATTTGCCACCAAAAAAAAAGACAATCTTACTTTCAGCAGTAGAGAGGCATTTATAGACCAGTCACCTGTCCATTTAGATGCATCAAGAGATAAAAACCACCTGTGAATGCAGCTCCCCATGCCTGTTTACTGGGGGCTTTCAAGTGCTCTATGGCTCAGCGCCCTTCCAAGCACAGTGCTGCTCAGATTTCTTCCTCAAGGAACATGCCCCCTGGCTACTACCAGCCTGCTCTTCTTTCAAAGGTCGGCCCAGATGTTTATCTTTCCTCCCTTTTGATGATGGCTTTCGCTTTCACTCGCCTCACAGGAATAACTGCATTCTCTCCGCTCCCCTGAGCTGAGCACACTGCTGTGATCGCTGCCCTCTCAGTGCGCGGTGCCTGATGCTAGCTGTGCTTCTCCCCGTCAGGTATTGGTGGGCCAAGCCTGTACGCAGGTGTCCTGGCTCATGAAATGACCAGCAGGAGGTCCCACATGCTCTCAAAGGACAAGCTCCAAGCTCCACTGCATAGGATATGTAGGATAGGATAGGGTATTTTGGTAGTAGGGAAATCTAGCAGACGTCACTGTCATCAGCGCAGTCAAAGACCTTTTCTGGGGGACAAATTATGTTCATCTGAGTTCAAGCTAATAAGAAAAGTGTGCATAAGAAAAATAAATCGATAATTTTTAGTGCCATAGGACTGTGCATCGGATTTCTCCCAAGTTTGGATGCCCAACAAGCCAAGATATGTCAGCTAAAATTTCCCAGCTTCCAAAAGCCTGGACAAGTCTAGTAATGAAATTAAACCCGATTTCTCAGCTACAGCATACTCTGCAGTTGAGCTTAAATGTAACTTACCCTTATCCACTATAAAGCTGTCAACTTTTCACCTCCTGCCAGTAATAAGTTGGCAATTTTAGAAGGGGTGGCTCATTAATGTGAGATAAGACCTCTATCACCGTTACATAAATTAATAATGGGATTTGCTTGTTATTTGGCTCCTGGCAGCAACTGTAAAAATCAAGAAGTACAGCGACTACAGTGAAATAAATCGGGATAACAAAACAAAATCACAATTGTCCTGCCTATTCAGATGGACAGATTTACACATTAAAAAAAAAAAAAAAAATATATATATATATATATATATACATATATATATATATCAGGTGTGCCAGAAGCTTTACATCTGTGCTTTTAATAGGAAAGCTTAGACAAAGACTTTTATTCTACATCAATACAGAAGCAGTGAAAGAGGAAAGAGAGGGCCTTTCATTAGAGGTGAAGCTAAACAAGAGTTTTATTTTGTCTTACTTGCAAAATAGCAAATCGGTTTCTGGCAGTCAATGTATGTGAGAAATACAAAGATGCGCAATCAAACCCTTATTTTTGTAATATGTTGCTACACTTTTACCCAGATATAAGTAATTATTGCCGTGTCTTACCTTTTTTAGGTAACTTATGAGCCATTGGATTTGGTGGTAGAACAAGAGAAAGGAAATTCACAGCACTTCACAGTAGAACAAAGAGCTGAAAGAACCTTATAAAATTAGGACCCTAAATTGGCGGTGAGGGCGGGTAGCCAACAATCAGCATCCTGAGGCAGAATGGAGGCAGGGAGTGCATTTTCTCTGCCGTTGCTGTGATAAAGTACATATATTTGATTGCAGAGCTTTTCAGCACTGGGAGAGGTTTTTCTCCAAAGGAGTGTTGATGAGCAGTAAGACAAGTACGTCTTAAGGACCAAGTAAGTGCCACTTTGTGAGCATCCCGTATGTGTCCAAGGGCAGTGATGGGTAAAGACAAACCTCTCGGACCTTCAGCATCAAAGAGAATAGACGAGGATTAAGAAGTTCTTTCACTAGGGTAAGTTTCTGTAGATTTTCTCCTTCCCAGTCTTGATTTATGATTCCCAAATTCTAGATGAGAGCCGACAAGAATTTTGAGATTTACTTTTTTGTGTGTCAAAAGTGTCATATTGTCTGAACTGGAGCTTAGGAGGTGCAATTATTAAACGATTTCTTGATGGGAAACTATTTTTTAACCTTGGATTATGTGGAAATATTTTGACTGGACACTTTCTGCATGAACTGTTCTGTACCTGCTGTTCAAAAACAAATTTTGAAATCTCAAACATTTTGAAACCCTTTAAAATAAATTAAAAAAAAAAAAAAAAAAGGTAAAAGTGATGGAAATCAAAGTGCAATGTTTCAAAATGCACACAATTTGGTTTATTTATTTCCTGTTTATTAAAGTTTCTGCTTTTCCGCTTGATTCAGGACAGCAGACCTCAACAAAAGCTAAGGATCTCTTTATGGAACAGGTTGTGTAGCATCAACACAGCTATGCTCAAGTTCATGTTTTACAGCTGCTTCCTGGAGGGGAAAGTAGGGGTCTCTTTGGAAGGCAGCAATGTTATTCTCACTGGAAGACGTCATCAAGCACGCTGCAGTTAATGACTAAGTCTGCTTTTACCGTACCAGTCAGGTGCTGGGCAAGATAGGTCATGCATTTCTTCCCACAGGTTGTAACATGACAGAAATGGTTTTTGCTCCTTCTGTATTGCTATTACTGGGAGGGGGAAAAAAAAAAAAAAGAAAAAAAAAAAGCATACACACAACACCAAAATTGTAATATAATAATAAAGGAAACAAGACAGAGCAGCCTTGAAAATTAGAGGAGTGTTGACTTCTGTAACAAGCAGACCACACACCAGAAAACAAGGAGAAACAAATGCACATGTATGAATGCAAAACGTCAGCCACTGTCAGGGAGACTGCCTGTGCCAATAGCCTAAACACAAGCAAGAGCCTGGACAGCGTACGTACAAAGTCAGTGCTACATCCCGAAGCTTCACTTTTTACCTTTATATAAGCACAGCCTGTGTCATTCTGAAGCTCGGTTTGTAGGAAATGTTACAAGTAAATGTTAGGGAAATTATGTTGAGTGTTTATAGTGTCTGTTTATCCCTCCTCCAGAATGAAGAACCTTGTTGGTTTCCAAGTAGTGTTGGAGATGAGCTCATAAGTCAGAATAATGCTGTTTTCAGTTTGATGTTTTTTGAAAGCTACCTCAACTTTACAACTGTCCCTACAAGCAAGGGAAGTCCGTGGTTTTAAAAGCATTGGAACCACATAGGCAATGTCTGAGTTTGCACTGAACGCTGAAGGTAAAAGGAGAGCACAGACATGAAGCGTTTGGACCATGCTCTCGGACACATGGTCTGAGTTTTTGGGTGGTCCTTTGGGGACCCAGGAGTTGGACTCGATGATCCCTGTGGGTCCCTTCCAACTCAGGATGTTCTATGATTCTCTGTTTCAAATGGCATTCAGTTCTGAATTTTTGTCTTGCAGTTCATACACAAACTGAGCCAACAGGAGCAGCGGGGGAGATTTTGGTAGAGATGCAAGACTGTCTGGAACACGGCTTGTCTGGAAAGGAAAAGTAAAACCAGTCAAATAAACATTAGGCACACATTTGTAATAGTTGAAAGATTTACTGTCTCCAGACGAGAACTGGAACTTAGGCTTCAGTTAAAAAAAAACAAAACAAAACAACTCAACAGGAACAACTGGATGGTTTGAGAAGATGTGAAATCATTCAGAGGTCCTGGAAAACTAGAAAAAAACTATGAAATTGTTAGCAAGCATGGGGTGAGAAGCTGTGTAGACATCTGCAGCACAGCCCTCTTTCTTCTTTGTGCAAACGGTGTCTGCACCTCTGATCTCTGTGTGCTGGACAAATGCCCAGGGACATCTCCTGTCTTGAGGACGGATGGTCCATCCTCTCCAGGATCTTGCCAACTCTTTGTGCTTCTACAGAACAGAAAACACACACAAAACACCAATTTGGAAAAGACCCTGTAGCTTTCTTCAGTGTACCACTACAAGTTTTTTACCATGTGCAACGAGTTGTCGCAACATGTGAGGGGTTCCACTGTATGGACTTGGTGCATAGGAGGGGATGGCCAATTTTTGTGTTTTCCAGTGTATGACAGGAAAATATTCACGTCTTACTGGTATTGCCTTGATAATGAATAACCTGTACTGTTCTTGTTTGTTGGTTGGTTTGCTTAATGATATTTTCTCTTAAACATCGTTTGCACTAATGGGCTTGCACGCACACACACAAAGAGCTGTAAATAAAAACCTCAGATGAGATCTCCCCAACATACAAAACAGGAGAGCCACCGCCGTGTTGAGCACTACAAGTAATCTGTCTTTAGGAACAGAGGGTTGGGCAGTGTAAAACCTTGCAGGCAGGAAATAAGTCCAAATGTTTTGATGCATTAAATGCACCTGCATTTAGACATAAATATGGGTCTCGTGAATACAATGAAGGAGATTTTGTGGTAGCTATGGTGGCTTTTTGGTTTTGGCAAGGACTTCTTTATCCTAAGTCAAACAACCAGTCTAAGTCTCAGTCTGTGTGATGGCAAAACTGTACTTCCCTAAAGAGCAGAGCAGAGGGAGGCTTCCTCAGCTGATGTCTGCAATGCTTTGCAAAAGGACAGGAAACTTTAAAATACTTCTTGATCGCCAAACTAGCAGGCAGGTGAATTCCTTTGACACTGCAGATATTTGTAAATTTATTGTCTTTCAATAGTTCTTTAAAAAGCAGTCGCCAAATTCAAATATTTAGATTTGTTGGGCAGACTGCTATGATTTATTCCAAAGTACAGGGTTAAAGGCCTCAGTTACAGAGAGAGGGAGACACTGCATTTGTGCATTCTCTGCTATTTGTAGCAGCCAAAAGATGGGTTCAGATCGGCCCATTTCTTTAACACAATGAAGCACAGTGACTATGTTTCTTAGCGGCTCTCAGGGGTTACAGCAAGAAACCTGTGACTGTCCAAAGAGCTAAATGGAGTCTGAACTAATACAAAAAGTCACCACCAAATAACTGAAAGAATAGATTGATTCATGCCAGCCTTAGCAGAAATTGTATGGTTGTAGTGAGCATATATATATATAGAGAGAGAAGTTTCAGTTTCTGTGTGCTTCTGTCCTCTCAAACCTTTCCCTGAAATCTAAGCCATCTTTTTGTTCCTGATGCTTTAAATAAATATGCTACAAAAATGCCACTTTCTAATGCAGTTCTGCCTAAGCAGCACTGACATACTGACAGACTTAACGCTCGTGATTCACGGGTGTGGAAGATGATGCATTCAGGAAACTAGAGAGGACTGCTAGAAATGAAAAACTATTTGAAGTGGAATAGCTGTAATGAGTATTGTCCTCTAATATCTACATATCTGGATTTTATCTTAAGGCAGGTTTCTTCCACTCCTTGTACACTTTCATCCCACTTAGTCCAAAATGTCCATTTGTCATCCCCTTTCATTGTGAACACATACAGATGCACGCCGTGGTCATCCTGACTTGAGACTCAGGCTCCTGAGTGGCTGTGAATAAAGGCTCCAATGTGCAGAGCCAAGCGGGACTTTCAGGACATCACAACTGGCTTAACTCAGAAGGGCTTCCAGCACCTGTCCAGCTGGGTGAAACTCGGAGTCTTTCCACAAGGAAGCAGTAATATCTGCCAGTAGGCAGCTTGGGAGTTCATGGCTAAACCTTTCCAGCTATGACAGAAATTCCCACTCCAAATGTCGGAGTTTTGGTACTCCTGCATTTCCAGAAGGTCTGCATCTGACCTGGTGGGGAAAAAAAATAAATGGCAGATGTCTCAGTGATGTGGCATCAGCTGGCCAAGGGCAAGCTCCTAACCTGCGAGGAGGACATCACCCCTATGTGGTGCAGCACCCCCTGAGATGGTATGAACGTGGTTATTCACCTCAGCACGGGTGGAACAGGAAGGCTGGGGCCAAGGAGCAGGAGGAGAGATGCCTGCCGTGCTCCCAGCAAGGGCTGGGACCTCAGGGCTGTATGACTGGCTTGGGGCTCAGGGCCAGCAGCCGAGGGGCAGTGGAAGACCGGTCACATCTCTCCAAAGTTTCCCTGCTTTCAGGCTACTCTGCAGTTAGCAAACTGATTTCCATGGCATTCTGCTTGACTGAGGATAGCTGCAGCAGCAGATGTCCAGCTTGTTTTCGTATCAGCAAAGCCATTTTTAATGCCTGTCCCAAGGCATTATTCTCTGATTCTCCCAGACAAACCCATCAGTGTAAATGCACGCACCCCAGCAAGGTGAATTTCATCAACATCTGCTCCAGGAAGGAGGGAGATGCTCTAGAGCATCTAGAAATAGCACTACTTCATGCTTTGGGTTTGTTTCTTGAACCATTTTCAAGACAGCTGTTACATATCCCTCTTGCCTTTCATCATCTCACTTCAGGACATGCAATAAATATATTCCGATGTTGCTACCAGAATTCCTGAGGGGGAAAAATCATTATGAAAAGATCACTAAAAAAAAAAAAAGATACAAAGGAAAGAGGAAGAAAACCAGATGTTTTGCATGCTAGTGAGGCAAGGTTAGTAGGGACAGATAATGAATGTTATTAGCCCAACTGAGGAAGATAGGAAAAAATACAGGAAAGCTTTCAAATGTGAGGAGCCTTCACATCTGAGACAGCAGTGTGCTGGTGACATTTTAATAGATATATTTGCTTCCCCAGGAGAATTTATGGCTCAAACACAGCAACCTTAGGCAGCTTTTTAACTGCAGGTAGGCTTAAAAGGCAGAAGTATTTGTAACACTCTATGAGCTGGCCACTACTGAAACCTTTCCTTATGTCCTTCTCTTGAGTTTGATGAATTCTAACTATTTTCAGACACTGCTTACATTCCCAAAGACCTCCTTCTGTCTTACCTCCACTTGCGTCCTGTATTATCTCCTCTTGCCACCAGTTTCCTTCCTCTTTCCTAGCATTTGCCTGGCTGACCAGCACCTTCACAGAGCAACGATCGCAGCTCCCCCAGCATCTCTGTCAGCCTTGCTGACAGCTGCATAATGTGGTACCTGTCCTGTTTCAGAAACGTCATTCCCACGCAATAATTTTCAGAGAATAAGTTATCTCATGCCCTTTGTTTCTTTCCTCTGTCCTGGTCAGCCTCCAGTCTCTCCAGCCTTTACTCCCCAGCAGTTCCTTGTGACTTTGTAAGTGGAAGCTGAGTGAGTTCCACCCGGATGCTGAGCTGGGTATTTTTGGGGGGGAGATGTTCAAGTCTCACAACAGAAAATGCTTCTCTTGTCTGGCTGACAGGTAATACTTAGGGTCAGATTTCTGCAGGGCAGACATGATTGCGTGGTCTGAAAATAATTTATATAAACATTTGCCAACATTTGCATGGTATTTACCATGGCTGAGAACATCAGTGTCAGTAAAACTAATTCAGTGAAATTGTTCTCTCTCAAGAAAGTATGGAAACTTCATAACACTTGGTTTTTATTTATTATTATTTTTTTTGGTCTAATTTTCTGCAATAAGCTCAGCTTTTGCTCAAAATTAAATTCCATTTTAAAGACATTTTTATTAGTAAAAAATATTGTACATGTGATCTATACATTAAAGGCTATATATATATATATATATGTCTTTTAAGCTCATAATTCTGTCAACCAGTCTTCTAACAGCTTAACACTGCATACTGAAGAAAATATATTCAAATCAAAAATATGCTTTTAATGATTCTTGGGAAAAATTTTCCAACATTTGACAAACCTGTTCCCTGTTTAAAAGTCAGGTATAATGCCTCTGGTGTTTAAAAATAGACATAAATCATGGCGTTGTTACACACTCAGTACGGTTCCCAAATGCATTAATGTGCTTCTGGTTCTTGCAGCGCTGGAAGAAGGGCTGTCTCCTCGCTGTTATTTGCTTGCTGCCTGCAGTTCCTACTGCCTGTAGCAGCCTTTGTGGAAGCTGTTTCTATCCCACTGGAAAGTTACTGACCAATATGCAACGGTGTGGAGCCAGCAAGGTCACCTCTGGTAAGCCACGACGCAGCAAAGGCAATGCCCAGTTCAGGAGCTTAAAGATGTGCCCTTGCCTGGGCAACTCACTGCCTCTGCATGCCCATGGAGAACATCTGTATCTCAGCTGTGCTCCATCCTGTTCTCCATCCACTCCTTTCACCCATAAACCAGCAAGAGACGTTGTTTTAGGGAAACACCAAGCTGTCACCATGGGTCAGACAGAGCTGCAGGATGGCAGAGGTGGGAGGGCTCCTCTGGAGAGTGCCCAGTCCAACCCCTGCTCAGAGCAAGGTCAGCAAGAGCAGGTTGCTCAAGGTCTGTGTCCAGATGGGTTTTGAAGGTCTCCACATATGGACACTCCACAGCCTTGCTGGGCAACCTGCTCCAGTGTCTGACCACCCTCACAGAAAAAAAAAAAAAAAAAAAAAAATCTCCCTATGTTAAAATGAAATTTCCTGTGTTTAATTTTGTGCCCATTGCCTCTCATCCTGTCACAGGGCACCACTGGGAAGGGGCTGGCTCCATCCTCCTTACTCCTCTTTAGCCATTGGGTATTTACTTACTGGGAGAAGATTCCCCCCGAGCCTTCCCTTCCCCGGGCTGAACAGCCCCAGCCCTCTCAGCCTCTCCTTGTCCATGTCCTGCAATGCACACCCAGAGGTCTAAGGCAGAGTGAACCTTTACACCACTCTGTTCCCTGAAAGGCTTTCAGAGGGGAAGGGAAACCTAAAAAAGGAGGGAGACCCTAATGATATCCTGTGGAGAAGAGAGGAGACGGAAGGACGAGGCAGGCCTGAAATGTGTCAGCAGTGCTGATGCTGCTTCGTGAGGTCTGAGGAGTTAGGAGTTACCCTTAGGGTGAAGCGAAGCTTTTAAGGGTAGCAGGGCCAGGAGCCAGGCCAGCTGGTGGCCTGCACGCCTGGCAGGGAGGGGAGAGCCCCAGCACTGGGGCACAGCAGCCACAACCAAGGAAGGAAGGAAGGAAGGGCTGAGGAAGGCTGGGGTGCCCCTGCCAGCTGCAAGGAAATGAGCGGTTAAGCTGCTTATGTGATCTGAAAGATGACAGAGGAGCTGAGGGAAGGGCCCTTTGCACGGCTGGGGCCAGCACAGTGAGAGCCAGCAGTCCCAAACACCCAGGCTAGCATTGCTCTGGAGGGCACAGGGACAGCTGCCCTGCCAGAGGGGAAAAAAAAAAAAAAAAAGAAAAAAAAAAAAAAAGTAAAATAGATATAGATATGCTTAGGAATGAGAGACTGAACATTATCCTTTCCATCTAACTTGCAAATGCTTTCTTTTTGGTCGTCAGCTGAAATAAATGTTGTTAAGGCAACTGATTTATGTTTGAGAATGAGTTGGGAAAATGAATTGGCTGAGCTGTGGGACGTTTCCACATGGAGGGTGAGAAGAGGAAGAAGGGAGCTGAATGACCCCGTTTAAATGTGGCCCTTCTTCCTCCCAGCCGGGTCCTGGTGGAGGGCTGGGTGGGAAAAGGAGGCACCTTCAGCTTGCATATCCTATTAGCTCGGTTTAACTTTGGCAGGTCCCTTTGGTATTACGGGATGGAACCACTCCCTGCAATCAGGGCTGCTCTGACAAAATCATCATAAAGCCATTAATTGTACAACCGAGCCTATCTACTTCTTTGGGAGCATTGTTTCCCTGCGTTAAGGACGCGTGAACAAATATTGCCTATAGGTTGCACAACCTGGGTAAAGTCTCAAAATGAAAGACATCCTGTAAGGAGCGGCGAGGCTCAAAACCAGGGCTAGCGCTGTGCCAGCTCCACATGGGGCTGCTCCTGCCCCAGCGGCTGAGGAGAAATGTGTCTGTATGCACCCAGCAGGTCAGGGAGGGACTTGCTCACACATGTGCCCAGCCTGTCGGGCTTTGAGGACCATATGGGCAGTGTGAAGTGGGCCAACCACAGCCCCTCAGCTGAAGGAAACACCGCGCCACGAGGCCAAGGCAGAGCGAAGGGGACATTTCTGCCCTGGAGGTGGGACAAAGGCACAAAGGCAGCGCCACACCCAGGCCCCACGACATGGCGGCCACCGAACGCATGCAGGCAGAGCCGGGCTGCCTCCCACCAGGGGTGGCCATCACCCTCGTCATGGCAATTATGGCTCGTCACGGCGATCCATCATCATCATCGCGGTGGATGGTGCTCATTGTCCTTGACCACAGGGGGCACGGAGACAGGGAATCTGGCATCCTGCCATCCATGGCTTGCTCACATGCACACAGGCACACGAGGCACCCAGCTCCGAGGGCCCAGCACCAGGGTCCTCTCCTACTTTTTGCTGGTGGAGAGGCCCTGGGGCTCTTCTGAGAACACAAAGAGGGGAGGCTCTCGCTGTGCCTAACCACAGTGAAGCCCAAGAAACAGGCACGGAGGAGTTCTCACTAGCAAGGTAGTGCCACACAGCAGATCTCCCTGGGAAACCCAGGCCAAGTTCTTGCTTGCTACCATCGCTGTGAAAACAAGAGTTCCCCTCAGCCTGCACAGGGCCTTGATGAAGTTCACCAGTGACGGGGAAATGCCTTAATCTATGTGGGTGTTGCCAAAGGGGGTGCTCTGCATTGCCATACCGTGTTATCACTCTGTGCCTCCTGGTTTCAGTCCTATGCACACATTTACAGAATGAGGAGGGTAGCTAACTTTTCTTTTCACATTTCTCTCATTTTCCTTCCCCTAGCTATGCATGTTGGCATTTCACACACCCATGCCCGTACTGCATATACTGTTTGTCCTTGAAGAGTACTTCTGTCTAATCACATTTCTAAGATCTCTTTCTTCTCTAATCCAAAATTAAACCTGGACAATAAATGTTTCTCTCTGTCTCATAAAAACCTTCTGTTATTAAAAAAAAAAAAAAAAAAGTTGTTATATATATTTTTTTCAAGCTTTAGAAAATGAACGTCTTTGAAAGCAAAGCTGAGGACAGAAAAATTAGGTAGAAGACAAGTGGGGAGAGGCTGCACGCAAGCTTTGCACAAAGAGAGAGCTACATTGAAGCTGAAAAACTGGCTTGTTCCCATGAGAAGTTTTCATTTTAACAAATGTGCAGCTTTTGTGATGACAAAATTGTTAAGTAAAATGTCCTAACTACGTGTGCCCTGGATTCCCTTGTTCTATAACTATGCAGTACCTTTATTTCATTTGTCCTCAGAGTACCAGTGTGTTTGTCTCCTTGTTCTCCCCTTCTTAAAAACAAAGGGAGAAAACCAGTATTCACAGTTCTGTACAGAATATTACTTTTGATCCTATTCCCTTGCATATCATTTTTGTAAGGGTCAGCCATAAATCAATCTCTAGTGCTGCATTTTTTCTTTGCAGCAAACTTGTAGGATATAGAGTGCTTTGTAGTTAGAAAAGCAATTGTGTAGACCTGAAAATCATACCCACAACCATCATCAGGTGCTTAGCTCAAGATGTGTCTCTGTGTCCTTCAGATCAATAGCTGTAGCAACTGAGAATGGGACAGAGAGGGCTTAAATGTTATGAGTCAGTTATTTCTAGCACATCTAACACACTTCAGAGAAACCACAGTGGTCATAACATAAGGTACACTGTGATGTACTGGAGAAGCTCTAAAACCTTTAAAACAAAACCCAAACCATTAGAGCTGTTCAAATATTCTTCAACTTCTCATTTAAGGCACAGACACCAAAGATTACAGTTATTACTCTGTCTGAAGTCTAATAATTGTTTTAAAATAAAAGGTCGTGCTGTCAGGTTGCCCCTACCATAGGAGTAAGAAAAAATCAACTAAATTGAGCAACATATTTTTGCGATGAGATTTAAACTATTCGTACTAGTTAGTTCATTTATGATGTTAAGCCCTTTTTAAACATGAAATAGAAGTATGTTCTTTCCTCTTGAAGCCAAAGGATTTTATTTGACTCCAAAAGATAAGAAGAATAACGTGCGTGGTGGAGTTGAAGATCAGGAAGAGGTGTTTGCTGAAGGAGTGCCAGCCTGTGCCTAGCACAGGAGGAAAGGGCCAGAGGTAAAGGAAGATGATTGTGAGACTGGACAGGTGTAGAAGGAGAAGATGCCTGGCCAGCATGGCACAGGCACTAAATAGAGGTACTGCACAGAGCTTACAAGGAGTGTTTTTGTTGTTGGTGGTGGTGTGTTTTTTCTTTTTCTTTTTGTTTTTGTTTAAAGTAGTTTAGGAACTGGATGTAGTTTTCATGTCTGATCTACAACATGGATGGAGTCTCTTCTCCTGCAAAAATACTTTATAAAGGACTTAAAATACATAGATAAACAGAATGTGAGACACATGAAGTGAACCATGCATAGCACATTTCTGAACGGTAGCCTGTATAGGTGCAGACAAAGATCTGTATGAACACGCAATAAAGCGAACAGTTCTTACAAGCTGTCTTGAGGCAGGCAAATCAGAGTCCTTCAGGAACAGGATGAATGTCTTTTCATGGGTACATGCTGAGAAATTATGGCTTCTGCTTATGCAACACTGCCCATTTTTATGGTGGAGATAAGAGGTTTTCAAAGATGGATGGACTCCTTTGGCTGATCATTCCTTTAAGTCTCTTAACACAACAATGAAAACTGTCACACGGCATGGAAAAAAAAAAATCCCTGAATCAGGTATTATTCTTCACTAGAAAGCTATACTGTAGTTAAAATTAGCAAGGTGTTTCTGAACCCTTATTTAAAATGTGTTTGCACTGACATCCCAAGAAAAGAGTTTCTTTATTTAATTGCACTGCCAGTGCCGATGCTTTCAGCTAAAACCACTTGGAGTTAGACCTTTTAATAGAAAGTGACAATTTAAATTGCCACGATAGCAGCATAGACGGTGCTTGGAGTCATTACCGACCTGATGTTGCAGTTGGCTCCAGACCAGTTTATTAAAGCAAAAGAAAGCTGAAAAGAGTAGGAGAAGAGGAAATTAAGAGGCAAATCATTAATTCCTTTAGCACTCGCTGTAACAACATTAGCTGCGACGAACGCATTTGTCTGCATGATGGAGACTATGCATAACCTCACCCGTGCTTTGCATGAACCAACATCCCTTGATAGTGAATCGGTGATCGTAAGATCATGGACTCATTAAGGTGGGAAAAGACCCCCAGGATCACCTGGTCCAGCCATCACCGTACTGCCAGTGTCACCCACTAACCCATGTCCCCAAGCACCACGTCCAACCTCTCCTTGACCACCCCCAGGGACGGTGACCCCACCACCTCCCTGGGCAACCCGTCCCAGTGCCTGACTGCCCTTCCTGAGCAGAAATGTCTCCTCATTTCCCACCTCAACCTCCCCTGCTGCAACCTGAGGCCGAGCTGCCGCCTCCCTCCCTCCCTCCCTGCCTGCCGGCCGGGGGCGCCGTGTGAGGAGATGGCTGCCCGGCATTGCCACCTAGCGATGGGGCCTCCCCGGGCCGGGGGGGGGACGCTGGGGGACAGGGACCTGGGCCAGAGGCAGAAGTGCCCGGGGTGGGCTGGCACCGTGCTGGAGGCATGGAAGGGCTCCGGCAGCAGCAGCAGGAGGAGCAGGAGCTGCTCCTGCCAGCTCTGCGGGCAGGGGGCCCCCCAGCGCCGCTGCAGCCGTGGCCGTGTCCCTGGGTGCCACAGCCCTGCCGCCGCTGGGGGGACGGGGCCCGAGCCCAGCCTGGGCGATGATTTCTTCAGGCGATTCCTCTCTTTCAATAAAGGTGTTGGTTTTGTTGGTTTTTTTTTTTTTTTTGCCCTGAGAGCAGCCCCTGGGTGTGATCTGGGGGCAGTGCCTCAGGCAGGGCTGGGTGAGGAGGCGCTTCCCACAGCGGGAGCACCACCAGCTTCTGGGTGCACATCTGCTGGGAGCGCTGGACCCTCGGCTTGTTTGGGGTCGCTCCTCAACACCTTTCCCCAGAGATTGCAAAGTATTGGGGTGAGGAGAGGGGGTCTGGTTGGTTGGTTTGGTGTTCAGACCTCATCCCTGCAGCCAGAAACTTCACGCAGTGGTAGGAAGGGAAGAAGAGTTGAGCACTCCTCAGAAAGCTCAGTTGTGTCATCATCTGGTCAGTCACCAGGGCTTAGCTTGGCTTGGGCCAGGGCCAGGCAAACTGAAAGTCAGAAGAAAACTGCCCCTGGTGATTTCTGCCTGTCCCTTGACCCAAGCAGCACTAACAGGGAACAGGACTCCTGAGGCTCAAGGAAGTTGCAGGACCCTCTCCCCCCCGCCCCCAAAAAAAAAAAAACACGAAGCTGTCCAGCCTCCCATCAGAGCTGCTTTCCAGAGCCATCGGGGCTCCTGCAGCAGGGGGGTCCCCTCTGGGCAGACCCCACCGCAGTGGCACAGCCTCCTTTACCACGAGGCCACAGCTCTGCCACACATTCAGCCCTTCCAAGCCACGTTTCCCAGAGACAGCTCACTCAGGGCCAGGCTGCAAGCAGTCACACCACACACGGCTGCAGGACATCAGTTCTCTTCCTACAAGGAACATCCTCTCCCAGGCACAGTCACTAAGCATTTACCACTGCTGGTCCCTCTAAAAGGATCACCAATTAAGGGCTCACAAGCCTCTTAGTGCTAACGAGCTAAGCATGGTCGGGTCTGATGAGGATTTGGATACAAGAATTTACTTAAGCCTGCGATGGGAGAAGAAAAGCCCCATGTGCGTGCCTAGGGATTGCTGGCACACTGCACAGCATGTGGCTCTGGATTCCCCTCTTTGTGAGGTTTCAGGGGCAGGAGAGATGTCCCCGGCTCTGCGGGCTGGGCAAGGGCTTTTGCAGCGAGTCCAGCACTTTGCCTGGTACCTGCAGCTGCTTTTGCAGCACCAGAGCTGAGGCCTGCCACGGAAAAGCAAACCTGGAAGGCAAAGACTAGGGGTGACACTGATGGGCATCCAGGCTGAAACGTACAAAACCCATTAAACTGAGTACAGGGTGGACACTGCACTCTCAGCACTGACCTTTTTCCTTTACAGGTCCACTTGTAGCAATCCAACCTGCTGGTTAAGGTAGGTAGAGCCTTTAGGACTAGCTATATGGTACCTGTCATATGCATTACTGCTCAGTGTAGGATCTTCAAAAAAAAAAAAAAAAAAAAAAAAAAAAGGAAATAAATGCTATTCTTAGGCACTTGAATCTCACATCTAAGAAGCTCCTGTCTAATCCAAAATTGTTTTTATGTTTCAGAGTCAAGACTAAGTTAGTTTAATTTTCTTTCAAGTAACCTCTGTGACACCCTGAACAGACACAACTTGCTTTTTTTTTTTTTTTTTTTAAATTTTTTAACCTCCAACACTGATGTGTTTCATGGGAGTGCATGTGCTCTAAGGGACATCTCTTAGCTTCTGCCTCTTGTGTGTATTTATGCAGAGGCAGAGAGTTAAGTCCGTCCCCTCTCTGGAGAGCTGAGGGAGGTTTCTCTGCCGGGAAATGCAGTGCAGCTGGTGCCTAATTGCTGATTTCCCCTCCCAAGCCACTGTCTCCTTGTTTGCCTGCAGCAGGAAGGAAATCTCCCTTACCCCGGTGGGTGCCCAAGTAGATCCTAGCGTTGCATTAATTTGCCTGCAGGTCATTTCAGAAGCTCTCAATGGCAAAAGGGACATAGAGTGAAACAAGGGGTTGCCCTTCAGCTTTCTAAGTCTTCCAGTCTTTGTGCCAGCCCTGTAGCCATCCTTCCAGGCCAGAGCAGGGGATCCAGCTAGTTTTTTTCCCTACAAGTGGCCATCAGGAGGGCCCACCACCTGGCACAGCCATTGCGATGAGCAGGACCATGGCCAAGCGGGGATCCTGCTTGCTGGCCACGACGCAGCAGGCATTTCACACCCACGTTATGGGGCAGGTTTGGGTCCACCTTTGTGGGTGAGACTGCACCAGATTGCTGGTGCCTATTTACGAGGTATACGTTGGGTGATGCAAAGGTCTGTTGAAGGGCCGCTTAGGAGTACGTATTTCCCATGTACGTGTCAGCTTTATTGTGATACTGTTGAAGTGCCTGGTGAGGTGCCAGCTTTGGGCGCTGCTGAAAGGGGCTCAGTGGGTCTGGTCGAGTATCAGCATTGCTCCAAGTGGCCACAAAGAGTTCAAACTGCTCCTTGGCAGAGGCTGGCTGACAGCTAAGGAAAAGTACTCTGTTAGCACATCCATGATAGATATGCAAAATGATATTCATAATACCATAATTATGTTTTAAAGTATGGTAAAAACATAATGTATACATAAATTTCCTCAGGTTCAAGTATTTCTTTCCTCTTCACTCTCTCTGCCTCTGCCAATCATTTGACCTGCTGTAACACCCCAGCTCCCATACCTGTGAGTACTTGCTGGGAATGATTCATCATTTCTGATGGATGTAATCCTCGCATTCCTTGCTTTCCTGGGCTATGTCAGACATAACGTGTCCCAGTTTTCTTAAAGCTACTTTGACAGGATCAGCTTTAACAAAGATCTTGATTCATGCCAGTGCAAGAGAAAAATGAGGCCTGTTATCTCATCTTTTGCATGCCATCTAAGTGTCACTTCATCCCTACCTTTTTGAAAGGACTCATCTTGTGAGGACTCAGATGTGAGTAGGAAACATGACTGGAGTGTGTGGCTGCGCTGCCGTACGCTCCACATGCAGTGGGAGGAGGTCTAGCTCCTGGCCACCGTGCCGCCTCTGGGTCCTGCACAGCACCCAGCAGTCCCGTGCCACCAGACATGTAGGTTGTTCTCTGAGCTTCCAACCAGCACGGTAGACTTTGGTTGAAAAATCTGAAAATGAGCACTTTGTGTGGCTCTGCATTTCCTAATACATGAAGAAGCCCATGGTCCCTGCAGGCAACGCCCTCATCAGTGCTGGTGCTCTCTGATGACGTCTTTTGGTGTTTGGTCCATTTTCAATCTGCTTATAGTGTTTATTAATTACTGATGCTACATTTTTTTCAGTCAAAAACCTAATTTCAAGCGCTTGCCTTCTCAAACTAGCTTCCAGGATGCCCAGTCAGGCACCAGCATGGGGGCATTTGGCACCTCAGTGCAGTGGCCCAGACAGGCCAGCCCCCGAGCACGGGGCAAGCAGAGGAAAACACCGCCCTGGGAGGCTGGCTGGAGAAGCTGCCTGTCCTGAGGCTCACAACATCCCACTCTTAGCTCCACGGTGCTGGCTTAACTCAGCCTAAGTCAACAGCTGAACCACGGCTGACGCCAAATTTCTGTCTTCAAAGTGTTTCGGGAGAGGTTCCTAACCCCCAGACTGAGGGCTGCCTGAGGGCTGAGGGCTTCCAGCGCGCAGCCTGGGGCCAGGCCTCGCTTCTGGGCTGCATGGGGCGGAGAAGGGGCTTCTGTCACACTGCTGTCCTGCAGAGGGCACGGACAGAGCTGCCTTCCCTACCACGGCAGGATTTGTGGAGCTTCTCTGGAATTCCAGTAAATATCACAAATATTACAGACGCCTATGTGCTACATGGCCCCTGAACCGCTTTGTGCACAAGGCGTCGAGCTGGGTTCGATGGTCCTTGTGGGTCCCTTCCAACCTGGGCTATTCTTTGAGTATACGATTCTGTGACTGTAAAATGCGTGTTGCCTACAGGAATAAATTGCAGTCTTGATTGCCACAGGTCCAGAGAAAACATCCCCCGCTTCACCTGATACAAAACACTTCTGCTACTTTTAGGAAAGAAAGAAATACTGGAACTCTTCCTTTATCTGCATCAGCATTTAAAATAAATCAATAAAATAAATAAATAAATAAATAAAATGCTTTTCCACCTAGTGCAAAGCTTTTGGTGTGTATGCATGTTGGTGTATGCGTGTTGTGCATTTAGTGCTCGCTGGTGGCTGATTCCTTGCCCCGAACCACTCTGTTGACTTATTGCTGATTGGCGTCCAGACATCCACACCTGGATCAGTCCTCTCCCTGTCCTAATTGTTAACATATTGTTTCTTGGTAATCATATACAATTTAATTTTAATTACTACCTTTAATAAGGCAGTGAACCACAGTGACCTGTTAGCTGGCTTATTTTCCTAATGAGAGTGAGGCAGCCTTTTGGCTCGCAATTAAGGCTTTCAAAGAACTCTTCCATCACCATCCAGGCTCTTCTGTCCCCCGGCACCCACCGGGTGCCCGCCTTTGCCTGGCGAGGGAGATGTCACCCATGCGAGCAGTGGACACCTAACCAAGTTGGCAAGTCTTCAGCAGGGTCTGGCAACGGAGCAGTGAGACTTTCACAGCTATAAGTAAATCGGAGAGGAGGGTAGGGTTTGGTAGGCTGCGGGAGCAAGGGGAAGCGGTGACTGCTCCTGTCTCTTCCTCACAGCGGCCAGAAGTAGGTGCTTTTATTCCCCCGTGCCCTGAATACCTCTGGTACTCGACACACGGCCTCACGATGAGCCGCTGAGCAACACCAGGTCGATGGAGAACACAAAACAAAAAGCAGACTGCGGGCAGCTCAGAGCGACAGCTTCTTATTAGGAAGGGTTGCCCAATGCAAGTCTGGCCACGTAATACACCAAGACTAGGAGTGGGTGAGCGAGCATTTCCCAAAGGTATCAGTGCATTGGACTGCGTGTCCCGGACATCCCTGGCTGGCAGCCGCCACCTCCACGCCCCAGCTCCTCCCGTCTCAGCTGGGCGAGGAGGGCAGGGACAGCCCGCACAGCTCTGCCATCGGGGATGGCATGCGTGCGGGTTAATTTAGCTGGGCTTAAGCATTAAGGGAGCAGTGGGGAAACCCGTTTCGGCATCCACGAGCCTTCATCCCCAATGCCAGTCAGCACCGGCCCTGCAAGGAGCAGCGGGATGAGGAGCGGGGCACAGTGGTGAGGAGGGGTGGAGGATGGAGGGAGAAGATGGCTCCAGGCAGAGCCTGTGTTTTTTGTGTTTGTTTGTTTTTTCTTTTTTTTTAGACAGTAGGTAGCCACCTTGCTGAAAAAGATTAAGGCGTTATAAGAAGTTCATCAGACATTGAACCTTCAGTGTAAGAACAAGCACGAAGATGGATTTCGAAGACCTGTCACCTACGCCTCTTGCTTCCATAGCTTTGCTCGTAAGAGTGCATTTCACCAAATGAGGGTTTAATGGCTCATACCCCGGTACTACACAAAATGAGCTGAAAAAGCGGGAAAGTTGAAAAATTTCAACTTCCATTAGATTTCGGGAGGAACGTATCCCTCAGAACAACGCTTAGTCTCAGTGCTGGCATCAAATAGACAGGACGTTAACAGGAAAATACTTTGAATTTTATTTTTTCACGTTATTATCAAGTACACAATTACAATAATGTCACACATCCCTATATGATTCTATGTATTTTGTTTTTTCCTTTTGTCTTTTTTACAAAGTGTACAGAGGGAAGGACGTATACAATATTTAACAGGGTATTTTCTACAGAACAATAATTTATATTATGTCCTTGTAAAAATCTGTACCTTTTTTAAACATTAAACTGAAACATCCATTTCATAGCATTTGCTAAGCAAATTATTTAAGAATTAAAACTAACCTGTAACTAATGTCAGTACATTAACAATAACTATATTTTCATTTTCTCTTTATACAGACAAATACATTTTACAAAATCCACTTGACCAAACCCTCAGTTATTAAAAAAAAATAATAATTCAACATTGTGCTTTAAAAAAAGAAAAAAAGAAAGAAAGAAAGAAAGAAAGCGTGGGTATGATTCCAGGCTACATAAGAGAAAGAAAACGTGTAAAGTTGTGTTCTTTGTCTTTCAGCTTATTTAAAAAAATAAAGTTAAAAATGGCTAAAAGTCCTCAGCAACGCTATGGGAATTAATGCAGATTTTGTACACTTTTCAGGTTTCCAGTTAGAAAATGCTTGGAAGGTTTTAAGGGGGAAGTCGAGTGCGGGTACTCGGCAAGACGCGCGTGGAGAAACCTCCACCGCGTCTGCACCAAGGCGTCTGCTTTGGCAAGCGGCGGGCAGCGGCCGCGTAGGAAATCCACTGGCTGCAGCGTGGGCTCCAGCGACGGCAGGGAGCAGCGCATCTCCGCGGGAGGGTCACTAGCGGGGCTGCGTGAGCCTGGGGGTACGGGCAAGCAGGCTTCGGAAGGAAAACCACTGCAGGGCAGAGCGGGGTAAGTGGCATGGCATCGGGCTCTCCCCAACGGGTGGAAGCGAACTGAACACAAGTATTTAAGCTTACAGCGAAACAGAAGGGCTGAGCAAACCGGTGCGGGGCTCAGAAACGAAACCAAATACAGAACGTTTGGAAGATGCACATCTGCGAGGAAACCTTTGTCCCTTTATGGCCCCAAACCTGCAATCATTACTGCAATTCCTGTTGGACAGGACAGCGTGGACGGTCACCTGCCTAGGCAGGAGAGAAAGCACCAGGACAGGCTCTGAGCCTTTTCCGTGAGGGAACTGCTGGTTACAAACCTATCCCCGTCTGACCGCCGGTTGGGTGGGTCCGAAAGCTGCAATCCACAGCCAACCAGTGGCTTCAGGGGGAACTGGAGACAGGGGAGCGGGGCCAGGTCCTACGAGCTGGCATGTACTTGTCTGAGGTTCTTTGCCCAAGAGTTGTCGTTAACGTACATGACTTCATGCTTTGTACATTTATTCTGCAATTAGCAAATGATACAGCACTACTTTATAATAGTCTTCAGGTGGCAAAATTGCATATAATAATTGTAATGTTCTGCCAGCTGTTTATAAACAGATTAAAAGAACTGGGTTAATTCTGGATACTGTACTAATTAATAAACAGCAGCTTAACACAGCTGCTAATGGCTCAGGAAAAACATTCAATTTAGAAACAGTTCTGTTACTACCATAAGGGTATGCTACTATCGTTACGGGTATCTACAGCGAAACATCTCTGCTCCTCATGAACGCACCTGCTCCATTCCACCCCCTCCGAAGCTCTCAGCATCAGTATCTAGTTTCCAAAATCGAGGCACCTCTTGGTCTCAAATTTTATTCTAAATCAACTCAGAATAAAAATGTGACTTGAACCACAAACTGTTCTTTTGAAGAAATACTAATATACATAAAACCATTACATCTGAGGTACGTTTACCGGCACGTACAGACAGTTGTGATCTATCAACTCTGCAAATGGAACGACAGTATTTTATGCTTCCAACATCAAGTAAATTGAAAAGAAAAACCAACTCATTTGTAACACACAAAACCTTTCAAAGACAAAGAAGCACAGAACAATAAACATATTTGAGCATACTTTTAAATTTGTCAAAGATAAAAAATGCCCCAAACCATTTTTTTTTTTTAATTTTTATCTTTGAAACCTGAATTAAAACGCAGAATAGTTTTCCGCAATAACGTTAGACGTGTAACTCCTTGAACGCAAAATAGTGAACTTGCCACAGTCTGTATAGTCAAAACAAGACAATTAGGTGGGCCCTAGTGACTTTATCTTCAGCATCACAATTCCCCATTTTATACACACCTCCGACAATTTTAGCAAGAGAAATTTAATATTTTTAAAATTCACGACAAAACTGCATTAACATGGACACTGTGAGTATCAACGAGGTCAGTAAGATAAATATATTTAAATAAACTATTATGGTTGAAAAATTCATTAAGAGACGGGGTTTACTTTATTAAATGCAACTTTATTGTTGCCATCTTTTCTTCATTTATTAAACAAACTGAATAGAATTCAGAACACGCTATTGAACAAAAGGTATAAAAGTCAACTAGAAGCAATAATCCTATTTTTATACAGCAACAAATCAAATGCACAGTATGCTTTTTTTGTTGTTTTTTTGTTTTGTTTTGTTTTGTTTGTTTGTTTGTTTTTTTGTGTGTGGGTGGGTGGGTGATCGCAGGTGATTGGCTTTAAAATAAGCTAACTGCCTGAAAGGCAAAATTCCTTTACAATTCCAGCCGTAAGTCTGTGAAAGAGACTTTAAGGCAGCCCAACATCTTTATGATGCCGCATAATGTGCTGGTTCTTCTCTGAAGGCCTTCGGAAACCTTTCTTGCAATACTCACACCGGTGAGGGTAGTCTTTTGTATGAATGGAAATAACATGCCGTTTGAAGCCTGAGGCGTCTGTAGTGCTATACTCACAGTACTCACATTGATAAACTTTCCTGCCACTGTGTGTTTTCATGTGTTTTTTCAGCTCGTTTTGTTGCCTAAAGCCCTTTCTACATCTCTTGCACCTGAATGGAAGATCCTTTGTGTGAACTGAGAGTATGTGGCGACTCAGAATAAACGGATCTGCAATCTTAAAGTCACAATGTCTGCATTGGTGCAATTTTTTACCCTTGTGAGCTGCCACGTGTTTTTTCAGTTCCGAAGGCCTATGAAAGCCTTTATCACACATATCACACTTATGAGGATAGTCTTTCGTGTGGACTGAAATTATGTGTCGTTTCAGATCACTCGAGTTTGAGCTCTTATGGTCACAATGCAAACACTGATGTGTTTTACTTTCTTGATGCATAAGCGTATGCTGCTGTAGCTCTTTGGTATCTGTAAAAGTCTGGAAACAAATATCGCACTTGGACGACGTTTCCTTACTGTGTTTAGTCTTTACGTGAGTTTTCAAGTTAGAAGAGTCGGCCGATCGGTATTCACAATATTGGCACTGGTACGGCTTTTCACCAGTGTGGATGCGCATGTGCTTCTTGAGCTCCGACGGGTGACGAAATCCCTTGCCGCACTCCACGCAAATGTGAGGAAAGTTCTTGCTGTGGACAGCTAAAAGGTGATGATTCAGTAATCCTTGTTCTGCTGTCTCATAGTCGCAGAATTTGCACTTGTGCATTTTATTAACTCCTTTGTCCCTGTGCACCATCTTGTGTGTAAATAAAGCTCCCGCGTGAGAGAAGCTTTTCCCACACTCATCGCGCTCAATAAGCTTTTCTGTTTTGTTGGTCAGCTTATGACTCTCCAAGTGGTTATGTAAACTTATTTTCTTATTCGTAGTGTAATCACAGTCTGTGCATCTGTATTTTTTCTTAGTAAGAAGGTGCTCCGGGTGGTTTTTCATGTGCCTTTTCAAGAAACCTCTAGACTTGAATTTTTTTCCACAAATCATGCAGGGGTAGACTGTCAATGGATGACCATCGGGGCCAATGATTATTGCTGGAAAACAAACAAACAAAAAAAAACATTTTCATCAATATTATACTTCAGTGAATTTTGTAACACTAACACTAAGCTGAATTGCTACATGAGATCAAGTCAGACACGCACACTACACTACATAATAACCTAGCTTGTCAGTGGCCTAGGTAGAAAAAATGAAGAGAATTAGTATTTTCATTTATGATTATTATCACCAGGAAAAAGAAAATACTGATTTTAGATGGAAACAACCAAAGCATCACCCAGCTGTTCTTCACCTCAAGTAATTCTACTTTGAACAATTCTGAGCTCACACATTAAATTCATGCAGAAAGCTACGCTAGCACAAAGAATGCTTGTTGAGTATTACATAGTAAGCGTACCGCATCACCATCTTTGCCTTTCCATGAATCTGCAGATCAAGTTTGATTTGGCAGTTTATTCACCTATCGCTGACTACAATTCACATGTCCCCAAACTAACACCTCCTCCTTGTGCCATCTGTCACAGTTACAATCTGAAGAGGTATCAAGCAGGCATCAATGAGAACACATTTCACACACAGACACCTCAAAGCCTTGGAACTTGTTTGCACTGATCCATCAGCCTGTTTTGTTTATCCTGAATTTGTCTAGGCATGGTAAAAAGCTCTCTTATCCAAAAATGTTTTAGGAGAACTGAGTAGGTAGCTGGAAACAGAAAAAGCAAACTTTAAAATTAAAATTTGCCAGGTTTACTAGTTCAGAGCTAGACAAAACAGAACTCCTACGGTTAAGTCATGATTTGGAAAGAAACTTCTAGTATAATTTAAAACAGGGCTATTAAAAAAAAAATCGTGTGTTTTCAACTTTATCAGACCAAATAAATCCTTCAGACCATAACACAGTAACAGCAGAAACCAAGTAATGCCAAAACAGCGTATCTGTGCTTATGGATGCAAGCAAGAACACTGGAGTGAACATCAGGACAATTTATTTCACGATTAAAAGGGCACAGAATTCACACTGGCTAATGTAAACATGTAACATTCAGCTTTTCCAGTCACTAGTTGAGCTGCTATAATGCAATATATTGTTCTGTGTAATTCAATAAAGACAAAAAGGTTTTTAGAAGTACTGTTACAGAGTGCTATTTTATCTGTCTAACCTTACCTTTAAAAAAGTTACCTTAACCAAACATTAAAATTAGTGTGGCAAGTCAAGTTTATCAGTTTTTAACCTTTTGCTATGACGCTGGGGTTTTTCTTGTCCCTTGACATAGTTTCCCTAAGAAGCGAACAGCAAAAAACAACCCTAAACCCACAATCCACACCAACTATATATATATATATTTTGAATTTTTACACACATCTATGATGTAGAAGTGTTGCCAACAAAGTAATCTGCAATTTATTATTTTTTTAAAGAAATTGCACACCCTCTCAGCACACCACATTTGTTTATGGGTAAGTACCTACATGAATGAGAACACAGACAGCCACTACTCACCTGTTTGATACTGCCTAGACTCAGGCCTCCTTTTCTTCTTTGGTTTTTGCTTAGCCAGTCTCCCAAGTCCAGCTGACTCATCTATGTGCAAAAGAGCACTTGCAGTGCCATTCCGACTTTCAATGCCATCACTATTATTACCTAACGAGATAAGTTAAAAAGTTACCCCCTGTCATCACAGTGGAGATTATCTGAGCAACAAACTCTAGAATGCTAATTAAAAAAATGATAAACAATTGCCTTGACATTTAATCAAACCATAACAACATATAGGATGAGTCGAAAAACCTGCCTTGTATGGAACTGATGATTTTGTTATCATTCCAAATAATTGGTATTACAAACCCCATAGCCTTGGCTTTGTAAAAGTAATTTACAGGAGTAGACAATTAATAGGAGTAAATGGCTTTCTATTTCACAAAGAGTTTAAGTGCAGCACTTTTTCCATTCCTTCGACTGGTAATTGTGCCCAAAGCGTTTAACATCAATAAACAAGAATGTCACAATATTTCTGGTGCCCGACGGTCTTCTCAGCCCTGAAATACATTCATGTGTGCTCTCATTCACTTCTGGGCATCTGAATTCACCTGACTGAAGCTCCTCACACACCAGATTTCAAAACAGGAGCCGTGACCAATGAGTTCTTCTGAGCAGCCCATAAACTTGCACACAAACACTATACACTACGTACTATTTGCACACCTAAAATTTTAACACAAATTATTTCCTCTGGCAACAAAGAACATGCTTGGTATTGTCTAACACAAAGAAGGAAACAATCTTTACCCCACAGAGCTCTGTGTTTAATACACAAATGGTATCACAGGACATAAAACAAACACAACAATTCCAAGTAAATATATGCATATACTTGGGAAGGTACTTACTGGCAATTAGTTTAACATTAGTGGTTTAAGAGCCTAAGTAAATGTTAACAACAAATGTTGTGGACAAGTATTTACTTGAATCAACAGAAGACAACAGCTCCTAGTCAAAGAAGAGCACACAAACGAGACAGAAGACTCAAGTGGAAGACAGCACGAGAAGCTCAATGGCTGTTCCCTTTGCAGAGTGCTGTGAATGAATATTCATGCTGGAATGTAAGGAGAGTCAGAGCCAGGAACAGACATGTGCAGAGCCTGGAGATTCTGACCTACGCGCTAGCTCAGGTGTTGAACAGTAAACATGGTGAGTGACACAAATGTTGAAAGCAAAAAGAAATTTCACATCTTACACGGAGCAGTTACAATTTGCAACAGATGCATGAAGAGTCCTTCCAAGTGTAACTCAGAACAGGCCTGAAACATTTTCTAATACTGGAATAAAACTGCAGAACTTGCTGGAATATAAAGCCCAGTGGTGGAACGGGGCTTTGCTACAATACAGCAACAAAACACATTCAACACTTAGGATCCCATTTGTTATCAGCCTTTAATACCTCTTGAAGCGGAGGAGAGTTCTGAGAAGTGCAAATAACAAACCTCTGCCAAACTTTTGCCATTATCATGCCCTCATTGCTTCATTATTTCTTCCATTCCCCACCATCCCTCCTGCTGCACGGAAGGTTGCTTACTTCTGATGATACGAGCACTCTGCTGTTTCCCACATTCTTACATTCCACTTGCGATTCCACCTCTTTGTTCTTAGTCGTCTGCTCCATTTTACCCTCCTTCTCCACAGTCACTGAACGTTCTGTCTACAGCTGTCCTCTTAATTTCATTTTGTGTTCCTACTCAGCCTGGCTTCTGTCCTTTCCCCTACACTGAAGCTCTGCTCACCTGTGTGTGGCCAAAGGTGAGGCTCTATCCAGCCCCTAAGCAACTCCTAACACGTGCTGTTCCTTGAGATCTTGCCCTCCCTTGACTTACATGTATGTCTATGATTTGAGACCCATGATGCATTCTCAGCACTTCCCTCTCCTTTGTTCACTGGCACCATTACCAAAATTCACATCGTACAGACACATACCCTGGGTTTTGTCCCCCACTCCACTATTTTTTCTGCTTCACTTACTCTGAGTGTGCTTAGAAGGAGGATGGCGGCAATACAGAAACCTTTCTAAGATGAGATTTTGCTCTACCAGCTTATGTAGGGTTTGGAAACCAGTTGGTGCACCAGTTGGTGCCCAGATACTAATGCTCACGAAAAACAGTTCCGCATGCTAGAAATATTCTCAAGGTTCTTCTATAATGTTGAGATCTATCCCTCCAGCTTATTTTTCATTAATTAGTTATTTCCATCAGTGAAATCTCACATGTATACGTTCCTCCTAGAAAACACTTAAATCAAGCTAGAGGCCAGCGTTGCTTTTCACTGTTACACTGAATCCTACATATTCCCATCTGCTTTTTTCTTTCCAAATAAAAATATTCAGCTCTATTCCCTAGCCAACTCTTTCTGTGTCCTGAAACTGTGAAGGACAAATGTACTTGAGATGCAATTTTTCAGCTGAATTCCTGTGTACTTCCCCTTCCACATCTTGACACTATGAAGGAAAATGCCTATTAAAATAGCAATAAAAAGAAGCCAGCTTTACAGCTTCTCCCCTCTTCTCTTCTTTAATTTTAAGGCTCATTATGCCAAGAAATCATTCTTAAACAAGAAGCACAAGCACAAAAAGCACTCTACCCTCCAAAAACAAAATCCAACATTTTGTTATGGTGTTGCCAGGAAGAATTCTTTGAATGTTACCTACCATAAGCTGCTGCCCATGCTATGGGCATGAAAGTTTTAATTTCGTTGTCATCAATTTGCTGCTCATGGGCCACTGCTGCATCCTCCTCTCCGACGATCACTTCCATATACACCTCATCAGCTATTTCCGCAACATCTAGGAAAAAAAGAAATCAGGAAAAAATTAGTAAGAACACTGCACTGCTGAAAGTGAAAATCCCCGTTCCCAAATGAAAGCCACCTACTTACTTAAATCTTCGTCTTCGTGCTGAGAATCATTTACAGTCATGTAAACCATTTTCTCCCTTGGAATACGAATACTGCTATTTTGATCAAGTAAGCCAACTGCGTGATCATTCTCTGGCTCACTCTCGACAACGTCTACCGTGCCCCCTAGTTAGGAAAACCAGAACAAAATATTTTAATACATTTTGTTCAAATTCTATTCTAAATTGCAAAAACCAAGAGGTTGCACGTCTTGAACGTTTAGACCCACAGCTTCTTACGGATGACTGGAGAGAAACCACTATCTCTGCTTTGGCAAGGTTTCAAGTATCAGGTTGGAGTATTCTAAAATGAGCACGTCTTACCTAAATCATCTTCTCCAGGATCTGCTTTGAATATATAGACCTTGATGACTTCTGGACAAATGCCATCCACTTTACAAGAGCCACTTTCTGACTCTGCCTCCATGGTAATTTCAGCAGAACCCTCGTGTTCTATCTTACCGGCATCATCCACTACAAAAACAAGTTATTACAATTACCCAGTCGTATACAGACAGACCCATGAAAGGCTTTATTACTTTATTACTCGAAGTTGGAAGCGGTTTGAAGTTACATTGTGATAAAGAACCTACCCATAAATACTTTTTTCATATCACTGACATGGCCAATAAACACATAAAACTCAAGCCGTATCTTCTAGTTAAGGGGGAAGTGCAGGAGTGCTGCAGTGATGTGACTAGAAGCACGAGCACCACA
Source organism: Aythya marila (assembly GCF_965140915.1). Classification (NCBI taxonomy): domain Eukaryota; kingdom Metazoa; phylum Chordata; class Aves; order Anseriformes; family Anatidae; genus Aythya; species Aythya marila. The sequence continues at coordinate 83,306,210 of NC_139042.1, read as the reverse complement.
CCAGGCAACACTAATAGGGAAACAGTGATCTGCAGCAAGATGGTGGTAGCAAGAAACAGCACGTTAGTACTTACTCTGCGGCATAATTTTACTTGTTCTCACTTTTAGGTGCTTTTCTCCTTCACATCTAACAAGTATCTGCTGTTGACCCCTGTCTCTAATGCAAGTGGTACTATTCTTGCCAGGCCAACCTGGTTCCTTGCAAGGTGGTGTTATTAATGCTTTTTCCTACCGACTAGAGGGGAAACCCAGATGAAAAACCTCCACCTCTTCTCATCCACTCACGGCTCCAAAGCGCTGCTGTGACGTTGCAGCCCTGGTGAACCTCCTCAATTAATTGCTCACAGCACCCTTCCCAACAGGGACGTGCACTGGATTTTACAGTGTAGCCCATACATTCTCCTGACCATCACCTCCAATTTTGTTCTCTTCCTCTCAGAAGCGCTCTGACACCCAGCTTCAGTTGGGAGTGCCGTAACTTGCCTGGGCCTCCCACAGAAGCGTGGCTAACAGCCAGGTTTCTAAGGAGCACATTTCTGATGTATAAGACACATTCTACGCAGGCACGTGCACACACACACACACACCATCTGATTTTACCAAGCCTGGGTTTTCAAGACAAAATACTAAATACGCACTGACTAAATCAATTCCAGTATTTCAAAACCTTTTCAGAATCTTCCGACTCCAAAAGCTCCAGAATTTTCTCACAGTGATGAGATTATTTACGAACTTGTAATGTGACACCACACTTTTGAAATCTGTCACTTGATTGTTCTTTCTTTGAGTTACTTTTGGAGGCTGGTGTGGCTCCATCAGAGCCACGTTTAACTTGGATTCATAACAGCAACGTGCCAAATTTATACTAAAGAGAAGTGTAAGAACTGTCCAGTAAGTACTGCAGCATTTTTGACTACCATGCCTAGCACATACAAAATTAATAACGCAGTATGCTCACTGTACTGGTACTCACAAAACTACCCTCATAACTACATCACAGCTTGTATAACTCAGTAACTCGGCAACTCTTCTATTTACGTGAGGATCTACCTAAAAATAAAATAAAATATGCAAGCTCAGAATATTATGACAATTGTTTTCCTGCCAGGAAGTCAATAAAGTAGCCTTTAAGTTAGATAAGCTAGCATGTGCTCTGTCTCGTGGCTGACACGCAACTGTACTTAAGTATCTTTTCTCAACGAGGCATCATTATTCACAAAGAAATATGAACGACATTAAATGAATTCATGAAGACTAAAATAAATTAGTCTCCCTCTCCTCACAAAAACGGCAGCAGAAGAAACTTGAATGTGCTTATTCCAAGTTCACGATCAATGGCCGCTGCACAGAATGTCTGAAGGAGTACAAGGAGTACAGGATTTTGTGGTGAGGGACAACGTAACATCCTGTAGCTGAACCCCAAAATATTTCAAAAGTAAAAGCCTCCAGATGTTATTTTGAGTCGCATTAACATAGCTCTACAGTACGCGTATTCAGTTGTTGAGCAGACTTTTATAAATTCTTTGGCACGGGCACGAAAGGCCAAATGTCACTGGAACAAAACGAAAACTTGCTCTGGTTCCTGCTCTAGGTGCGTGGAGTTGTTCTCCTTCAACTTGGCTGCTCCCAGCGTCACGCACGTGTACGTGGAAGGCTTTCAAATCAGCGCAGACTGACTTTACACTGCTGAAGCCAAAGGGGAAGTCTGCCGCCAAGTTCAACTGATGCTGGAACAGGCTCAAGGAAGGAAAATTACGGCTGAAGCAATTAAAGACAAAACAAACCTACCCACACCATATGAAGCGGGCTGGTTTCTTTCAACAAAAACCGAGTATGTATGGAAGTATCCATTGATAACATTCACACAACAGAAGAATTCCAGGTCTTAAAAATATGCTCCAGCCTTTGAAATAAGTTCTCCAGGATTCAAAGGCAACTTTTAAACAACACAATTTAAAAAATTCCTTATACAATTTCTGGTTTGTTTATCTCTGACTTCCCTCCATATCCAACTGTATTTTCAAAGTTAGTTTAAGTACTCTTTAACGGCACCATTCAACTATGATGAAATTGATTTGCAGGCCAACTTTCCTCATACAAAAGGGGAAAAAAATAAAGCCCTTAAAGGACTTGGAAAGGTAGTAGTATTTGCTCGGCATAGTAGCAAATAGGTAGCAGGAAGAAAAATGGTGTGGAAAGAAAAAGGAAGAACAGAGATAAGAAATGAGGCCAAAGAGAAGGGGTATCTATCACACAGAGCACCACTTCCATAGTGTTTTGTCCGATGGATATATGAGCATTTATCTACACTGATTCATTTATGCTCTGGCAGCATTTATGGAACTTGATTTCTATTTAACACTTTCCCTATGTTTCTGCCTTCTCCACGTATCTCATTCTCACGACCAGAGCAAATGATTCATAAGGAACCGACTGATCAGTGTTTGAAACTGCAACTCTGGTGACGTTCAAAGTTTTCATTCAAATTCACAGCCCATCGAGGGATCCCGCAGAAACCCATCTCACCCATGCACAACTGGCATTTTCTTAAATTCTTCCTCTTGGAAACTACAAAACACACACAAAAAAAACCACCCTGACCAACCTTCAAAGTACTAGCTTAGCTTATAAGAGGCCATTACTTTTCAAGTACTAGAAAAAAAAAATCAGACTAGCATTATTCCAATATATTTGTCTGCATAGAAAAGAACCAACCCTACGTAACCATTCCTAATGAGAAAGGACACTGCTTAGCATCCTGTTTTTGCTAAAGCAGCCTAAAAGCACGCTGTGTTCCCCAGGCAGACTTCTCGGTTATCTGCGATACAAACATTTCACTTGTACTTCACTCGATGGCAAAGAATTCCTGGTACACTACAGAAGTGATTTGTACTGACGGGTTATTTCTTTAATGGCCAAGTAGGTTTCCTAACCTGTGGGAAAACAGAAATCTGTTCTATTTTGATTTTAATGCCATTCCCATTAGAGAGGGAATGCCCCTCAGGGTAGCAATCAGTGGAGCATTTCCTCAGTGTTTAACACCCATCCTTCTCATTCTGCTCTCCCCAGACCACACAAGGGACTGCTCTGAGACCAGCTCATTCCCAGACCAAGGGAACTCTCCTCTCCCTCCCCTCTCAGGGTGACTGCCTGGGCAGTTTTGGCTGCACTAGCTGTTGGTGCCCTTCTGATGGTTGAGCAGAAGGCACAGCAACATGCTCTGCCTCACAGAAGGGAAAACGTGATTTCCTGCATCTTTAAGAACCTCCAGGGGAAAAGAGTGAGGTATTTACTTACGCTAAAAGAGCAAACAAAAGCATTTTGTTTTCCTGACTAAAAGTCTACTGTATGGCTGTAACAAAGGCATGAACATTATGGCTTTGCTGGTCAGATCCAATGCTTTCAACTTAATCATCTTATCCAAGGACGAGGACAGAGATGTTTCACCTAGACCTATGAAAAGACTATTATAATTATATCTCTTTGAGTAGCCCAGGTTTTGACTCCTGTAATGGAAAGTGTTAGTTCAGGTCCAACAAGGACAGGCAAGTCTAACTCAGTCACAGTAAGGATACGGACACGGCACATCCCCTGTGTCTGGGAACATCACATAACTTCCTAAAACTCCAGCTTGAACTTTGCCAGGCTACCCTTCCCTCTCTCCAGACTCCACTTATCAAACCTCCTCTGTGCCTCACTGTTTTCACTTCAATTAAACACAAAAACACCGGAGTACAACTTCTTTGTCTTATGCGACTCGTTCATGCCGGAGGGTACACCTCATTTTGCCAAACTGAAAAAAAAATCAGACAAGCAAAAATCTCAGTTTCCATCATGTGGCACTACTCCCCTTCATTAGCAAGTCCTGTTTTTTCCTGGTTTTGCTAAATATTAGCTAATCTCACCGTTACCATTTCACTTAGGAGAAATGATTTTATGAGCCTTAGGATTTGCTACCCAACATTTGGGAACAGTGTGAGCCAGAACGCAATTCATCATTTCCTGCCCAAAGGTTGTGGGCAATCCCCACCAACTGGCTTGTTATCGCTTACGTGAAAGAAGAGCCAATTTATCAAACCTCCTTCAAACCTTTTCAAGCTACTCATTAGTAGCAGTTTGCAGTCTCTGTTGAATGAACAAATGCCCGCCTCAGCCCTGCTCTAAGTGTCCCAAATCCACCACAGACCAAAAAAAAAAAGCTTGAGGGCAAAGACAAAGTATGCAAGAAAAAAGGAGAGTGTTTCAGATGACAAGCAATAATATAGCCTGAGCCAACAGTATCTTGAAAAAAAAAAAAAAGAAGCAAAGATATATAAATGTAGAAACTAAATTAAATCTGAACAGGAAAAGGAACATGAAACCACCGAGTGTCTTGAAGGCAAGTCCCAGAATGGAAGTCAAAGGGACGGTACTCACTGAAGAGACCAAACAGTGTGAAACCAGGGAGGCAGAAAGACAGTATTTAAGAAAGTAGGGATATATTAGTCATTTCAAAACAGGTATTTGCGGGATAAAACTACAGAAATGATCCTATTTGAAAAAAATCTGTGTAGGCTCCATACCTCAGGAACAAAAATGCAAACATGTAAAGAAAGCCAAAAGATAGGAAGAAGAGAGCAAGAAGGTTTCGCCTGCTTTCCACAGAAGCGTACAGGCTGAGAAACCCATGGCCACAGAAGGAATGTGAGGTGTGATGGCCCGCCTTCCACGCGACGAGATAGAAGATAAAGCATCCCGAAGAACAGAGTCTAAGCCCCAGACTGGGAAGCAGCTCCGCGTGGCTGCTGTAACAGCAGACAGAAGTACGCCCCGACATCCGCCCCAGCAGCCACAGGAGCTTTGCCAGGACCGAGCATGAGCGCACAGGTTAAGATGGAAAAATCAAACCCCGTGTTGATTTTCCTTCCTTTGAAAAACCACCTACTACCGAGGGCAACCCAACAACCGAGACAGGCAACAGGAAAGATCAATAAACACACGCACTGCTGATGCAAAAATAATGGAAATGAGTTTAGATGATCCTTTCCCCACAAGGAAGGGACTATTTGGGAAGTCTGCCTCTGCCTGACAGGAAGGCACCAGCCCCTGCCTTCGCAACCAGCAGAACTCGTTGCGCAGGCTGCACACACAGTAGGTGGCAACAGGGAACTTCCCTCTCCAACCAACTGCAGCACGCAATTTACCATTTTAAACACAAATAGCAAAGGCGCGCCTTTGGTAACAAAATGAACATTTCAAATGCTGGCTTGTCCAAGGCCCTGAATCTAGAGAAAACACTTCGCAAGACGATCAGGGGGAGTTTGATGCTAAAGGAGGTACCACACTGCAGCAATGCATGTGCAGGAGCGCGTGACTGAAAATGGAGACTCTCCCCACACAGCTGAACACTCACTTTCTCCTGTTTTCGGTCAGCTACCGCCTCCTGGCAGCGGCTACCACGTCTAAGAAGACCTCCTAGCTGGCTGGGCTTTTTAGGGATCATGCAAATGACAGCTTCAGTCCCCGTCCCTCTGCGAGAGGCTATGCTGGCAGTGGCTGAAGGGCATCGTATCTGCCCGGCCCTCTCCCTTAAATTTATGCAGGCCACAGGTTGCGAAGGGATCCTGCCACAGCAGCCTCCGTGCTGCAGGATGCTAACCTGCAGGGGGAGGGTGAGCAGAGAAGCAGCAGCAGCATTTTAAAGAGCTACAGTCAAGGATAAGGAACAGGTTAAGGAGCACCAGCAGAGCCCTTACACAGTCAGGTCCCAATTCCATGGGTGGATTATCCACTCCGTTGCCTAACTATGCTGCAGGTGCTTGCAGGTGTTTGGGCTGCTTTCATCTGACCTAAGTGGGGACCAGAATTAGAAAGTTACAGATGTACCAAGCTGCACAGAGAGCATTTATTAGTCTGGAGAAATATCACTTCAGGGAGCAGCACCCCCGAGCCCTCCTCTCTCTATGCCATCTCAGCACGTTCCTGCTGCTGAGTTTTACAGTATTTTGCGTTATCCATATTATCGTGTTATCCATATTTTGCATTATCCCATGTCATTGTTTTCCCAGATAATAGAGAATTAACTGTACCTCATATAAACTCAAAACATGGCTGCACAAGGTTACGCAAGGAACTCAAGAGATGATAAATTAAGAAATGCAGTGATCCTAGGTAAGGAGAAGCAACATTAAAATCCATAAGCACGGAATATAAAATTAAAACAAATTATCATACATTTCAAAAGAAGCGTCCAAAGCAAAAGAAAAACATGGGGAAAAAACAGGTAACTGAGGCAGAGCATAAAGTATGGCTCATCAATGGAGTCATTTAATGCTAGACAAAACTGAAGTGTCTGAAATGGCAATTAAACAAATCAGACTAACAAAGCTTTTCTATTTCTATGACAAACAAACGTTCAGCAGTGACACTCTGATGTTCCCAGGTGCTGCACCGAGTCAACATTACAATAGGTAACATACTTCAAATATGTAACACACTTAGAATAAGCTCCACTTCACACTAATGGATATCCTCAGTGGAAAAAGGATTGATAATATGCTGTGTTTTTTCCCCACCCTCCCTCTACTTTAAGCCTTCTGAAATAGGATTCAAATGGATTGTGCCACTGTTTCTAGGGAAGACGAAAATATTCACAATTGCTTCTCAGCTACGAGCAGCATCAGCTACTCTTTTTATTAGCAGCATACCTCTGTCCTTTACTTAATCAAGAAAAGAAGACATCTTAAAAAACAATAGAGAAAAATATACTGTTGTCTGTATTTATGCAGGGCGCGAAGGGGAGAGCCTTCACAAAATAACAAGACAAAGACAACGAATTGTCGTTTAGGCCTCCAAAAAAACAATTTTTGGACTCCCTTTTCCATGAAGTAAGCGTTTGGTTTTCTTAATGGCTTGGCAGTAATTTTAGTAACCTGCATATAAATGCATTTTCATACAACGTCACATTTATTTTCTTTCACTTCTTAGTAAGTATATGGCGTTCACTTTACTGGAATCCTGCTCTGTTATTTATACGCCGCAAAATGCTACAGAAATACCTTATAATCAGACATGCATTTGCCAGTAGTTCTCTCCATTAGCTTCACCAGAATTTTCAGCTGGTACATGTTCCTAAAGATACCCCCATCTGAGTACATTTGGGAGACTGGCACTTCAGTAAATATAGGAAGCCTGGTTCTGGTTCTGTTGTAAGCCTTCGCCCGGATATTTCAAGCATCACCCAAACCCGTATTGTAAGAACTCTGATGGCTTTACCCAGACACTTACAAGAAATCATCAGGTAATCTTCACAGTTGCCCTTCTCGTCTTGGTGTTCCACAGGGATCCCATTGGCATCAATCACTGCTTCTGATGCACAGTCTGCCACCAAGACTTCTTCAGAAACAACATCTGTTCCCAGAGTATCGGTGACAATATCTGTTTCTTCCACATTATCATGAACTACATGTTCTACGTGTCCAACTTCAGGTACATGCATTGACTCGCTCGTCAGTACATGTTCTGGTATTGACATTGCTTCTGCTGTTATGTCAGAAGCTAGGACATCATCTGGGACAGTGCAATGAGCCAAAGAGACCTCTTCAGCTACGTCTGTGTCCAGCACTTGTTCAGGAATAATGACAGTTTCAGATACGTCTGGCTCCTCCATAATATCTGGGCACTGAACATCCTCGATAACAACATCCTCAATGACATCTTGGATTACTACAGAATCTGGATCATCAGGAACAAAATTATGCACGGTTATATCTGAGTCGACTACATCTGAAACAAATACTGTTTCCTGTACTTCCACAACAATCTGATCTCCGTCCATATGTGCTGCATCAGCTCCTGAAAAACATAATCAAAACAACGTTTAAATTGTAGAACTAACTCACGTGAAGTGGTTAATATTGAAATTACGTCTATTTTACTTCAACTTTTACACTATGCAGCCGTTTAGCAAAGCCATCGTAAGATTGGCTTAATTACAAGCAATTAAGACAGGCAGATAAACAGGAGCTGATAAAGCACGTTGTCAGTAGATACTGACATAACTAAGATGAACAACATAGCGAACAAAAGGCTACCAATTTTTAGGATCTCCCCCGATATCCAAACAACTTTTACTTCACAGAACGGTAGCTGATTTGTATTGCTCTGAGTACTGAAAACAGCTGGAAATCTGAGGTGACTACTCTCTACAAAAAGCATCGCTGTAGCATAGCACCTTGAAACAAAGGCAACATAAACAACAGTCCACAGCATCTCATGTGTACAGTCTTATCTACATATTATCTCCTGACAGACCTGTTGGATCAAAAAACGCATTTGGCTCATGTGGCTGCAATTCAAGCCCATCTTCATCCATGGCCTTTAACTCTCATCAGTCACAGTGTCTGTAGAAGGTAAAGAAGAAAGGTTATTTAACTTACAAGTATTATGCAGAGAAGGTTGCCTCTGCCCTCACAATACTCATTGTAGGAAAAGCTGGAATTTGGGGCATATGGAGGTGAACAGAGGACACCTCTTGACTTGAAGATGGCCCAGAAATCACTCAGAGTAAACCCATTTGGGATTCGAGAAATACTATTCCAAACCACCAAACACCCATGGCGAAGTATGAGAAGCGTAACCTCTGACTATCCCAGGCCACTTGTCAAAACACCAGAAATACAGAAAGCACAGAAAAAGCTGATAAAGGGATATGGAAATGTGATTTCCTCACAAAGAAAAAAATAAATAATAAAAAAAAAAGACAAAGTCCAGGCAAGTTCACACTCAAGTCTTTTTGGATGGCAGGGGATACAGTGTTCTCAAACCAACAAAGCCTGAGAAGGTTAAGCTAAGGGCAGGCAGCTAGCAACCTGAAACACACATCACTTTTGATGCCCCTCTGCTCATCAACTCGGACAGTCAGGAGGAAGTTACTCCTATGCCACCTGAGGGACTGAAATCCTCAGTGCAAACTGGTTCCAGAATATAACACCACAGGTTTTCAAATCTCATGACTGTGAATATATAAAAAACACCAACCTAAAGACAAAGTACCTATTTGTTTTTATACTTGAAATATTCTCCAATTACCAAATCGTCAAAAGTTCTACCAAGTTTCTATGGACAGAATGCCAACTTTTCTTCAAAGCATGCAGGCTTTCAGTCGTCTCAACAGAAGAACCAAACGATACTACAAAGTCAAAATACCAAGTAGGCCTGAAACCCCAATCTAGATCTTGCTGTTTGTGTAAAAATATTATCATTAGGATAAGGCAAACCCACTTGGGTACAATGGGATCTAAGGTGGACTTGGACTAGTCCCTTGTGCTAAGGACAACGAGCTATATTGAGTGCTGAACCAGCCAGAGGCAACAGGAGCACGCTGCTCAACGCTTCTGCCCGAGTCTCCATACAAGCGGACGATGCAGATTTCAGCGGTTCTCCTTCCTCCGACCATTTCTCAGTGACAGAAATCTCCCCATGTCTTTGATGCCTTCATAAAAGGCCTAGAAAAAAAGGTTAAGATTCTGGCCAAGGCTTCCACAGGAATCATACCCTGTCCAAAACTGTGCCAACTGACATCCGCATTGTGTTTTCAGGGGGATCACTGCTACATACAACACAGAAACTACTCCAAAGCGCACAACTGTCACCTGTAGCAAGTATTTTCTAGACTTCACCATTCTTCTAGCTCAACTTCTCAAAAGGTGACCACAAAATATAGCCAGATATCAAACTACCGGAAAAACAGCCACAGGACAGTAATTTTCCAAGGATTTCCGCATTTGTGTGGCGTTCAGTTGGAAGGGCCCAGGGGTGCTACCAGGTCGCTGTGGTGTGCAGCTGGACATAAATCACCTTGCCATTATTCTGGATGTCAACCTTTTCTGTCAGAGGCGCTCGCTATTATGAACAGGAGTATCTATGCCTTTTTTTTTAAGGATTAAGAGCAGAAAATAAGCATTTCTTAGCCTGAGATATAAGATATAGCTTGACTGATGGCGATCAACTTCTGCCAGGCCAGAGAAACAAGAACAGAGTACGAAGGATGAATACAGTCATTTAAGCAGGAATTATTCATGCCCAACTTTGTTTACTTCTATCTGCTCAGCAGACGCCTTGTCAACCATTACAAATTTCTGTTCTAATCACGTTGTCTCTTGAGTTGTTTTCAGTGTTTAGCTTTCCTGTTACTCCAACTCCTCGCATCCCTGTACCTGCACGACATTCATTACCTTCTCACCCACTCGTTTAACCTTTCCAGCTCACAGCTACAGAACTCTCTCATCATTTACATAACACCGTGCTACTCCAAAATGTGCAGTGAAGATTACACCAGCGTTTCACAGATTTTTTGGGAGAGACCGGGAGGCCTGACTGTGTGGAAACGCACTGCCCCTCTCCTCAGGCACAGATCAGAAGCTAGCGTTCGCTGCCCAGGTTCCTGGGAAAAGCCAGGACGCTGTTTCTGCCTGTGCTTTTGAGGACTGCATTATCACACGTGTTGGCCCCTGATCAGCTGGAACCCAACCAGCTTGAAGTGTCAGTTCACCACGAGCCACCGGGGGAACTGGCATTCGTTTTCTCTGTTTCCTGCTTTCATCACCCACCTGACCAGCACGCCACCACAAATTCCTACTTCTTATGATTCATGCGTGCACTTTCTCTACCCTAACCTCTCTCCAAATTCCTCACTCTCCCTATTACTGAGGCTCTCCCTCGTCTTCTTTTTGTCTCTCTCTTCCTCCGTGAGACCTGGAGGCTGCCGCCACTACGTCCCAGCTTCCAGCAGGAGCCCGCTGACACCATTTCTTCACTGCTGCCCGGATTCCAGGCGCCAGCTGCTGCAACCAGCAAGTCTGTGGTGCTCGTGGTGGTGCCACTTCATTAAGACACTGCCACCAGCACAGACAGCCCAGCAGACCTTCAACTGCGTGTTCTGCATACCAGCGTGGTCTCTTCTGTATTAGCCAGCTCTTTTCACCTACAGGGGCATAATGTTATGCAAAGCCAAGGCTCGTGCTCTACGAAAAATGACTGGAGAAGCTTCCCAGGCAAGTGAGTTTTCAAGACTGAGTCTTTAAAAGGCGACGAATTTATGCTCTGGTACTTGTTCAAAAGAAGGAAAAAAAAATCTGAATGAGTTTCTTCCTAAATAATGTTTCTCATAGTGAACTTTTGTACCCCGTTCCAGCCAAAAAAAATCTCATACACAAAGCCCTACACATGTGCAGCGCCGTAAAACTGCTCCACCAGGGCACAGACCCCCTCCCTCATGCAGCAATGTAATTAGGGAAGAAGACCAAAAGAGGCAGGCACTTAAAACACAATATAAGTAAACCATTTACATTGATAAAGGTGCCCAAATCAAAATCTGCAGCCTAAAAAAGCATTAGGGCATTTTTCTGTGGATGGAGAAAAATAATCTCTAAACATTTCCTGAAAGCATTTCAGGGTTTGAACTTTCTAAGCAGCAGATGAGAAAACACTGCATCTCTTCCTGCTTGCTCTTCTGATCAGTGGACCAGCACAGCGGCCCCAGATTCAGCCACACAAAGGAAGTTATGCCCAGTGGCTCTGCACCAGCCGGCAGCTCTGCAACGAAGCCACTCTTCTGCGACGCAAGAAACACCAAAGCTTCTCACAAAACATCTTTGTGATAGCTGTCGTGATAACCTTGTGATACCACAGAGCCTAAGAAGCAATAGCAGCAGTTCGCCTTCCTGCAAGACTTGAAGAAGGGCAGAACCTCCCCTCGGTTCTTCCAAAATGTTCCAGTGGGCACTTACCTCAGGAGCCGGTTCTGGCAGTGAAGCAATTTCCAGTTCTCGTTTGGGAACCAAAACTCTTGAAGAGGAGCAGGTGCCCAGAAGGACTACATTTATTCCTTTCTCAATGGCCAAACCTACACAGCTCTTTGTTTGAATCGCTGCAATTGGGGAACTGCTCCTCTAACTACCACTAGAATGGGAAAAGCCCAGGCACCTGTCCCCTCAGTTTCTTATCTCTGCAAAGACCTAAACACCTACATCTTTTACTTGGCTTGGGTCTGTCAGCTTCACGTGGATTTAAAATTAATACAACCCTGAAACACACCCAATGCAATTGGCAAAGGTAGCTCTTACAAATTGATTCTTATGTATTTATTCAGGGACTTGGCTGGTTGTGATTTCATGAATGTCAAAGCAATATTTTAAGTGGAAGGACAAATACATATATATATTTTTATATATATATATATATATATATATATGTACGTATTTGTGGAAGAAACAGTATTAAGCCATTAGGAATAACAGAGCAACCTCCCAAAATAAAATAGGGTATTTTCCATAAATCTGATCTTGAGTATAATCAGTCAAGAAAAGCAATGCAGACATTGGAAACGGTCTTGCCACACAAATATCCTTGACTTACTAGGCCTGGCAAGGTAATCAAGATGAAATGAGAAGAAACGGATGAGCATTTTAAAGAGAGAGCAACTTTAAAAATAGTTACTTAAGAGAAAGATCTTTAATACGCCACAGAAATGATCACTTTTTTCTGCTTTCTCACAAAAAAAGGGGGAAAAATGAAATGAAAAGAGGGGAAACCTCAGAAAAGCCATGCTTTTGATAAAGAAATATACTCCCCCTGCCTAAAGAAAGAACGGTGTGTGTGTTTGTTTGCAAACAGAGGCACAAAACAAAAGCAGCGTAAAACAAAAACAGTGAAATTTCCCATTTTCGCCCAGCGGCCCCAGCCCCTACCTCCACTAAAAGCACCGAAGAGCAGGGCCGCGGCCGAGCCCCCCGTCATGCCTTGCTGCACCACAGCGAGCACTGCAGCACGCCTCCTACGTCCCCGAGCGGGCTGGAGCCTCGAGCGAGCCGAAGCTTTGTGGCGGCTGCCAGCGAGGCTGCTGCGGGTTCAGCCCACACCAGGGCTGCAGTGTCACAACTCCCCCTGCGTGACCCACTTCTGGGCACACGCTGTTCCCGGTCACACGCACGTGCAAGGTTAAAAATCGTCCTCCTGCAGCGCCCGGCCCTCGTCTTGGAGGCGACCCCCAGCACCACCGGGCGAACGGGTTGGAAGAATAAAAACCAGGTTACAAAGGCGAGGGTGCAATCAGAGAGCCGTTTATTTCTGTACTGCGCGGTGGCAGGAGGCGCAAGCGCTGCTGCCGGGGGGTTTCACTGCGATTTGGGGGAAAGCGGTGAAAAATGAAAAATACCAAGTCTTTTTGTTTGTTTGTTTGTTTTTTGTGTGTGTGTGTGTTTTTTTTTTTTTTTTTTTCCTCTCTCTTTGTTGTAGTTCAGTGCCGTGGGCATTCGTGGAAACTGGTTAGAGAAACAAATAAATAAATAATAATAATAATTAAAAAAAAAAAAAAGAAAAAAGGAAAGAGAAGAGGCCTCCTCTCGGGGTGTCTCGCAGAGCTGTCGGGCTGCTGCTGGGTGGCGCCTGAGCTGCGGCCGGGCAGCAGCGGGGCGAGGGCGCAGCCCCCGTGTGGGGCCGGGGGGCGGCGGGCACCCGGGGGGTGCTCCTGAGGCGGCTCCTCAGGGGCCGGGGGCCGCCCGCCTGCCCCCCTCGCTGCCTGCCGCCCTCCCTGCCGCCCTCCCCCGGCTCCCGGAGCAGCCCCGGGGCCGGCCGGCAGCGAGGAGGCGGCGGCGGAGGCCCCGTGTCCGCGCAGCCGGCGGCAGAGCGGGGCCAGGGGCTCCCCCCTCCGGCCCGGCCCGGCCTGCGCCAGGCGCGGGCTGCGGGCGCGATTAATTCAAGATGGCGCCCGGCGCCCTCCGCCTCCCCCCCCCCGCGCGGCCGCCATTTTGTCTCCTCCTCCAGCCGCTCTCCGAGCCCCCCGCGGCCGGGCCCGGGCCCCGCCGCCCGCCTCGCCCGCCTCCCCCCGGCCCCGCCGCCGCCCCCCCCCCGCCGCCGCCGCCGCCCCCCCCCGCTCCCGGCGCCCGGCGCCCGGCGCTGGGCGGCCGGGCCCCTGCGGCCCGCCCGGTCGGCGCAGCCCCGTCGCGGCCTAGCTGCGGCCTCCTCGGGGCCTGCGCCGCGGCCTGCTGCGGGCAGGGGGAGGCCCGGGCCGGGCCGGGCGGCGGGGCCGCGCCGCGGGCTGCTTACCGTGCGGGTGGCGGGCGGCGGCGCGGGGCGCGGCGCGGCCTCTGTCGGCGCGGCGGGGCCGAGCGCGGCGGCGGCGGCGGCAGCAGCGGCGGCGGCGGCGGCTGCGGCGGGGCGGGCGGGCGGGAGGGGAGGGAGGGGCCGAGCTCGGAGCTGAGTGGAAGCGGCCAAGCTCCCCGGGCCGGGCCGGGCCCGCCGTCAGCACGTCACGTCACTGCCCGAGAGAGAGACCCAGGAAAAGGAAGGCGGCGGCGGCGGGAGGCAGGCGGGCGGGCAGGCGGCAGGCAGGGCAGGGAGCCAGCCGCACGCCGCCGCCTCGCCGCGGCCGCCCGCCGGGGACGGGGCCGCCGGGCGGGCCGGGGGCCTCGGCCGGGCGAGGCGCGGGGGGGGCGGCGAGGCGAGGCCGGGCCGGGCCGGCACAGGACAGGACAGGACAGGACAGGACGGGCGGCCCCGCTCCGCTCCGCGCCCCGCGGCTCCTCCCGACGCCGCCGCGGCGAGCCCCGAGCCCCCCGAGCCCAGCCGCGGCCCCCGGCACCCCGCCGCCCGCCCTCCGGCCCGGCACGGCCCGGCCCCTCCATGGCGGGCCTCCCGCGGCCGGCAGGCCCCGGCCCGGCCCGGCGCTGTGGTGCGGGCCCGAGGGCTGCGGGTGCCCGGCGAGAAGCCGCGGGGGGGACGGGGCCGCGGGCACGGGGGCGAGGGGCACGGGGCGAGCCCCAGGGCCTGCAGGCCGCCGCTCCCCCAGGCAGCACCGCCACCATTAACTACAGCAACAACATAACTGCAACAACAGCAACAGCGGGGCCGGGCGGGTAACAGCAGCCCCAGTCCCAGCCCCAGCCCCAGCCCCAGGTTTGCGGCTCGCAGCAGCGGCTCCCGCACGCCTGGCGGGGCCGGCGCTGCCCCCCAGGGCCGCTGGCGCTTATGTAAGAGGCCGCCATGGCGCCCCGGCCCGCCCGGCGCCGCTCCCGCCGAGCAAACAAACAAAAAAAAAAGCGAATAAAATAAAGGGGGGGAGGTCTGCTCGCATAGACTGCACAGAACTGGGGAGAAGGAGGTACTGGCACATCCAGCGCGCTTGGCTGGCAGTGCCTCCTGCTCCTCGCCCCAAAACTTAACCCCATTTCCTTTATTTTTTTTTAAAGAAAATAATCACTGTTGACCCACAAAAGATGCAACCTAAAGCATTGAAGACACCAGAAATCACATACCATGAGCAACCTCATGGCGATGAGTAGGTACATCCAACACGGTTGGACTTCTCACCTAGTTGTGGGGTCAGGGCTCGAGGGGACTGCTTCTCGTTCTGTGTTAGCCACTTAAGTAAACTGGAAGTAAACGGACTGTTGCACTTATCAACGCAGGCCAATGTCACTTATCTGGCCCTGAACAGCACCCGTGCAGTGTTTATGCTGAGAATGAGCCTTGGGGTTCAGTTTTGACTCAGCTGCAATTTTACACACTAGTTTCCCATCTTAACACACAAGTTTTAAAAAGTAATTTGGTCGATTCTTGTGAAACACTTATAGTTTATTTTGGTGTACTATACGATAAACATGTACCCTGAACTGTGCAAATTTTGACCATGATACTTCAAAAGTTAATCTATTTTATTTCATTTTATGAAGGTCGTAGTTAAACTACTGTAGAATCAGCCCAAGTTGTACTGCAGGAGAGGTTCCTAAAATATTTACCTTAAAAACAGTTATTAATCTTGACCATAACTATGATACTACTATAAAAGAAGTTAACATTCTTGTTAGAATGGAAGAAGCCAAAGGAACAAGAGCAGAAAAATATCTTAATTCATAATCAACAGCAAGGTAGATCTCATATAGAAAAGTGAAAAAAATATGTTCAAAGTGTTGTTTTTACTTAAGCATTGGTAAGTTCCTTGGCTGGAACATGCCTCTGATCATTCATATTATGTAATGCTTTCACAGGAGCTAGGCCACTGAAGTGGTTACAGGACTGGAGCATCTGATACATGAGGAAGGACAAAGAGCTGAGGCTGCTCAGAAGGAATGGCTGGAGAAAAGGAGACTCAGGGGGATGTTACGCTTATATATAAGCCCTGATGAGGGGAGTAAAGACGAGGGAGCCAGTCACTACTCGGTAGCATTCAGTGACACGAGGAGAGTCAGTGGCACAAATTGAAATACTGGAAATTTGATTTAAGCATGAAAAGAAAAATGGCTGTGAGGTTGAGGTTGATCAGACAGTGGAACAGGTTGCTCAGAGAGATTGTGAGTTCTCCGTCTTTGGAGATGCTCAGAACCTAACCGGACACAGCCATGAGCAACCTGCTGTATCTGACCCTGCGCTGAGTAGGAGTTGGACCAGAAGATCTGCAGAATACCTTCCAACTTCAGCGATTCTGTGTTTTTAAGGAGTTTTTCCCACAAGTTTAAAGTGTTTATAATGAACACCACGGCCCACTGTAAGCTTTTTGGTTCCGATTAATTAAATCAGTCATTCACGTGTGGAACGGAAGTCCTGAATACACAGAGCATTGCCCTTGAAAATGCAGCATATCCGTGTGTTAGGTCACTGCAAGGAGAGACATCAGAAGAGCCATGATGTCGTTGAAAGGCATACGCCCAGATGTTCAGTGAAAGCCTGACTCAACTTCTTGTCTGGTCGCTGTTGGTCATTCGCCCTGTCTGCATATAACCACTGCACTTTTATCCCCTAGTTCCCTGCTACTCAGGAGTCAGATACCAACAGCTTTTGAGTTATTAAGGAGAAACAATTTGTTTCGATACAGCCATGATCTAAGTGTTATCCCCAACCATGAACGTTTCTGACGCCGACCAATAGGCCACAAACACCCTGCTATGGTCAGGAAGAGGGGAACTCCCATCTGCTGAGCTGCCAGAAAGGAAGCCATGTTTACGACTGATACTCACAGACATTGCTGCTCTCGCATCTAGCAGGGGAGTCCAAGGGCAGAACACGCTTGAAAACTGCAGATAAAATACATGTACTTGCACCACCTTGTAGAAACACAGGTTCACGTGTTTGCAGAAATGTTTTTGTGACTTGCACTTTTTGGAGTAGAGTACACAAATGGTAAAAGAAAAAAATACATTGTAAGCAATAGGATTTCAGACCTTAATTAGAGATTAGTTGGGGTCAGATTTAATTCAGAGACAGAATATAGCTTGCGTGTAAGGTTTCATAGCTCAATTGTTCCACAGTCCTGTGAAGAGAGCCCTTCTGATACTAGTTTTACCTGTGGTCCAGTGTTTTTTTTTGTTGTTGTTGTTTTGTTTGTTTGTTTGTTTTTTTCCCTGGAGCTTGTCCTAGTGTCTGTCCCTCAGCAGTAGGTAACCTTGCTGTATCCGACTTCGTCCTCACAAGAGCGAATTGAGCCTGTGGCTTTTGCTGAAATATCCTCCTAAATTCTACTCAAATTTAGCCGTCACTGGGTTAGTTCCAAAGATACATGCTAGTAATTTCTTACTTGGCATTGGTTATCAAGGTTCCATCTAAGTTGTCTTAAAAAGAGTCAATCTGTATAATACCAGCTGTGTGTGTCCCTCAAGTCAGGAAGACCTGGTGTGACTGTAGGTCAGAATGGCTAATAATGTTTGCGTCTGTCTTTCTGATAATTTACATGCAAACAAATTCTAAAAATTAAGAAAAAGCCATTTTCAGTCTCAGTTCCTTCCTATTTAATGTCTTAATTAGCACCCTTCCCGCTTATCAGCAGCATGCTTAGCAAACACACGTGTGCCAAGTAACACCGCCAAATTGGTGAAGCTCTAGCTCCTCCATTGCTAACTGCTCCAGGTTGTAGAAATGGGATGCTAAGTTGAGAGTCACCAGCTCTGCGTTGGCTGTTTTGTAGGCCTTTCCACATAGGTGTGTTTGCTTCTCAATCTACAGCCATACTGAGTAATTTTACTGGACAGTTGTATCATCATGTTTCCTTTAACAGTAGCAGTTTTTCAACCTGGACAAACCTGACAGCTGGTGACAAGCGGTCACTGAGTTAAATCAAACGCTATACAGTAAACATTCTCAGTGCTTTGACATGATATGTTCAAGTTTTTTCCTATGCAGCCACAGTGAGAGAGAGAAATCAGAGGCTGGGTAAGAAGGGAACGGGTGAGGGCGGTTCCAATTTCTCCCAGAATAGTTAACATATATTCACCAAAAAATTACAGATAAGTTTTCTGTTGTCCTGCTTCCATTTGAAGCTGCTTCATAAAAAGGAAGTACAGTTGTCTTATCCAAGCATCTAAACTCTGTCACACATTTTTCTATTTTAGTTACTAATAGCATTGCTTATGCTTCATTACTTACCTGCAATTATTTGATTAAAAAGAAGCGACTAAGGAGGATTAAGAAGATTGCTCACAGCGGTAGTAAAAAGGTTTACTTCATAATTATGGTAGTTGCTAACGTACCGAAAGAAAGAATTGGAAAAAAAAAAAATTCATTTTAGCTGGCTGTGGTCCACCTCTGAAACTAAGTGCATACCTATTAGAATCACGGAACAGCTCGGGTTGGAGGGACCGTAAAGATCACCTGGCTCCAACCCCCTTCCATGGGCAGGGACACCTCCCACTAGATCAGGTTGCCCAAAGCCCCATCCAGCCTGGCCTTGAACAGTGATGGGGCATCCACAGCTTCTCTGGGCAACCTGTGCCAGTGCCTCGCCACCCTCTGAGTGAAGAATTTCCTCCTAACATCTAACCTAAATTTCTTGTCTTTTAGTTTTAAACCATTCACCCTCGTCCTGTCATTATCTGCCTGAGTAAAAAATTGCTCTCTTTTTTTTATAAGACTCCTCCAAGTATTGAAAAACACCTGTGCCTTGACATTGCCTCCAGGAGGATCTCTTCCATGATCTTCCCAGGCACAAAGGTGAGGCTCACCGGTCTGTAGTTCCCCATATCCTCCTTTCAGCCGTTTTTTAGAATGGGAGTGGTGTTTCCCTTTTTCCAGTCACCAGGGACTTCACCTGTGTGCCAGGACTTTTGAAATATGATGGAGAGAGGCTTGGCAACTCTGTCAGCCGCTTCCCTTAGGACCCTGGGATGCATGGCATCAGGCCCCATGGGCTTGTACCTGTTCACCTTCATCAGAGGGTCTCAAACCTGCTCTTCATTTATAGTGGGAGGGACCTTGCTCCCCCAGCCCTCGCTTACAGGTGCAGGGAAACAAGAGATGTGGGCAGCCTGAATGCCAGTGACGGCTGAGGCAAAGAAGTTGTCGAGTACCTCAGCTTTTCTCATGTCTGTCACTGCCAGTTCTCCTTTCTCATTTATCAGAGGGGGCGCACTCTCCTTGACCTTTCCTTTCTGGCCAGTGTACCTATAGAAACCCTTCTTGTCATTCCTTGTATCCCGTGCCAAGCTCAGTTCTGTCTGGGCCTTGGCTTTCCTGATCCCATCCCTGCACATCCAGACAGCATCCCTGCACTCTTCCCAGGTGCTCTTCCCTGCTTCTGCTGCCTGGCATTTCCTTCTTGTGCCTCAGTTTGACCAGCAGGTCCTTGCTCAGCCATTGTGGTTTCCTGCCCTCCCTGCCCACTTTCTCGCACAGGGAGATGGAGAGCTCCTGTGCTCTAAGGAAAACATCCTTAAGGAGTTGCCAGCTCTGCTCAGCTCCTTTGTCCCAAATGATGGTGTTCCAGGGGATGTCATCCACTAGGTTTTTAATCAGCTCAAAGTTCACTCTTCAGAAGTTCAGGGCCATGACTTTGCTCTTCACCAAGCCCATATTCCTCAAGATCACAAACTCAGCCATGGTGTGATCACTGCAGCCCAGACTGCCTCTGATCTTAACCTCTTTAATGAGTTCATCTGTACTGGTGAGCACCAGGTCCAGTCACACTTCTCTGGTTGTTTTGTCTAATACCTGGGCCAGGAAGTTGTCCTCAAGGCACTCCAGGAGTCTTGTGGATTGCCTACAGCCTCAGGTTTTGCTTTCCCAGCAGACATCTGGGTGGTTGAAGTCCCTCATCAGGATGAGAGCGTGTGTGTGAGCGTGACGCTTCTTGTAGTTGAAGTATGAAGGCCTCATCAACAGGCTCGCCTTGATCAGGTGGCCTGTAGCAGACCCCAGCCACAAGGTGGCCTTTATTGGTTTGGTCCTTAACTTTTACCCACAAGAAGTTTGATGTAATTAAATACAAAAACTTGCACATGTGATTCCGAGGCTGAAAACCAGAGTACTTGTGATACTGCTATCTGCTAAACCTTTAGAGAATTGCAGGAAAAATGAATTAACCTTTATTAGTAGTATCTCAGCTATTCACCCAAGCAACCCATGATACGCAGCAAAGACTACATCCATTTTAAACAAATGTGGATTTCAAAAAATCCAAACAGCTGAGTATTTAGTGTTCTTGTTTTTAAATTGCTTGTTAACCACTGCTAAAACTGGCCCTGACAAGGAAAGTGGAGGACAAAGAGCTTTGTGATGTGTTAGGAACAAGAGGTTTTAGCAAAGGTATGTTTCTTTCAGTAGATGGAGTGTTTTTCAACTGAATAAGTGTTTCCATTTTTCAAGTAGGAAAAATAGCCAAATGCATTTGTAGTTCATATGGATTAAATAAAGCAATTTTCAGTGTAAAAGCAGTCATGCAAGATTTAAATTGTGAACTTTTGCTGGGACAGGTTTCCCAGCAAGGCTAGTTGCTTCATTAGAATTATTTTACTCCGGAAGAAAGGATTGGGCATAAATCATGTCAACCAAAGTGGTGGTTTATAGTAAAACTACAACTCTACGAGGAGCTTTTTTCATGCACAGTGTATACAGTAATATGACAGTAATACTGAAAAGTATTCCTTGTAAAAGTATGTCCGAAAATGAAGGAAGTATGAGGGATAATCAGTCGTTCTACTGATATTATTTAATCAGTAGGTCCACATAGCTCTGAAATCTTAAAAGTGAACGTAACAAAGGAAAGGCTGTCTGACCAAAAGTCTGTTAGACTTCATAAAGTGTTTCTGGACAGTAATCGGTAGAAAATGTCTAGTGAGAAGTACAAGGGTAGGGCAAGTGTAGAGTGGTACATTCTTCAAAATATATTCCTGCCTTCCTTTGTCAGCAGAGGAGATAGCTGATCCATTTACAATAATAAATGCAAATCTCAAAAGATTTGAGCAATATCAGAAAGTGT
Organism: Aythya marila; assembly: GCF_965140915.1. Lineage (NCBI taxonomy): Eukaryota > Metazoa > Chordata > Aves > Anseriformes > Anatidae > Aythya > Aythya marila. The sequence continues at coordinate 83,284,990 of NC_139042.1, read as the reverse complement.
GGTATCAGGGCCAGTTCCCATTTGGCTGAGTCAGGTACTAATAAACCAGCCCATCATGTTAAAATCAGTCCTCATTAAAATAACAGAACAGAAAACACAGGAGTTATTTGATAAAGAATGAAAGGATAAGAATATAACTAACACCAGTAAGTGTGGTTTAAGGGAAAAAAAAAAAAAAAAAAAAAAAAGAAGAAAAAAAAAAAAGATCTCAGCAAATATACTGAGTTTCATTACTTGCATAGGTGAGAAGCCTGAGCACAAAACTGTGTAGACAGAGTAGACTTCGGTAAAGTGCTTCACACTGTGCACCAGTGAGTCTCACTTAGCGTAATAGATTAAATGGTTTAAAGCTAATGGACTGACAGATCTGGAGAAGTGATGAAACAGTTGGATTGCTCATAGAAGTGGAGCCTTAGTTATGGTTATCTGGCCCAACAGCTCCATCCATGGTCTAGAAGTAATCGTGGTCATGCTACTTGTGACAAAGATGGTGGAGTGGGTAAGTAATGAGGAGGAAAAGACAATAATGCAGAGCAGTCATGTAGGCTGGATTACTTTATAAATGGGACATTAAATAAGTTGTCTTAACATGTCCAAACACAAAATTACCTATCTAGGATTAATGAATACAAGTCATCTACCTAGAAGATATTACTGAATCCTGAAAAGCAGAGAGTTCAGAAAAGACTGAAGGAATGCAATTCCAAGACACCTCAAGAAGAGTCTCTGGAATACAGCTGGGACTTAAAAAAAAAAAAAAAAAAAAAAAAGGATCATTGATATATTGTAGAAAAAAGATGAGTTTATACCTGCTTAAAGTCTAAATAGACTGAAAACCAGAGAGAGCACAAAGAATCAGAAAAGTGATTTAAAAGCTTAAAAAATATTTTGCTGTTTAGTAACAGCAGAAGCAGACAAACATAAAAAAAAACAACAACAAAACAGAGATAGATGAATTAGGTAGTGCTTTTCTGGTAAGAGGTCATTTTAGTCTAGACAAAGACATAACCAAAATTGATAGCTGGAAGTTTAAACAAGATGGATTCATTTTAAAAATTAGACTTGACTTTCTGAACAATAAAATATGAGCAACCACAAGCAAAACAAAAGGGATAGCATGGGTTCTCTACCTTGGCTTATTCAGCTCAAGATGGGATAGCGTTCTGGTATATTTCCCTGAATCCAAGTCCTTCAGGGAGCGAGTGAAATTTAGTGGCTTATGACACAGAGAAATTTAAGTGACCTCATCATTTCAGAAGTGGAAGGAATTACAGGTACCCAGAAGAATATAATTTATTGAAGTCATATTTTTTAGTATTCAGATTTTTTCTATTTAAGAATAACTAAAAAAAAAAATTAAAAATAATATTTCAAATCATGCCCAGTAGTAGTTGTCACTATTTGGTAGACAGTAAAATCTGCATAGAGCTGTTCAAAATTTCTAAAGAGTTGTCCAGACATAATTTACATTTAAAAATTAAACTAATGTAATTATCTAATGAAAGCCTGTGAAGAGATCCGAGTAGAGTCCTCTAGTGTCTGTGCTCTGCTGCTTGCACACGGTCAGTAGTGCCTATTTCATCCCACTCACATTTCTCTGTATTGCCAGTCCTTTGACTAGCAAAATGAGATGCTATTGCTGTTTTTCTTTGCGGACTGCTTTAGGAAAGGGTCCTTCTGTGTCCATCACAAGAGAATGTTGCCACCACGGTGCTGTCACCAGCCCGCCGTTATCTCTTGGCAATCACTTGGTCTTTCACCAAAACTGTCCCAGGTTAAATGGTCTCAAGGGTTTCCGTGCAGGACCCAGAAACATCCAGTAAAGAACAGACTGAGGCCTGCAGAAGGAAATGCATCAGAGATGATTTGATCCCAGGCACCATGCCCCAAAACGGGTCTGTAACTCTTCTCAATTTGAGCAAAAATTTTACCAGGAAAACAGTTGCTGGAGCCTCCCGCAGCGGTGCTGGTTATTGCTGTGTGCTGTGATGAAGGCTTATGGCCGTGCACAAGTCTGAATGTGTGAAGCAAAGTCCCTTGAAGCTGCCTACAGAAAAGTGAAGACAGCTGAAGTCATCTGTAAGTCACAGGATGTTTTATCCACAGTATGAAGTGTCGAATAATTTTATGTCTGAGAAGCCAACATCATCAAATTCAGAGAACTCACAGAATGGGACAGATGCAGTGAGACAAAAGGATGCAAGATACTCCAAGGTGTGAAAGGGTGTTGAGAAGAGCCAGGGCCTGGAACTCCTGCTGGGTAGAGGAAGGAGAGGTTTATATGATTTATCTTTCTTGCAGGTAAGGAATCACAAGCCTATAAATCTGTCCAGGGCCCGGTATGCATTATGTGATCCACAGGCAACAAAGGGCGAGTGCTTTTTAACCTCACAGCCCTCTCCCAAATCACAGCTCCGTTTGATATTTTTTTGGCACTAAAACAGGCACAGGCTGCTCACAAGTAGAGGCTTCCTGTTCTCCAGGTAGCTCTGCTCGTTATCTGCCTCATTAAAAACAGGACTAAATCAGTGCAGAACTCCAGGACAGTCACCTGCCATGTCCCCTGACTTTGGCAATCCCCATGGATTTGCTGCATGCTCCTGCCAGGTGGTATGCCCCCCACAGAGCTGGAGCACTGTCTGAATGCCACAGCTGGGTGTGCTGCCCATCACCCTTCCCCCAGGAGGCTGTGAATGGCTCTGACCAGTCCATCTGCTCTTCTGCCATCACCGCTGGTCTTCAGAGCATGGTGAGACCCAAAGGGAGAACTGGCTTGATGTTGGTGGGAAGCTTCGCATGGCTCCTGGGAAACAAGGTTTGGAAAGCACAACACGAGCTGGAAAAGTGCCCAGGCTATCAAAACACCCAGGCTTCAGGTAGCATCTGGCCTGATGTTTGTCAGAACAAACGCCTGGACCACCAAGACATGCATGCCACAGCCCTTACACCAACACCCTCAGCACGGAGCCACCGACTGACTTCAGCCGGTGGAGCTCAGGGACAAAAGTGCCAATTGAGCTTGGGCATACAGAGCCACCCCATGGTATAACTCAATAATTACCTCTAGGACCAGAAACAATTTTTTTGGTTTTGTTTGTTTGTTTTGTTTCTGTTTTGTTTTCAGCCAGCTTGGTTGAACTTGACCATGTGTGTCTGTCTCCACATCTCCACATCTCCACAAATGTAGATAGCCAAATAAGACATTTTAACTGGACTGCCCGTGTGTACAGGCCGTCAAAATGCCCTGGAGCCAGCGGGCTGGGTACAAAGGAAGATGGCTGAAGACAATGTAAGAGAGAAATATTTTCTTTTGATGAGAAAACTAGTTGCAATGAATGAAGTAATGTAAAAAAATAATATTAATCAACCTGGTCAATCATCTATTACTACACAAACTTCCTTTGAAGAAATTGCCACTAAAAATGCTTATCTTGGATAACCTCTCTAGTTAAAAACATTAGAAGCAGGCAGCATAGTGTCACTTATTTTGAAGCTCTCTGACGTTTTGCATTATACAGGTTTTTAGTTGCTCATAAAACCTTGCCAGTTTCACAAGTCTGAAATTTTCCATTAGGGGTGTTGGCCTCAAACTGAATTTTTGGGAAGATTCCAGACACAGTTTTTTCAGCTGCCTAAGATCAAAACTGCAGATTTTTTTTTCCCTTGTTAATAATAATAAATTAAACATCATAGTTACAGAAAGGAAAAAAAAGTTTTGAAAAAAGATCTTATATTTAACAGCAGGGTGGTCCTTGTGTTGTGTAGGGGCCTCTGGCATCCTCTGGGGAACTGACAAGTGGTTTGGCTGCATTAAAAGCTTTGAAATACGTTGGTTTACAGATATTCAGTAGACTTGTCAATATTTAGTTGCTAAAGGTAGGGTTTCCACAGACAATTTTAGTTCTAACTCTTCCTTATCAAGTGCTGTGCATGCTGAAAGGAATTTTTAATTAGGTAGGGAGGTTAATTATTTATTCTGCAATTTCAAATAACGTCTCCTTGGTTCAAACTCCTATTGTTTTAGGGGGGAAAAGGAAAAAAAAAAATATTCAAGGCTTGCCCTATAATTCTGTAAGCTCACTTTTCAGTTGCCTTATTTCTCCATGAGTCAACCCTACCACTTCCAGAGCTGCTGGTGAGTACATGCAGTAAGGGCGAAAGGACCGGTAAACATTCAGCTCAATACGTTGCTGGAAGACAGCCTAATAGGTTATGAAAAAGAAAAGCTAGAGAAAATTCAAACAGTTAAAAGGTACTTCTATTTTCTCTTCTTAGCTAAAAAAAAAGTTGCAAATGGCCCTGAGGGCTATCTGCTTCAGTGACTACACAAGCATTGTATTTTGAAATAGGACTGTGCCAGCCCCTCCCTGTTTCTTTAATAAATAGTTTAGCAAGACAGCAGGGCATTACAAAACAAAGCATTGCATTAAGGGACCAACTCTGTTTTCAGTGTGACTTGAATAGGAACAAAATTTGCTGCTAGAATAGCATGAACTGATTTTTAGGTTTGGATTTGTCATTTCAAAACTGTGTTACTTGCTCTCTTTCAAGCAAAGCTCTGTTGTAGCTGCAGCAGCTGTGTTCTACGTGAGCTGCAACAGTACTTTGAAACATTGAGATGTCAAATACCCTATAAAAATGAAAAGTGGGTTTCTCCAGCACAGACATGAGCAATCTCTTTCCTAAACTTGCATAAAAAATACATGTCACGACGTGAAACTTTCATATAGGACTGGACTGATGGGACTCAAGAATGGAGCAAAAGTGAAAAACAAAAACACAAATGAAATTCAAACTCCTGGAAGTAAAGCTTAAACTCCTGAAGAAACTCCTTGTTCCTCCCTGTCCTTATGTGACTTGGGATGTGGAGTCTGTGGTCTACTTAAATTGATAGTTGTTTGCGATCTGCTCAGTACGTGTGGAAGCTTGTCAATAGTCCATAAAGTTGCACCACTAAGTACAGAGAGCCCACTCTTTTATTATTTTAGTATTAAGTGTCTAAACAGACACTTCAACATAAAGTTATAAACTCTTTCCAAGTCAAATGTGAGGTTTTAGCTGCACGAATAAATTGCCATCGTGAGAATACATGATGGGGAAACAGTGATAGCGTGAACTGTCATGTAAAGAAAGAACTATACCTTCAGGAAAATCGAAGTAACTTGAGATCAAAGTTTCCATAACACTTAAACCACAAGCTTACCTTTAAGCAGATAATAGTCCCACCGGTATTAACAGGACAATCCGTGTGTCTGAGGCGTACACATGCATCGCTTGCGCGGCCGCACCAGCATGTGCAGGCTCAGCATGTCTAACACACGTGTTATCAGACAGCCAGAGAAGAGGCAAGGAACCAAAACCATATGGAGAATATGTGAATACTTGCAATTGTTATGGAAGAAATAATTACGCTCTCATACCTTTGTTGGTGAAAAGTATGACTCCATTTTAGATTTATAAAGGATTAAGTTGTATACAATTACTGCCAAAGGAATAAACGGGAAATGCTTTTTGCTAAATTTCATCAGCAGCATTTTGGCTGTAGGCAGGAGAAGTACAAAAGAAAAAATATTCTACTCCTGTATGTACAGTATGAGTTATGTTAGATTTAAAAAAAAAAAAAAAAAAAAAAAAAAAAAAAAACCTTTTTGAATAAAAACTGCCAAAAGCTGAGACTGAATTCTGAATGCATGTAATGCATGTAGTAGTTAGGGCTATGTGGCAAACGAAACATTTTGAGATTCATAATGGATTACATAGTCTAATAGATGATTAAGCAAAACCAGGAACAAAAATGGACCAGAGAACCTTACAGCACATTTGCAGAAGAAAAAACTTTTCAGGGCTTCATCATTAAATAAACTGAAACAGTACATAAACATAGAGTCGGGTACTATTTTGCAGGGGATGAGGCTGAGGCTGTCTTTGTATTTAGAATGACTCCTGTCTGACATTTTAGATTTCTTTACAAATGTCAACCAAGAGACAATAAAAGAGAGCTGGTGCTCTGGTTAACTTGAATGCTTCAAAAGTTCCTCAGAAAAGTCCTACATAAAAAGCCCCCTAAATTGCTAGGTGGTGATAAAATCATGTAATGCAGTCTGGTGGGCCTTGTTCCTGCTGTGAATGTGAGAACTGAAATGACTGATAGACACCTTCTTGCCTACCCTATATTTTTTTCTTTTGATAATTATTATCCTTAGGATTATGGAACATGAGGCTTAAATTTGCGGCTTTTTTTTTTTTTTTTTTTTTTTTTTTTTTTTTTTGGGGAAAAGTACTGAAATATTAAAAATAATATATATGCTGGGCTTTAGAAGCAACTTCTCGATCTGAAAAGTTGGTGTTTTCAAAATGCAGGCCCTGTAAATTTTCAACGAAGCCTTCCTCAGCACAAGTAAAAATCACATATGCACATTATTTCAACTATTTGGACTATTTTCATCCATGCTTGAGCTTGGTGTTCTAATTCCTTGTATCTTATAGAAGACATTAAATATAGAATCAGAACCATCAAGGTTGGAAAAGCACTCCAAGATCCTCTGCTCCAACCATCCCCCTACCACCAATGTCACCCACTGAACCATGTCCCCACATCCAACCTCTCCTTGAACACCCCCAGGGACGGTGACCACCACCTCCCTGGGCAACCCATCCCAGTGCCTGACTGCTCTTTCTGAGCAGAAATGTCTCCTCATTGCCAACCTGAACCTCCCTTGGCGCAACTTGGGGCCATTCCCTCTTGTCCTATCAGCAGTTACCCATGAGAAGAGGCCGACCCCCAGCTCCCCACACCTTCCCTTCAGGTACCTGCAGAGAGCAATGAGGTCTCCCCTGAGCCTCCTCTTCTCCAGACCAAACAACCCCAGCTCCCTCAGCCACTTCTCACACGTATTTATTTAAATGCTTGAAGTAATTCCTTTGACAAGATTCCTATTCCTTGCCACCAAAATTCTCCTAGTTCCTCCTCCTGTGTTATACATTGCCCATGTTAGGGTTTAGGGTCTTTTGTTTCTTTGTTGTTTAATCCTTTCAAGATTAAACAGAAAGGTGAAATTATTTATGTGCTTGTGCTCCTTACATAAGTTTTTGACTGTTACAAATGAAATGTTATTCAACACAAACAAAAAACTGTCTAAAAATGTTTATTTTGCCTGGGCTTAGTCCAAAATGATGTGGAACAAGCACTCTTACTATGGCAGTAAGACGGACTGGAGACGTATGCGAAATTAGATGTGCACAGACAGATGCAGATTTACAGAAACAAGAACAGCAACGCCAGGACACACTCATAATTTTAGCATCACGGTACGTGAGCATCAGCTTTTAAGCCAGCTGTGCCAGAATAGTGGTGGTAATGGAAGAAGTGATGCGCGACAGGCCGTACGCAGGAAGTCTGGCGGTTTGGGGACAGACCACTGGATGTAATCATGCATACACAAGCGCCATCGCATGGTCAGGAAGAGACAAGCCCTGGAAAGCAGGACTCGGTGCAATGTTTAAATATTACTAGTGGAAAGGGGGAGGCAGCTGTTTGAAAGTACGTAGGGGTTTTTGGCCTTGTCCTTGAAGCAAGGCGTGATGCAGAAGGGCAGGGGCGTGCATAGCCGGGGCCTCTGCCTGGTGGAGGAGCGATGGGATCCCAGCACATCAACAGGAGGGGGGCAGAAGCCACATGGAAAAACAGTGGAAGCTCCTTTTCCAGGAGCGAGCTAGAGAGAACTCGAGGGGGCAGATAGAATACATAATAGAAGTATCATTTTAAAATGCTTGTGGATTTTTACTTTTACTATTTTTTTTGTAGTAGTAGTAGTAGAACAAAATCAGCAAAGATGTTAGCTGAAAATTAGCAAAGATGTTAGCAGAACATGACCTGAGATTTGGCTGAGAAACGGCATTTCCCAAGTACGTGCTAAAAATTCAGAAATAATTAGTCTGACACGGCCCATTAACTTTGTACCACTGCACAAGATACCTCCTTATTGTACTAAAGAAAGGCTCCGTTGCATCAGGCTGCCTTGTTAAATAATCTTGAAGTAATGCAGCCTGACAACGTCTTCAGTCAGCACTGTATCCTTCAACAATGCCTTAGTTTAACTTGAGCCAGTACAAAGCACTGTGTGACAAGTCAAACTTTCTTCCCTGTTACACCACTCAAAAGCATTCAGTGTCTCAGCCAGGAAGCCAGAAGGTGTTAAAGTATCAGAACAGCTGTTAAAGTATCAGAACCTCTAATTGCCCTCATTTTTCCCCTTCTGCATTTAATTTTGGCTACTTTAAAAGAAATCTCTATGAGATACCGGGAGAGCACTCTTCCGTGAGAACTGAACTATGAAACTGGAAGGTTTCACCACTGGTATATTTAAACTCCCACAAGAACAGATCTATACGTCAGAATATAACCACAGGGTTTTAATAATGAGGTAGAGTTTAAACATTTACTTTTGGAAACTAGTCCTGCATGTTGGAGCCAGACTGCTTAAGAAGCATTTTCTTATTGCCTCCATATGTGAAGGGATGAAAGACACAGACTCCTGATGGCTCTTGAACAGAAGGCCTTTATTGCCCTTTTTCACTACTACATACACTTTCCCTGTAGCCCCACGCGCTGTCCACATGCCCGAACCTGTCATACAGCTGGTTTGAGACCCTCAGACACACGCCTCGAGCCAGCCAGCAACTGGCCACTGCCCAAAGCTCATCTTCAACACTGTCATCAAGTTACTTTATCTCAGCCTTGCTCAAGTTTTTGTTTCTACCACTTTTTCCCTCGTGATCTCTAATTCAGGAACGTGTGAAACAGCACGAAGCTACCTGCAAATTCCTTTCCCACATTTCCCCTTTTTTATTTCCAACCAACCAAACGCTTTCTATAGATTTTTCTATCAATCATCGCAAACATTGCAATAAGCACAGTACAGTAAGCAACAGGGTGAGAATCACATGCAGAATTACGACTGTAAAGCAGCGTGCCTACTAGAGTCTACATCAGTCAACAAGCCACTAAGCGCTAGGGATGTTGCTTCGCAGCAATGCTGCTTCTCACTCACACAGCACAATCACACAGTAATGCAAAGAGGCCTCTTGCACTTCTCATTCATACCACAAGAAAATATCACTTAAAATAATTTGTCCATGGCTTCAGGGGGTCCTTGTCTACTCCTGTAGTGAGTGGCTGAGAGTGGAGACCCCTCCGAGGAAAATGCTTGGGGTGCAGCTAGGGGCGTCCGTTCCACAGTCGATCCCACAGCCGAGCAGAGTAACTCCTGGCACAAGGAATGATGCCATTATAGTTTTGTATAATTACACCAAAGAGATGCATTGCAATAAGGAGCAAGTGTGGCGTTGACCATTTGTTTCATAATCTGTTTTTTGCCCATGCAATTGAACCTTACACATGCTGTTGCTATTACACATCCCAGGATGTCTAATTCCTGCAGCTCCAACGGGGCTATCGGTAATTGGACCACCCAACCATCCCAGTTGTTCATTGCCTCTCTGGAGGCATGTCCTGTATCCTAGAGGTTCCACCCCCCCCCACAAGGTGTGGCCCTGTCGATGTGCCCCTAACCGAATTTGTCAGATCCTTATCTTCTAGTGGAATCTAGGCAGGTCGTGAACGGATTTTGCATGCTTGCCATAGACAGACACATATGGTTTTGTCCAGTCATGTTGGCGAGGGTGACCCAGATGTTTTGTCTGGGCTGGATTGAGACCCAGGAGGTGGTCAAGCTGCAGAGATGGACGAGGACGATGGTCCCAACCATGGTCGCACGCCACGAGCCGGCACCCATCATGGTCCTTGTCCTGTGGAAACAAGCATACCCTCACCCCCAGGTTATGAAGGGATATGGTCCTTCCCAACCCCCAGTATCCAGATTTCTCATCATAACCATCGCTTTTCCTGTTGGAATGGACGTTAGTCCTGATTCCATTGATTTAAAATGCTTAATGGTGGTATTTCTTTGTATTGAAAAGGTAGTGTCAAATGATTCATGACCTATACCACTTTGTTTAATCTATTCTGTGGGGTCTCCTGTGTCTTCCCCTTTTTCTGTTTTGCCAATAAGTCCTTTAATGTGCAGTGAACGCGCTCTGCTATTGCTTGTCCTGTGGGTGAGCGTTGGATGCTTGTCTTGTGAGTGATGCCCCAAGTATGGAAAAAAACCCGCATAGAGCGGCTCACATAAGCCGGGCCATTATCAGTTTTTATTTCTTTAGGGATTCTGAGGGCGGTGAAGGCTGCACGGAAAGGCACCTGTACGTGACGGCTTGTTTTGCCCATCATCGCAGAGGCCCAGAGCACATGCAAAAAAGAATCTATGGACATATGAACATATTTTAGCCTCCCGAACTCAGGAAGGTGAGTAATGTCAGTTTGCCAAATCTGAAGAGAAGAGAGGGCCCTAGGATTAATTGTATTTGGTGGGCCTGATTGTTGTTAACAATCCAGGCAGGTCTGTACTATGTGCTTAGCATCTCCTATGGGGATGGAAAATTGTTTGGACAATGCTTTTGCTGCCTGGTGGAAGAACTGATGTGATAAACAAGCCTGGGACAATGTATTTGGCACGGGGACTTGCAATGCAATGTTGGTCAGTTGACAGGCCCAGGCCTTTCCTTCTGTAAAGAATCCCGGGAGTGTCGTATGACTTCTAATGTGCATCACACAATAAGGGTGGGTACGGTGCTCTACAAGAAATAATAACTCTTTAAATTTTAAGAATAGCGCCTCGTTCTGGATGTGTTTGATCTGAGATCTTTTGATTCATTGTGCTACTGCATAATGTGAATCAAACACAATATTTAGTGGAGCCTGGTCCTATTGCTTGAAGGCCATTACTACCACATGTAATTCTGCTATCTGAGGGGAGCCCTGTATTGTTTCTATCACATGCTGCCAGTGGCCTCCTTGTTCCCACGTGACTACAGCTTTTCCTGTTCTCCCTGACCCATCTGTAAATGCTGTTTGTCCTTGGGCTGGGTGCCATCAATATAGTGGCTTGTCCTCAACCTGTACGTTATTAGAAAAAGTAAGCATTTTATGAGATGGGAGATGTATATCAAATTGACCATTGAAACCCAAAAGGGCTGACTGTAGCTCTAAGCTATTCTGGAGGCACCAATCAAGGCAGTCTTCAACTATCAAAATGATAATGGATTTTGGCTTTTCTCCAGCCATTTCTATAATTTGTTCTCTGCCCTTCCTAATCAAATCTGAAAACATCTCAATGCAGGTGGCAAGTGTCTTTGTCGTTTGGTGAGGTAGAAACACCCATTCTAATAGTAGTAATGGGTCTGTTGTGTTGGAGTCCCATTGAGCACTAATAGCTAAAGGCTGTGGATTTTGGTTGCATATGTAGAGCTGAACAGGTAAATTTTCTGCTCACCACTAGCATTGCTGGGCAGAGATCTCCTCTATATGGTGTAGTGTCACCCTGTCTTCATTAGTTTAGTGTCTTCAGCTGGCAGGGCGTATTAATATCAGTGTCCCCTTTTAACAACTCGAACAGGGGTGCTAGGGTATGGTTGTCAATTCCACATTGCATTCTTATCCGATTGATATTGTCTATAAGTTTCTGGACATCATTGAGCGTGTGATTTTCCATTGTAATGGCTAAATTTTGGGGTTGAATACTTTGCTGCAGTATCTTCCAGCCTAAATATTTCCAAGGAGCCTCCATTTGATTTTTTTCCTGCACGATTTGTAATCCCCATTTCTGTAACTCCTGCCATAGAACAGGCAGTACTTCTTGCATTGTCTGTCAGACTGAAGAGCAATATGTCTTCCATATAATGATAATGTATATGTGCGGGAATTGTTTGCATACGGGTCATAGTGCTCCTGCTACGTATGTTTGGCAAATTGTTGGGGAGCTTTTCATCCCTTGGGGCAGCACAGTCCAATGATACCTATCCATTGGTTCTATCTTACTGATTTTGGGGACCAAGAACGCGAATCAAGGAGCAACAGCAGGGTGAAGCAGAATAGTAAAGAAGGAGTCCTTTAAATTGATAATTACTATATGCCAGTTTTGAGGGATCATAGCAGGAGAAAGTAATGTGGGATGGCGAGCTCCCATGTCTTCCATTGCACTGTTTATTTGACATAAATCGTGAAGTAATCACCATTTTCCACTTTTCAATAACAAGCACGGGTGAATTCCAGGGGCTGGTTGTGAGGGTAATGTGTCCCAGTTGTAACTGTTCTTGGACAAGTTCTTGGAGAGCAGTGACCTTTTCTGCAGGGAGCGGCCATTGATTCACCCACACAGGATTATTAGTCCTCCAGGTGAGTCTCATGCGTGGTCATTTGTCAATGGTCGCTATCGAAAATTTTCTGGAAAGCTCAGGGTAAACTCTCCCTGTCCCATCACATTATAGAGCGAGCCTTCACGAGTCTTAATAGTAAGCATATCCCGGCTCTGAAAAGTATCGGAGACACCACCAACTCCCACAAAGCTTTTTGTGGTGGAATCTAATGGCCAACCTTTGGGCCAATCCTGAAGAGCAATGGATGCCCCGGTATCCATTAATATGGTTATTTGTGCACTCAAGGGGTCACCTCTGGGTGATGAAGTGTTAGGGTCAGCGTAGGTCTCTTGATGGCGATGGCCGAGGCCCAAAAAACTGATGGGGGTCCCGTCAATCCAAACCCCACGTTGCGTTGGTCGTGTGTCTCTGTTTGTGGAACTATGGCTTCAAATAGCATGAACTGTGCAATTCTAGTCCACTTGGGTATGAGCACTGGAGGAGAGGGAGTCCATGCCATTGCTTGTGTTATTCCTTCATAATCAGCATTGATTACTCCAGGCAGCACAAAAAGACCCATCAGTGTGGTGCTAGACCGCCCTAGCAAGCGGGTGCTGCATCTCTTCCCTATTGATCCCTTTACGTTCAGAGGTATTTCACAGACCCAAATGTCCCAAAGGGTGCAGCTCATTACTGCAGAGCCATCCCATGCGGCGCTTTCTTGGGTTTGGGCTGTGTGGGAACCCACGGTGACGCAGTCGGTGGGACTGCTGGAGCAGGGGGCGGCTGCGGTTGCGGCCCAGTAGTCATCACCACCTGCCCCAGTGACTTCTGCGAGGACGGCCCGGCCACTGGTGTCATCATGCAGCCCTGTCCCGCGCTCCGCTTGCCGTGTCCCCGCTGCGGCTGTGAAGGCTGACCCTCTGCGTCATGCTTCCAGCAGCACTGCCTCGCCCAGTGCCACCCCTTGCCGCACCGTGGGCAAATGGTGGGAGGAGCAGGGTTACCACCTTCCCCCCCGGCCCCTCGCTGTGGGCATTCGGTGGCAAAATGCCCCGTGGCCTGGCAGTGGAAACACCGCTTACCCCCGCTTTTAAGCGCGGCAGCAAAAGCTGTGGCCAAAGCAGCAGCGTGATGGTCTATGGACCCAGCTCGACTGCAAGCCTTTATCATTTGTACCAACGTAGCGTTAGCAGGCAGGGCTCGGAGTATTTTCTTACAGTCTGCATTTGCGTTTTCCACTGCCAGTTTTAGCGTAAGGACCTCCTTCGCCTCACGGTTGAAAATTTGTCTGTCCAAAGCACCTCGCAGTCTGCCAATGAACTGCATGTAGGGCTCGGTAACGCCTTGCCTGACGCTGGTAAACGATGGCTCGGCTTCTCCAGCTCCAGGCAACTTCAGCATGGCCTGCAGGGCCAGAGAGGCGGACTGCCGCAGGACGGCGGCATTGAGCCGAGCCTGCAGCCTCGGGTCCAGGAATGGCCCCGTCCCCATCAGCTGTGGGACCCCGGCCCCGCGGAGGGGGTCACCAGGCAGCCGCTGCATGTTGCCCAGGGCGGCTAACCTGCACCCTGCCTCCCATTTTTGCTCCCAGAGCAATTTGTGTTTCGGCGTTAAAATCAGCGCGGCTATCTGTCGGCAGTCGTATGGCACCAGCAGCTGGCCAGCCATAACATACTCCAACAACGACTGAGTGAATGGTGCGCGTAATCCATGCGTGGTCACAGCCTTCCTTAATTCTTTAATTAGGTCCCACTGGAAGGCATTACCGGGGGTAGGCAAGGCAGGAGCCGAGGGGTTCAGCAGCGGTCTGCGGCCCTCTTCCTTGTCATGCCCCAGGTCTATCAACTTGCACCGCCCTGGGGACCTTACAGGCTCTGATCTCGGTTCGGCTGCTGTCATGGCCTGGGCAGCGGTGCTCTGTACTGTCTTTTCTGCCTGCCACGATCTTAAAGTCTCAGTCACCAGCCACCACGTAGTAATCACCTCAGCAGCATTAGTATCCCCCCTGGATGCTGCTTCCCATAGTATTTTCCCCGCTTGGTCCCAAGTTTTTACATTGAATACTGTGGAAGCCATTGAGGGGAACCCTTGTTTTCGCAAAAATTTCAATAGTAGCTTTATCTTAAACGGCTCATTTTTTACTCCCCTGTCTATTAGGAGTTGCGTTAGTAGTTTCACAATAGCTTCTTCCTCTGGCGAAAGGCTAGAAAGGCCAGATCCCATGATTAACGCCCAGCTGCTCACCTGTCCTTCAGGCCATGTCCCGGTGCTGAAGCTGCAGGCCAGCTGTGAGCTTGACTCTTTCGGCTGGGTTCCCTTCAGACGCTCCTGCAGCGCTGCTCCTCCCACGTCAGGGTCACCATTGAAGGGATGCAAGACACAGACTCCTGATGGCTCTTGAACAGAAGGCCTTTATTGCCCTTTTTCACTACTACATATACTTTCCCCATAGCTCCACACACTGTCCACGCGCCCGAATCGGTCATACAGCTGGTTTGAGACCCTCAGACACGTGCCTCGAGCCAGCCAGCAATTGGTCACTGCCCAAAGCTCATCTTTAACACTGTAGCCAAGTTACTTTATCTCAGCCTTGCTCAAGTTTTTGATTCTACTGCTTGTTTCCTCATTATCTCTAATTCAAGGACATGTGAAACAGCATGGAGCCACCTGTGAATTCCTTTCCCACGCATATGTATGATTACAAACCAAGCTTTCCCCAAACCTCCTCTTTTTAAGGTACAAAATGCAGAAAAAAAAAAATCATCCTAAATTTTTGTTGAATCTAAGCCTACTCATCCTATTAAGACTTTATATGTTCCTCAGCATTTTATAAGTTTCTTCAAAGAAAGGACCTCAATAAGCATCGCACACAAACACAAGCTTTTACCTTTCTTTATCCCTTTGCTGCATCACAGAATTAGTTTCCTGCATATCCATTCACTGTCCTATTTGCATTGAGCAAGTGTTACACGTATGCAATACCCTAACCAACAAACATACTAAAGCATTAGAGAAAATACCAATATGTTACTAAGATAATGACATTTTTTCCCCGGTATTTTTGTGAAATCATGGCTTTGCAAGCCAGCTTTTAAACTGTTAACAGCAGCAGCACCACCACAATTCTGGGAAATGCTCTCTTCATGTTACCTCCTTGTTGCACAACCAGCTTCGTATCCTAGGAAATGGCCATGCAGATGCTCTGCAGACACTCGGGCATGCCTCCTTTCTTTAATCAGTGCAGAGTAACTCTCAAAAATAATTAAAAAGTAGAAACAGCCAGAATCTTGGGGAAGGAAAAATAGAGATGTTTTGATTTTATGGTTTTATTTATATATATATATATTTTTAAATACACACTGCTTGGACTTGTAATACTACAGTTACACCATCCTGGCTTTAATTGCATTACCAGTGTGAATTAATGGACCTGTGCGACTGATGTATGCACATGGACCGGAATTTATTTTTAGTTTAATGGAGATAGAGCACAACGGTATGAAGTCTTAAGTTACATTAGATACCTAAGGAAATGAAGGTTAATTTCCTAATTGGGGAAAGCAAGAACAGGATTTCCCACATTCTGTTACCTACAATCTTACGACAGATGATTTGGCCTTGAAACCACATTTTAAATCCAAGCTGCCCACAGAAATGCATAGCCTTTGACCTGATTCTCTTTTAATTCCTAAAAGGAAAATGGATTTTCTTCCAGTAAAGTTGTTACTGAACTCCTCGGAATGACCGGCAGCCAATGTGTCTTACAAGTTTTAATAGAGAACCAGTTACGGGTTCATTAAAAGACAGCTAACTTACACCGGTCTCATGGATTTTTGACACGCTGGAATGCTTTTACAAAATATGTAGTGAGGTGATGTATTACCTGGAGCATTGTGTCCAGTTCTGGGCTCCCCAGTACCAGAGGGACACAGAGCTACTGGAGCGAGTCCAGAGGAGGGCTGCTAAGATGATGAGAGGCCTGGCACAGATGTACATGTATGATGTTGCAACGGGCACAAACTGAAGCACAGGAGGTTCTGGCTGAATATCTGAGGGCACTTCTTCACTGTGAGGGTGACAGAGCACTGGCACAGGTTGCCCAGAGAGGTTGTAGAGTCTCCTTCTCTGAAGATATTCAACACCTGCCTGGATGCCATCCTGTGCAATGTGCTCTAGGTGATCCTGCTCAGCAGGGGGTTGGACCAGATGATCTCCAGAGGTCCCTTCCAGCCTCGGCTGTTCTGTGATTGACATTACTTTCCTCCGCATAGCTGAGAGGTTCCACCCTAGCACCCTCCTCAAGCCACCTACCAAATGCTAACAGATCACTGGAAGAGATCCAGTTACTGAAACACGGGTACCTGGTGCCACCTGAGATGCCCTGCTGTATCCTGCCTGGTTGCCAGCTACTGCTCCAGAGTGCAGGAACCGATGGCTGCCAGTTCCATACACGTGCCTTGGCTATCCAACACACCTGAAGCAGGCACCTATGTTCACGTTGCTAAATCTGACCTACAAAAGGTTCAAATAAAAGAGCTCCTTTCAAACAGATCCTTAGTAAAGGGACAGGGCACATGAGTACTGTTACTATTTTTCATTCAAATCAAGAACATTAAATAATTAACTTCCTTAGTTTAGTATGGATCTTCTCTTCTACTTTCATACATCCAGATCATGGCATCTCAATTTCATCTCTGTAGCCAGTGAATGCCAGGTGGCTGTACACAGACACATCAGCACATTACATATTTACACTTACAACATTTGTATTTGGCTCTGACTACTGTCATGTGCTTCATGTTTACATCTAAATCAAAACCTTTTTTTTTTTTTTTTTTTTTTTTTTTTTAATACTCATACCAGCAGAGCCAAAGCTTTTCAGTTAGAGGAAAATTCTAGTGACAAAAAAAACAAAGTGCATTTTACACGCCCCATTCACCACAGTGTGACAAAATATATAGCACACTTTGTCATATATAAATCCCAGTTCACAACTCAGACCACCCACGCATGCTCCTAACATCCCTTTTCTTGGAGAGGATCAGGAACAGACTTCATTCTAGACAGACAATTCTTGAACAACCATTCACTCTTAGGCAACTCTTTTTCTGCATGACACAGCATACACCCACATACAATGAGCCTAATCCACCATCAGGAGGAAGTTCCAAATAAAAGAAACTGCTGTAGGAGAGGGCTGCAGCTGCTCAAACACCTAGCCAAGTCTGTTGGAAAAGCCACCGTGAAAGCAGGCTGATGTAAAAACAGACCAGAATCAAGGTTTACCATCCTGGCACCCAATTGCTTCTACTCGCTCACTAGTTCCCATCAGTTCCTGTGCACACGATCAGCCAAACAAGGTATTGCTTAATGTTTCAGAGGGAACAAAACAAAATTTCATAAAGCACTTTTATTACTGATAACGTATACCTAATGTATAAATTTGATATTAACTACAGCAGTATCAAACCATATTTTAGACCCAAGCTAAGTAATGACCTATGGATATTGAGATGGAGTGATGTAGTTACGGCTACTGATCCAGCACTAGGACAATACTAGTACTTTGCATTTATTACCTACCTAAGTGAAGGAATACATCAAGTGTTTTGGAAAGATTATAGCACTTCTTTTGAATTTCAGATCAAGACATTAAGGCCTAAACTCCAAAATACATGGATGCCTAAAAATGCCTGTGGGTGCTTAACCAATATATCAGAAGCATTTTGGCTTAGCATTTCTTTAGTATTAGACCCACACGTTGAGGGCATCCAGGAAGAACTCTTTGGAGTAGATTTCAATTTTGTGGCAGAGTTGTTCTGGCACTGACTGTGTTGGCTTACTTTCGCTTCTGTGCCCTCATGCAACCAAACTAGGTAAGATTTTAGTTTATCCAAGTCTTTAGAATTCAGAGTTACATAAACGAGCTTCCAAAGCATTGAAGATGCAATCTTTGAAACATCCATGTTCACTGTATACTGGTCAAGTACTAGGAGAATCAGGAAGAACTGTATCTGACACTTTTTTAAAAGGAGAAGCACTATACAAAAATCAATGCATTTAGTCCCAACACTGTGTGAGGTAGAAGTACTTTACAAATGGAGAAACTGAGTACAAGAATGTAGATGGAATAAGGCAACACAAAATACAGTGTGAAATCATTAACAAAACCAGTCTGCTTCACTGAAGTCCATTTTGATGAGTGAAACAATATTTACCCTTAGAATACCCTTGACCATCCTAAACACAGTAGCTCAAACCAGATTTTGAAAATGAAGACAGTACTTTGTATAAAAATATGGGAAGCAGCATGACTTGCTAAATAGTCTACTATATGAAATACCTACAACTAATTACACTAGGACAAATGAAAAGAAGTTAAACCTAAAAGAATGAGTGTTAGCACCCCACAATAAGTTTGTTACATTGTTTTCTTCCAAGGAGTATGTGATCCAGGAAAGCAAAAGTGGTTTTTAT
Organism: Aythya marila; assembly: GCF_965140915.1. Lineage (NCBI taxonomy): Eukaryota > Metazoa > Chordata > Aves > Anseriformes > Anatidae > Aythya > Aythya marila. Next base: position 83,266,258 of record NC_139042.1, on the reverse strand, counting down.
ACCTTTCTCATCTCATTGTGATTTTGTCCTTCAAAATCATTCCCTTAACAGCCTTTTCCAGCTATTTTATACTTCAAAATCACAGCTAGTAATTGCTCAATAGCTTAATTTACAATATGCCAGGTTGCTCACAAGTTCCACAAGGATAAACAGCTATGCTTCAAGTTAATCCTGTTCTTTTTGTAAACCCATTCTAACGTAAGTTCAAAAAAAAAAAAAAAAAAGTACTGTCAATTCAGATCCAGTTTGTGTTTTTTCTTTGGGGTTTTATCCAAAGCTCCTTGTAATATTGAAAGTGACAAATATAAGTCATCTTAATTATAACATGTACTACAATCACAATCCTACAGTCAGAACCATACAAATTTCAGAAGAAAGCTTTTGCTGTAAACAGCTGACTAAATAAACCAAGATGTTGTGCAGAAAGGGTACTAGTCTTCCGGGAAAGGATGTTTTTTGCTTGTTTAATTCTTGTACTGGTTGAGCAATCACTGCTCTCTTTTGTTATTCAATATGTTTTAGGAATTAATGAAAATAAGTGATATTATTTTATTTCCATACCAGATTTATGGTTTGTGTGTTACACTGGGGCTGGCTTGACTGATATTAAACAGATATGTCTGAAAGAGAAAACATAAATTAGACATGCCGTGAGACATGTGCGATTAATTTCTACTAAAATGTGGATAATGAAACCCACTTCTACAACATTTCTTTTACACTTTTAATGGTGATAATGACTAGTATTTTAGTAAGAGGGTAAAATTCAGTAAGATGTACAAGGAGAGCCATACAACTCAAAGATAATGTTTGCACAGCTTCCAATTCCACTGTGAAAATATACCCCCTCCAAAGTAGATAGGAATAGGCACTTCATCTTTAAAAATGAAGCACTCTTTTTCGTTCTTCAGTCATCATCGACAGTTGGCTTGATTGTCACTCCTCTTCTGATTTGACCCCAACCAATTAAACTGTAAAAAGAAAAACAGTTTATATTACTTTTAATAGCAGTTAGAAATATCCAGAATAAATCAACGTACTTCTATTGTGCTTAAGCCTTCAATTCACATATTTTGGATTTTTTCCCCACTTGCCTTCCTCACAAAACATCCTGCAAGATCTAAGGATGAGAGACATAGAACATCTGCACGATTGTTATCTATTAAGAATGCACCTCACCAACAGTAAACAAAAAATCTGAAGGTTTTGTAACATAAGTTGCAATAGGTAACTGTAAATATAGCTAAATCTCTTTCTACCTATATGAAAGTGCTGCATTACTTTCAGAGAGAAATAAAAATGTGAGGATTCAGACAAGATGGCAGTAAAATTATAAACAATTCTAACTCTTAATGAAACTACAACCTATAAAGGTAAATCAATTCTCAGTTTGGTAATCTTATATTAAGGCCCCTTTTGTAGGCCATTGTCACCTCAGAAAAACATACTTAAAAGAATTTAAGATCATGTTCATTTACACAGTCATCAGGCAGACCATATTAACTCAACTATCTTTAATGCATTTTGCATTTTCAGCAAGGAGATGCACAGGAACTATGTGCATTTCAATTTCATTCACTAATGGTAGGGGCTCTCATGATGATTCGGTAATCATCAGCAGAGCACCGAAAAAAAGTAACCAAAATCAATTAACATTGGATTTCCTACTTTTTGGGACCATACTTATAGCTTATAACTAGTCCACATTTGGAATCTGTGTTCCCTGGAACATACAAGTACATCTTGTTTGCTTTGCCATTTGCTGCTTAACTTCTATGCCTTTATGTATTTATTTTCTATTTTTTCTCCTCTTCTTTTCTTGCTTTCTTACCACCTTCTCAGTACTCCATTCCCTCAGGCAACAAGTTCCTTCCCACAATACTGTATAGAGACAAGTGTCCTTTTGGCAAACTTTGCTTATGTTTTATGAGTGGGAAGTACGAAAGACAGATGCCTTTGAACAGAACTTGTATTAAAATTTGCATAAGTTGACAGTCGCTGGCTTTAAAAAAAAAAAAAAAAAAGCACTGTTCTGTTTCCAATACATTCTCCTCTTCCTTTCTGCTTTTGCTATCTTAATTTAGGTTCTTTATTTCTTTTCCCTTCTTCTTTCTCCTGTTCAAGAACTTATCTTTTTCTTTTCTTCTGCTCACTCTGTGCAGGGTTTCCTGATTCATCAGCTATCTCCAAGACAAGAAGCACCAAATTCCTGTCTGTGCTTTCCCGTTGAACTGAAACACCCATCCATGGATACTAAAGCCTCAGTTCTTTTTCATACAGTAAGAACTTCTCGGGTGAATGCTCCTGTTTCCTTATACTTTCCCCTCATACTGCAAGAATTGTGCAGGGTCAAGGAATATAAATACCCTTATGTTCTTATGGAATAAATACATAAGAGTTACAGTACGCATAATCATCTAAAGAGCAGTACAGCACTAAGCTTAACATTAATCATCAATCAAATCCGCTTATCATTTTTAGCCTCCATGCATTTTTTGTGTTTATATCATAACAGCCAGATATTCTACCAATTTGCTGCCCACTTACCGCCAGTGCTTCTCAACTCTTCGACTCAGGGCAATTTTTTCTCCTACTTCTGTGCACACTGGGTTGGTTAGCACAATCTTGCCCAAATCAGCCTTTACTGCACTGACTCTCCCTCCAGTAGATAAGGATCCTATGTTTACCATTAAAACTTCATTCTTTGATAGTTTTTGCACCTGAAATAAGACATACAGAAGTCTGAAACATAAGCTTTAGTATTTAAAATAACCTGCTCACACTAAGCCAAGATCATTTAGCAACACAATTCCTCAAATGAAGAGAAATACCACCGACAGTACTGAACATTATTACCTAATGGCCACAAAAATGATACAGCTGAGAAATGTAAAAACCATAGATATCCCACATAAAAACCATGCAAAAGCATCAGTGGATAAAAAGTTTATATTTTTAACTCTTGTGAAGGCCAATACACGTAGTACTGCAGGTTCTTGTTGTACCTAAATCCCAAGAAGGTATATCCTATTTACTGTAATACATACCTAGAACTGCACATACTCTATCAAAAGCAAAATCGTCATCTTACATATTGCTACAAAGTGTTTTACCGTTCTTTTAAATTATCTGGATATTTTCATTTTCCTTATGCCTACATACATCAAAATGATTTCTCAAAAAATAATTCCACAGAGGATCTGAGGACTGAAGTATTTCATTTATTGTTGCATGAAGCAGGCTGTGGATGTTAACGCTAAGAAGGAACAGTATGATCTTCTGGTTTTGTTAGTATAAAATGGACCATGGAACACAAAGCCATACTGTGTATCAAGTTCAGTTTCTATTCAGCTATAGTCTTTCAGAAATATTTAACTTTAAGAAGTTCTTCAAAGAGAGAATCTACAAAACGCAGGCAAGTAGGAAGTAAATCAGTGTGTGCATATGGCACCAATGAATATGCTGATAGCAAAGGAAAACTACCAATGTGTTTAAAAGAATATGTAACTTGAAGATATATTTGTATTTCATAGTATTTTAAGCTACTCTGATATGAATTCCTATTCCTCTGAAGAGCTTTATTCTGTAAAATTTGAGGTAACAGTTTTGCAACAACCGTATACAAACAAGGAAACAAAATACTACATCAAAAATGTAGGTATTAAGGAAACTTAGCACATGTTATTAAAACAGAAATCAGAAAAAAAAGTACATGAAATACTTTTTTATTTTTTATTTTTAAAAAGGGTACAGACCTTTGCAGCTTTCTTGTCCCCTTCAGTACGCACACCTAATAGTCGTCTCAGCAGGAAATAGGAAATTTCTAACTCTGTAAATATTTCAGGCAGTGCTCCAACTGCACCAAGAACTTGCCCTACCATTCGGTCAGCCCGACACAAAGTTGGATCGATCTTAGTTCCAACTCCTACAACATAACAAGGAAAGTCCCAAGGAGTAATCAAAAGGGAGATGTCACATTTACGTTATTAAAATATTTGAATGAGACCTCAAAACAATAAACTGAGAATGTACTGTGAATTCCCTGTGAACTTGGACAGCCCTTTCAGAATGCCAGCAAGACTGATCTGTCTAAACACATGAAGAGATATTCTACCATTATAGCTGATAAAATTAACAGTTTAAATTGATTGAAGTTGGCTAGTGACAGGAAAATTATTTCATAAATACTTAGTTTTCACACACATTGTCTCTTTCTACATCTAAGTATTTGAAATTGCTCATATCCCTTTTGGTTTCACTTAGCAATGGATTTCAGTGTAGTAACCAAGTGTTTTCAATAAGCATTGGACAGAAAGATCTTTCTGTAAGAGAATATCCTTACCTATAAGACCTCCTGGAGCAGCGTACTGTAGATCATTGTGTTCTGCAAAGAGTGACACTATTTTGGAAAAGATTGGCTTACACATGAGTTTTCCTTCACTGTCCTTGGACACAATACCAGGCCGGACCTCAATTTCCTGACCAACCTAATTACAAAGGTGAAAAAGTGGTTAACAGGTGGTTTCACAGGAACATGAAGAAACTACTAGTCATAGGTAAGACATACTTCTTCCAAGGCCCACTGTTAATACAAATCCTATGTTTTGGGCTACTGTAGAACTTCTATGACTTTGGCACTGCTTAATGCAAGCCAGACAATACCTAAAGCTCTGTATCTTACAGCCAATCAAGCAATTGCTTTTCCTTCCAATTAATTTTAAATAACTGCTTTTGCAAAGGATCTTTATCAGCTTTAATTGTGACATATAAATTAAGTTTATTTTTTTTAATAACATTTCATTTAGAAGTGTTACAGCACCAATAAAAATTGTGTTAATTTAATCTGTGTAACTGATCATTCATAAACCAGAAAAAGAAAATACAAGTTAATAAATGCTCAAAGACAATTTGCTTTCCGGTCTAATGCAGTAACTTTTGAAGTTCCCACCCACTGACAGTATTCCACAAGAAAAAAATATTTACAGAATACTTGAGACAGGAAGCAAGACCTGTGGGAACCTATATACCTTCATAAAAGAGGTACCTTTAAAGTTTTTCCCCTTCCTCCACAAAATAATTGACAAAGTAAGAGTGATAGGACAGGGAAAATGTAATTAGCTCCCTCAACTTTTGTTAAGCAATGAAAACAGTATTATTAATAATAAAATATTACAGAAATATTTTTAAAATATTTTTTTTTAATCAGTGTTTCTTGTTACATTATTTTAAAACAGGAAAGTAGCAATGATGCACATACAGACAGGATAGGTGCCACATGATTGTATTCTTCTTAAAAAAAATGAACTACATAGATTAATTTTGTACTGAAAACGTACAAAAACTACTCGTTATCACTAAAAATCTCCAAAAAGAGAGAAAAGGTTACCTTTAAAACACCCTTTAGAATACTGCCACCAGCTACTCCCCCCTTAAGGTCATCCACTTCACAGCCCGGCTTGTTGACATCAAAAGATCTAATTACTGAAAAGGACAAGAAACAAGTTTATATTTAAGAGCCAGTTTTCAAAGAATTTGTGTTTTTTCAACAATTTCAATTACTTCCTTATCCTTATGAAGGTATCCAACTATTTATGAAAACATAATTCCGAGAGAATAAAACATGAATATTTAGCTGATTTGTTCTCAAATTCATTTAAGCAGCACATATATATAAACAGTATTTTAAAAATCTATTTCTGCATAACACACATTAAGTTAAATATCAATACCTGAAAAATAAAGCAATGATCAGCTATTTAGAAAACTTCAATATTCACAACGTCAACTTCTTTGTAACCTTGTTTTAATGTACTCCGTTCATATGCACTATGAACATGTTCTGTGGGTTTTGGGGGAAGAGGCAAAAATGTGGTTTTATTGTAGTGGCACTGAATTTCAAAATATGCTGTACAAGAACAGAGGCTTTTTAATACAGGAAATTTAACCAGGCTACCCTAACTATAGGATTTTCACGTAAATTACTTTTCAAACGAAACAGCCTGTCTATACTTTGTTAAATCAAGTTTAAATCCACAGCAATTAATGTTTAAGATACTGACAAATTTCTCATCTTTATTGCATTTTACTACTGATGGACACACAGAACATATACAAAAGAACAATTACCTTGGATAGATTTAACTGGCTTAATTTCGCTATCAACAAATTATACAGGTCTCGGAAAAGAGTTTTAAAGAGCAAACTGAATGCTCCTTTTAAGCCCATGTCTTTTTAGAGCATTCTGCAACACGATGTTCTGAGTGTAGGTAAAGGTAGGAAACATTTAAATCACAAAAGCCCGAAGATAAGCATTTACATACCAATAAGCCTTGGTTCGGATGTGAAGTCTCGCAAAGGGACTGGGATTTTCTTCACTATATACTCACAGACTACCTCAATGTTGTATTTCAGCTGTGCTGAGATTGGAATTATTGGAGCTCCTTCTGCAACTGTACCTAAAACCAGTTCCACATCAAGCCTTAATATAATATTTATAGAAGCATGACCAAGTGTTCTGTCATTGTTATAAGCACTAATGAAGTTTGAAGCACACTTTACACGTATTTCTCAAGGCAGTATCACAACATACACTCTTCCCTTCAACATCTTAGCTCAAACCAGCCAGACCTACTTTTCCAAGGCAGTCTGAAACCACCTTCGCGTTGCCACTGGATAACTCCACACAGAGGAGTTTTACAGTTGCTCTATGAAAACTGAGAAAGGTAATCTGCTTCTGGGTGAGCAGAAAAAGTCTTAAGAGAATTTCCTCAGAGAGATCAGATACCTAAACATTTGATACATTGGCATTCATTTTAAAGTCAGTTTTCATGAACCAAAACATGAAGCACAACTCCAATCACTTATTTTTTTTTTTAGATTAACAGACCATGTGTATCAGTGAAGTCCAATTCAGGGCTTTTCTATACGTTTATAAAAAAAAAACAAACAAACAAAAACCATCTCTATGTCTCAACACCGAATAACTTCCACCACTGACTGGATTTCTGCTGGTGAAAACTTACCTTGTACAAATGCAAGAATCTGTTCATACTGTTCTTTAGCCTGGCTCTCTTTCACCAAATCAATCTTATTCTGCAGAATCAAAATATGTTTCAGTTTCATGATTTCTATAGCAGCTAGATGTTCTGAGGTCTGGGGTTGAGGGCATGACTCATTGCCAGCTGAAAGAAGAAAAGGGACTGTGATATAGAAGCTAGAGAGACTGACAAATCTCCTGCACTTAGGACATTTTTCTGTTGTGCCTTTTTTTTTTTTTTTAAAAAAAAAAGTCAGCCTTTTTTTTTAAAAAAAACAAACAAAAAAAAATATAAGCTACATGTGAAACACCCACTCTTTCCCAGAACTGCTGGATTCAGCATCCACAGAATATGACAGATGAGTGGTTGCAAAACCAGTCTGCCATTCTACTTGCTCCCAGTGGAAACAGATTTAAAGTTTCCCAAGATACTGACAGCTAACTCACATCTACTTGAATCATGCCACCCTCTAGGTCTCTAGACATCTCAGTACTGACTGTACTGGACCTTTCAAGAAAGGTCTTAAAATTCTTTAGAGTTTTCTTACCACTAACAATAAAACCAGCAACATCCCCAAACTGTAATACAGACAGTAAAGACATTAAGTATGTGAATAGGGCAGTTATCAGTACAGCTGGCCATCCAAGAAGCCAACTTTGACCCCATGTGCCATTATGACAGTTAATCTCACTTTAGTTTGGTCTATCACACTTTCTAGACTTAAGATGTCACTCCCTATTTATCAGTTACCTTGGACTATTTAAACTTCAATATCTGAAGTTGGTGTTCTTGTTTGTTGACATGCCCTGTCCAGATAATGTAATTGCCATGTATCCCTGTAGAGCATTCTATTGTTTCACTAATATAAAAATGAGTTTTACTTATTTCTGATCACTTGCAAATCAGAACAATTGTTTTAGTCAAGCTCAATCTCCTGTACCTGCATTTGCCCCATATTCACCTGGATTTACTGCTCATACTGATGGCTGTGTACTCTCCTGTATGACTAAGACTACAAACTTAAAGCAAACTGAAGCTTCAGATAAAAGTAACTGTATCCAATGCATTTCCATAAAATATAAATGTTACAGTAGTATTCACTACAGAGATTTATCTTGGCCAACTGATGGCTACCAGGCTATTGACCATGTATAGCTGTATTTAAAAAAGCTTGTTGGAACGTATTTTCAGTGTAACATCACTTAAGCTTCTTAAACACATCTCAAAAGCATTCTCTTGTTTTAACCACTCACCCCACCCCACTAGATTTCAAAACCCATACAAAGCTGCCTTATGGTATTAAAAAAAATAGAGACCTGCTTTTGTGTAACAATTCTTACCTATCAACAGTAAAGCTGCATCCATTACTGCTGCACCGTTCAACATAGTAGCCATCAAAATATCATGGCCAGGACAATCCACAAAAGAGACATGCCTGTTGTAGAAGAAAGGGAGAAAAAAAAAAAAAACAAGAAAAAAAGCCAATTATCAACAACTTCTCCGACTTATGTGAATGATTAAGCAGATACACAAGTTAAAATAAATAAATAAAAACAGAACAAGTTTAAGTAAATAAAGAAGCAAACAAAATTTCAAGACAGTTGCTGAGAAGTAATATATTAAAAGTATACACTTAAGAACACAAAGACTATGGAAAGGCTACAGAAAGGCTGAGTTCTAAGATTCAATACCATATACTCACACTAGTTATTGCTTTAATATTTCAAAAAAATACATGTAAATTAGACTAGATTTAAATGCACCAGAACAAAAAAAACACAGGAACTGGCACATTGTACACCATCTCTCTGATCTCTTTTAAGATGCCTCTCACTCCAATTTTAGAAAATGATGCATCTTTAATTACATGGTAACAATTGCACTTCAAAGATTTATCCAGAGACAGCACTACAGCTGCTAGCTCCAATCTTATGAGTGCGTTGTGCAGCTGATAACAGTCGACACGCTACATTCTTGTGTGAAACTATTCAATGAAGAAACCTTGCAGCATGCCACCAAAAAGCAAGAGACTAATTTTCCGCTTCACCAGCACCATTAAAAATCTACCATAAGCAAATAAACAGCAAGATAAAGAACCTAAAGCTTTAAAGCAATAGCTTAAAAATGGCTGCACGACAATCACACTCGGACAGAAGCTATTGTTAGAACTAGTGCTCTACTGGGAATCTGAGGAAAAGGAGGAAACACATGACTACAGCAGGACGCCTATTTTATACGTAAGCATGAACCAGGAATCCTGTCATACAACTGCCTTTGTGACTACTCTCATTTGAACAATCATTGTACAGACTCACACAACCACAGCTGTGATTACGATGCTTGCATAATGACCATGCTATGCTTGTGAAGTAAATGAAGGACGCCTGTCCTCCAGTACTAAGAATCAGGCTTTAAGAGATTCATTTTTAGAACTAGGAAAACTTTTAAACTTTTTTTTTTTTTAATCCATTGAGGCAGGAAAAAAAGCCACACGTCAGAAATGAATTTTAAAGATGAGTTTGCAAAGTCCACATTAGTTCTTACTCTGGTGGCTTGAAAAATGTACTTATGGTAAGAGTAGAACAAAGCATCGTTTCACTTCAGTGTCCTGCAAACAGACAATGACAGAGAACACAGTTTAAGAGATGCCTCAGATCGGGGTGTCCCATCTCAGCATCTACGAGCACGCAGTCTGTTATCATTCAGCTCACAGCTCAATCCTGACTATTTTCATTTCTGTAAAGCAAATGCAAATAAAGGAAATACAATTTGCACCACTCATTTTACAGCAGGTACCTGACTAGTTTGAAATTCCCTTTGGTGCCAGGAATATCTGTAGGGAATTCATCTGGGGTGCTACTTCCACAGGATCGGTAACACTCTGGTCGGGAACAGCTCGGGTCATCCAGCTTGTAAATCTGGAAGCAATTTTTAAAAATTGAGAGGTTTAATTAACCGTTAATCATTTATAAGCTTCCATCCACCCTGAAATATATCAGCAACATATTTGCTCTATCTCTACCAGTAACTCACCTTTGCATTAGCATAGCCCAGCTTGATGGTGATATTCCTTTCCAGTTCATTTTTAAATCTGACAGTATGAACTCCAGATATAGCTTTGACTACTGTCGACTTTCCATGGGCTACGTGGCCAATTGTACCTATGGTTTAAAAACAGATGTTTGTCAATAAGCCATTGTTTAATTTGTGCAGTGTTCTATTATGGTCAACACATAATCACCCCAAACTCTCTGGAGCCAGCACGCCCAGTGGTACCATCACAGTAAATATGGGTTTCTTAAACGCACAACACCCTAGAACTGTCTCTTGACGCGCAGATCTTTGCCCTGTCGTGATTTGCATTTTCATGAAACTCATTTCAACGTGTAATTTTAAGGTATAATAAACTTTACTTTAGCAACTACTCCCCACGCAATTCAACATGGCATTCTTGAAGTAAAATCACAGGTCTTTTCAAGTTAAAATGGTTTGACTGGTCTCTTCTTGCATCTTGACAAAATCTATAGTAAGAATACCTTATCTACATTACTGTGCTTCAGTAAGGATTTCTTCATTTTTTTCAACACAGGTACCATATGCTAACACATGAGCACCACAATAAGTTACATTGTGATGCCCCCAGCCCCTCGTTTTTTCAGAATTTTGTTGTTACCTATGTTAATCGTGGCTTGTCTGCTGATGACTTCTGGTGACAGAGGCGTCAGCTTGGTAACATCCTGTATGAAGGAGATTTTACAATTTATTCATCCTGGATCTAAACGTTTAGAGTACTATATGTATTTTCTTAAAATTTATCCAGTAGTTCTATTAAGCAAAATCCAACCGAGCTCATTAAAGCACCTCTAGTGTTACGCATTCCATTTTTTTTTTTTAAGTATGCAGAATAGGACAAAAAGCCTACAGTCAGAAGAGGTTGCAGTGTTAAAGAAAGACAGAAGAAAAGTAAGCAAAACAAAAAGCTTCAAAAGGAAGCTCTAAAAATAAAAATACCTCACATCTATCCCCAAACTGAATTGGTTGCAACATGTAAAATCATGTTACCTTTCCACGGGCTACACAGCCAACTGTACTTATGTTTTAAAGAGAAAGGTCTGGCAATAGATGTTAGTTTTCTTTGAGATTAAGGTTCTATTAGAGAAAGTGTATAAATGCAGGTATATTTGCAGCTTTGTGGAGTAAGTAGGCAGAGGGACGTCATTAACGCCATGGCTCTGATTCTGATTTTTTGAATGACAACTTTGTCCTCCAACACTATTATTTCCACCTCGTGTACTGGAAGAAAAAATCTGTTGTCCTCAGCAGATTGCTGCTGGAAACCACTGGCAGCACCTGGCCAAATATGGCATTTCTGCAGCCCGCATACTGCCTGCATCACCCACTACAGCCTTGTGACACCACCCACCCTACTCTCGAGCACCACACGAGCAAAACGTCCGGGTTCGAGGCAGCTTCTGCCCACCAACTGCCCTGATACCGCTACTCCTTGTTGCCTGCCTCGCCGGGACGAGGCTCGCCGTGCCGAGCGCCCTGCAGGTGGCAGCGGAGGCTCCGCGGCACCGCGCGAGGCACGCAGCCCGGCGGGGCTGAGCTACGCGACTCGGGCCGAGCGGAAAACGGGCAGAAAACGGGCGAAAAAAGGGCCGAGCAGGCGCAGCCGCAGCCCAGCAGCGAGGCGGGGAGGCGCAGGAGCCGCTGGGGGACGAGCACCGAACCGCAGCGGCGGCACCAACGGCTGGAAGCGCGACACGAGCGCGGTCACAGGCCGCGGGGAGAGCCCAAGGGCCGCAGGGCGCTGAGGGGAGCCCACCCAACGGCCACGGCCACGGCCCCGCGCCCCGCCCGCCCCTCACCAGGGTGCCCAGGTCCTGCCGGGAGAGGTGCGGCTGCCCCAGCGTCACCCCCGCCTCGTCCCCCGCCATCTTGGCCGCCAGAGGAAGCCGGGGCTGCCCGCGCCGCCGCCTGTCCCCCGGCCCCGCTCTCGGCCCCGCCCCGCGCCGCCCTCAGCCCGGCCGCACGGCGCTGCCCGCCGCAGCCGGCACAGCCCGGCTCGGGGCCGCCCCGCCGTGGCTTGCGGCGCGGCGGGGCGGGCGGCGGCGGCGGCGCGGAGAGGGAGCGGCTCAGGCACGGCGCGGGGCAGCCCCGCGGAAGGCCCCCGCCGCCCTGCCGCCGGGTGATGCAACCCGGCCCCGCGTGCGGCAGCGCCGCCGGGGCGCGGAGGGCCTCGCGCATGCGCGGGGCGGGAGGGCCGCCGGGTAACGGTCGCGGGCTGAGGGGGAAGGGGAGGGGAGGCGGGGGCGGGGCGGTGCTGAGGTAACGGCCGCCCTAACGGCCGCCGCGGGGATCGGGTGTCGCCGTGGGATGCGGGGGGGGGGGGGGGTGAAGGCGTCCGCGGCGGTCACCGCGCGTCCAGCGGCCCGGAGATGGAGGTGTGTGTGTGTGGGGGGGGAGGGGGCGGCGCGGCGCGAGGCGGCGGGGGGGCGGGCCGCCTGCCCGTGTGCGCGCCCAGCGCCGCGGCTGTAACGGCTGTAACGGCTGTAACGGCTTTAAAAATGTCACCGCCAGCGGCCCGGTGATCTCCGCTGGCCGCCAGCCTGGCGCGGTTGCGAATGACAGCCCGCTTGTTCCCTCGCTGCTGGCTTCTGGAGGCGGAGTGCTGCAGGGGACAGATATAGGGCCCTGCCCCAAGACATGAGCTCTTCTTTTACACCAAACAGCCCCCAAGCCCCCCCCCTCCAAATGCATGCTGTGTTCAGCAACGTAACGTGTTTACAACATAAACGTGTTAAGAATGGAATAAAACCCCTGATCGGTGCTGACAGCCATTTTAGAGACCTAACAGAGACTAAATGCCAAATTCACAGCCCTCCCCCGTGGGGAATTGAATTGACTTCTCCATGGGAACTTTTTAAAGGCCTAGGGGAGGTTGCTACTCTAATAGGATTTCTTCAGTGATCAGAGCAACTGGTTTCACAATGAGTAACCACTGTCAGATGCATCCACATTCATCAACAGTGGTTTTGCTTACTGGAAAATGTGGAGGTTCCCAGATTTTGCCCAGCTAGCTGTTCGGGTGAAAACAATGGGTCTCAGGCACACAGCGCACATGTGATTAAAACGCGATGATGGAAATCTGTACAAAACTGGTATGCCTGGTTTAACAACGCGCGTAACCTCCCACTTTCACAAATGCTATTCCCATACTTCCCTGCTACAAGATCCAGGAGTGACTCCTGCTGTATATACCCGTAGCAAATACATTGCCAGCATTCTTGCTTTGAAGAAAAGAATACAAGAATGTGGCAAGAAACCGTACGGTGATGATGTTGCCAGTGACAAAATGTATTATGTCTTGCAGCCCAGTAATTCTGCACAAAAATAAAACACGTTTGCATTTCTAGTCTTTCATCAGGCCGCATGATGTTTTACATAAGAATTGTAAATATCTTGCTTTTGGGAGAAACAATATATGGTTATGACAGATAGACAAATTATAGTGAGAGCGCGATGTGGTACTTGAATGTAGTTGCCTCGACATTGGGCATGAAAATGAGCTGAAAATACTAGACTCTACAGTTACTTAGTTATATATTTATGCAATAATGCAGTGCAGTATAAAATTACAGAAACAGCTTTTGTCACGTTTGCAGCAATCTTTAGAAATGATTTAATCCCTGCCAAGAATTCTGCCAGGAATGGGAAAAAATCCACAAACGGTTGCGCCTACTTTAAACAACGAAATGCTACATTTTGCATATTCTGATGTTTTGTTACTAGGGTTCACCGTATTTGCGAATATGTGTAGTGTGAAGAAAAATGAAAGTCTAAAGACTGCAAATGTCTAATCAAAACAAGGTAAAAACGTTTCTAGGAACTGTCAAATATATGATACGTGCATGCTTAAATTTAATGTCTAAATTATAGAAATGGAATAGCGAACTGCATACTCATAAAACTCAAAAACTTAAGTCCAGAATTATATTAATTTCAATAGTCTCAGTTAAGGCAATGGTAACTACTTAATAACCGAGGTTGTACAGATACCTACATGAGAGGAGTCAACCTAAATCTCTATGTAAATTAGTATTAATTAAGGTAGTATTGACCCTACTCGTTGCTGTCTGAGGCCCAAATTTAAGAGTCTCACATTTTTAGTTAGGAGACTGAAGCATTATTAACAAGTTATGGCTTTTACAGTGGAGGTAAATTGTCTGATGTGGAGGAGGAGTGTTTTTTTTGTTAATACTCTTTAATACTTTAATACATGCTTTAATAATGATGAGAACAAGTATGTAAAAATGGCTGGCTTGCTTTGTTTGTTTTTTTTTTTTGCCAGGTTTGAGGTCCATTTCTATGGCAGTGTATAGGAGAGACCCGAAGATCATCTCACACCTCAGCTTGCCACAAACTGCAAACAGCAAAATGACAGTCAGGTAAAACCAAAACAGCCCTGCTAGCTTTTTACACCCTCCCTGAACTATGAAGGCCAAAAGTCTGAAGAGGGCAGAGGGATGCGTGGTGTTTCAGTTGTGTGGTTTCTGCATGTGTGGAACGTATTCTGTAGTGATTCTCCCTGTCAAAGCACGAGATATGAGCGGTGTGGTACGTGCTTGATGCAGCAGAGGACACAGCCTGTGAATAAGGGAGAGCCTGCCTTTCGGAGGCTGAGGAGGCAGGAATGGTAGCAGCTTTGGGATAGCGGGTGTGTAAAAGTTGGTTGTCTCACCGTAACTGCACAAGTAACAGGTTTTGAAACTGTGACCGGGGAAATGGGGCAAATTTACTGCGTGAGTAAGCGCGTGAGGAGGAACGGTATGAAGTTGGCTGAGCAGAGAGAGGTCAGGTCACTGGTTCGAGGGAGTGAATGGGAGCGGGTTGTTTGCAGCATGGAGTAAGTAGGCCATGAGGGAGCAGCAGGAGGTCAGTTGGACAGAGCGGGAAGAGCAGCGGGAAGTCTTTTGTGAAGCTGAGCACGGAGTAACTAGTTGATTGTGTGAAGCTGTGAGAGGTGGGATAGACGCTCAGGTCGGGGAGGCAGTTCTGGAGGAGCTGCGCTGCTGTTTTATTCATCGAGAGTGGCTGAAAATTGGCACGCAGGGGATGGGAACAGCAGTACGCACGGGGAGGATGGCAGCGGGCGTGCAGCCTGTTACAGCGGGGAAGGCTGGGTTTGCTTTCGGCCTCGAACAGCAAAGCAAGGAGGTGAAGGCCGGGCCACGGCAAAGCCCCGTGCAGCCGGCGGGGCTGCCCGTGCCGAGCTGTGCTCAGCCTGCAGCTCCCGCAGCCGGCCAGCTGCGAGGGGGAGGAGTTGCGCCAGCTCCGCCGAGGGCTCGCAGCCGCTCGCAGCGCGCTCCGGTAGCGCATCCCCGCCGGGAGCCGCCCGGCCGTGCCCCGGGGGCCGCCGCCAGGCTGGCGAGCCGCGGGGCCGGCCCGAGGCGCGGAGCCCCCGCAGGTGGCTGCCGGCGGGCGGGGAGCCGAGCAGATGACGCTCCTGGGCACGGCTCTCCCGATCCCCAGCGGCCGGCGGCCGCTGCTCGCCCCCGGTAAGCGAGAGAGCGGCGTCGCAGGGGCCCGGCCCGGGGAGGCGCCGGCTCGCGGGGCGGGGGAGCGGCGGCCGCCCTGCGGCGCCCGGGGCGCGGCCCCTCCCGCGGGCTGCCCGCCGGGCCCGCAGGTGGCGGCGGAAGTGACGGGCGGCGGGGGGCCCCGCGGCGGGGGAGCATGGCGCCGGGCAGCCCGGAGCGCCCCTGGCCGGGCGGAGCGGGGAGGAGGGAGCTCGGGGTCCCCCCTTCTTCCTCCTCTTCCTCCTCCTCCGCCGCCGCCTCCCGGCTTCGCCTCAGCCCTCGCCCCTCTCCCCAGCCCCCCGGCGCGGCCCGCCGCTCCCGCCGCCTCCGGCTGTATGGTAGGCGGAGGGCACCCTCTCCTCTCCGCCGGTTCTGCGGGAGGAGCCGCGTCTTCAGCGCCGCTGCCGCCCAGAGGTAGGCGAAGCCGCCAGCCGCGCCGCTGCCGGCAGCTCCGCCGAGGGCGGCCCGGGCCCCCTCGCCTCACCCGGCCTCCGGGGCCCTCCTCCTCCGCTCCGCCCGCGGAGCCCGGCCGAGGCGGCGAGCTCCGTGCCTACGGCCGCAGGGGAGGGGGCGGCGGCACGGCTGGGCCGCGGCGGGCTGCCGGGAGAGCGGGGACCCCCAGCGCGGCGCTGCGGGCCCCGGCGGCCCGTTTGGACCCGCCGGCCCTCCTGCCCCGTTGGTCGGGGCCGCTCAGCCGTGTGGGACGCGTCGGTAGGAGAGCTGAAGTAGGTCAGCCAAGCGCCTGCCACAGGAAAGGGCTACTTTGCGATCGGCGGCGTTAGAAAAAATAGTGGTTACTGGTAGCGGGAGTAGCCTGCCACTCAGGATTGGTACTGGGGCTTCGACCCGTTTTAAACGTCACTTAAAAACTTGAAGTCTTTTTCATTCCTTTAAATGAAGAATAGGGGAACCATAAAGCTGTTACCCGATAAAAAGGCAGAGCTGCTGAAGCGTGGTGTCCTGTTGACTTGTTTGTTGTGTCATATACTTGTTCCTAAGACGTAACCCAGCCCTTTCACCACCATCACCCCAGTTCACACTTGGATCCCCTTGGCATACCACCATGCGTCAACATCCTTTCTGTGTTTTTTCCTTCCAACACCTAGCCAATGTGTCCTAGCCAATGTGTTTAATTTCTACCACATGTCCTATAAGCTTTCCTACCGTCACTCATCTCCTTTCACTTTCCTTAATTATATCCTGTAGCTGGTTTGGATCTACACGTGCTGATCTGCCTTTCAGCAGGCGAAGCAAAACAGATAAGTTGAGCTCATGCTGGAGGTAGCACTGGGTCTTTTTGTTTGAGTAGCTGCCAATTTGGTGCTGATTTGGAGAAGTTTGAGACTTCTGTCCTGACAAATTAAGTTGGCACTTGACAGTGGGGTCAAAAGCTGTGCATCTTGGACAAAGGGCACAATCTCATCATTCTTATTTTCTCAGAGGACTACTAAAAAGCACAGCTGAGTTAGCAATAAATTTACTGATGATAACAAACAAGTCGATGAGTTTTAAGAAGTAGTTAAGATATCCTAAATTTAATTAAAAATAATTTTTATGAAGTAGTAACTTACAGCTCATTACCTTTTATTATGCTAAAATTATATGTAATAAGAGCCTAAACACTTTGCTGTAAACATGTAGGATTAGATTTTGGTGACTGAGTAGGAAATACTTAATTTTATATTTTCCTGTATAAAATACACTGTGATGATGTTCATAGTATGTTGACAATGAGAAAATCACTGGTCAATATCATTCTGACATTTGATACAATAATCATTATATAAATTACAAATACATAAATAATGTTGACACTTAAGGTAGGGCGGTCCTTCTTTGAGAGCAGTGGCAATTCGGTTTTCATCCCTGCCATCATTTAAGTCTTACATATTAGTGTTACAAGTTTTTCTTGTTAGAGATGATTCTCATTCTTATGGCTCTATTAGAAATATTTTAGACTGCATGTCTAACATCATGTTAGACATCATGTCTGACATCAGTAAACGTAGCTGGAACAGCATTGGGCTGTGCTTGTCCTTAGCTCTGGTGCATGTTGTTTATAAAGGTGTAGCTGCAGTGATAGTTTAGCCAAATGGTTTAAAAATCTCTCGATGTCTGCGAGGTGCAATTACGTCATCTGCTTAATGGGCAAACTATGCAAAACTAACATATATGTCATTAATATTAATTCATGGGACAGAAACTGAGTTTAGATTCAGTCAGGCGAGGTTAAACTGGTCAGGCAACTGCAGCAGCTTAATATGTCTGGCAGTCTTAAAAACTTGTCAAGCATCCGCTTTCACCAGACACCTGTTGATTATCATCCTAAAGCTTGATTTAAGGGCTCATCCGGTGAGCATATTATTCTTCTCTGGTTGTTAGCATTGTAAAATGCGAAGTTTCTGACAAAATCTGTTAGTATTTGTGTAAATTGACTGTATGTGATACCTACATTCTTCAATAGAACCATTTAGTTTTAAAGACTATTTTTTGTGTGTGCATTTGGATTCTTCAGTGCAGAAAGACTAAACTGGGTTGTAATGCTGTTTTTTAGGAACAGAAAGCAATGTGAGTCGAGAACCTTATCCATTATGAGTACATATATCTAAGAGCAGCGACACATCTGCTTTGGGTTAGACGTTTTTTCAAAACAAAAGGCTCCCAGTCCTGTACGCTGTGGTTGAAGCACATTTCCAGTATGACGTATAAGCATGCAGAGCTGAGACGATCCATATGTCATTTAAGTATGTTTGGTTATAACTAGTTCTGATGACACTTCTAGCTTAGCCATGATGACCTCACAGGCAACTGATCTGCTGCAGAAATGCTGCTGTTGAAAGCTGCTGTGGATTGCTTGGAGATAGCAACACAGGTAGAGACTGTCGGTGTCTGATGTATGCCCCTAAAAGAAAAGCCTTGTGCAGTGGCTAGTTTTCAAGAGTACCCAAGTGTTAGCTTCTGAAGTTCTGGCAGCGTTGTTCCTTTGGCTCTGTGACTGTTAAGCCTACAGCTCTTCACTTCTGAAGTTAACTGGATGCTTCTGGAATTCTCACCTCGGGCTGGGTGAAGTCCTCAGCATGAACTGCCAGATAATGCTGAGAGGTTTAAGAAAAGTTGTTCCAAAATTTAGGATTATAAAAGATTTTACACATACAAAAATTTAATGTGCTTCTTTGTTTCCTGCATCTCCAATTATTCCGGCAACGGAAAGTTTTGATATCCACTGTTACTGATCCTTCTCACTTTTATATAATTCCTTCCATTGCACTTAGTGGGGAGCTGTGAGGAAAAATGGTGGTTTAGACAAAGTTTGGTGGGTTTAGTGTCAAACCATATAAATAGAGGCCTAATTTGGGGGATAAATTATACCGTATAAACATGTTTATACACTCATTACCTATCTGCATTCAAAGGCCCAGTTTTTCAGTGACCAGTGTATACAACTGAAAGTTTTGCTTGTAAGTAGTCTATTTTCACATATATGTATAAAATCTGACTATGGAGAAATGTTGCCTTAGTGCAGGACAGTGTTGGTTTAAGTAAAGTTAGTGTGAAAGAGTGCTCCTCAAAGCAGTTTTTGCTATGTGCTGTGCTATATAAAGCGTACAGACTGGCTTTAAAATTTAGGTTTAAATGCATGCATTGGACAGATGAAAGGAATGGGATAGATTGAACAGATTTCTGTTTTTTAAGCTCTGTTTTAGTACTTTATGTTACCAAAACACAGCTATACATGTATATGTCTTGTGAAATATCTTTTTGTGTAACCTGGAGATGGTGTTCTATTATGTGAAAAAATGTGGTTCAGCTGTGTTCACATAGATGCTTTCTTAGAATTTCTCTGAGGTAGGTAGAATGAACAAGGTAGTTCATCTGAAGCTTGCTAGTTCTGTCTCAGCATCACAAATGAGTAATTAAGGAACAGCAGGAAAGGAAAGCAGAAATTTGCCTTTCAGATGCTGTTCCTGATCATGTCAGTGCTTTACTGGGACAATACATTTCTATCCCTAGAAAGTGCACACAGAGTTCTGTATTAAATACAGATGCTTCTTTTTAGGGTGCTTTTTTTTCAGGAAGTACTGCTTTTGGATAGATATTGAAATCAAGAAGGGCGTAAGCCACGAATAAGTATTCCATAACTTCCTTCTCAGTAGCCTGTGCATTTAGCCTCCATTTCTTCTACTTGTGACTAAAAGCCTCAGACCCTGAGGAAAGAAGGTTCTCCTTGTTCGGCAAGAAAAAGCAGTCTGGAGCAGGCTTTTCAGACATTTATTACAACTGCAGAATAAAGATGAGAAATCAATGTTCCAAGAAAGAGCTTTTACAGTCGCAGCAGAGTAGACTGTAATGCATTATGTGCTGAAAGAGGAAGAAATGTCAGGAAAAGCTAACAAGGTTGAGCATATTTGTCTTGTTTTGTTTTTTTTTTCAGCAGAGAATCTTACTTCCTGTGCTGCATTACACTGATCAGCTCTGTTATGCGCAGGACAATGCAGAATGTCAGCTTTAGGGGGTTTTTCCCTTTATTGTTTATACGTTGGAATTTTTTGTTCCATTTTCGTACAGATCACTGTAGGCTACATGTCTTCTGTCAAATCAAGTGTGCTATTGTGATTTGCATGGGTGGAAAAAAATCTACCTCTGAATTTTGCATTTTTATTGAAAGTAAGAAAAAATTGTTACGTTATTGTCTTCTGGGAAATAAGCTGCAGCATTTGAATAGTGCATAGAATTACATCGAAGATTGCAAGTGTCTGCGTGGGAGGAATAGGATAGCTGTGCTTTAGAAAAATGACTTCCTTTGAGAGTATTTTGTATTGCTTTTTTAATGTTTGAGCTACCATGTTGCTGTTTGCTTTTGACTTGGAATACTGGCTATAGCAATGGAGATTTTTACCAGTTGGTCATAATATGCGTTTAACTTTTACTCTTTCAGTCTCTGCTGAAGACTTTATAGAAAACTATTTTAACCCCTTGTTAAAGTATATTCAATGGCCAATATAATTTCGAGTTTTAAAGAAAATTGTGACTTCTGATATCGTGTATGGCTTTGTACTGGAAAAAGAGTATTTACTCCTTTTGTTTAATAGAGGGAGATGAGTAGTCTTCTCCTTGTTACTCGTAAAATTCTGAGGCTTCTTTAGATGAGGTTTTAGTGAAGTCTTATTTGTGTGTCTTCCTAAGACATCCATTAAATGCAGTGTGATGTTTGGGAGGAAGCATTTTGAGGTTGAAAATTGTAGACTTGCTAAAAATAATGTAAGCAGAGATATGAAAAGAAGGATTAAGTGACTTAAAACATCACATTCTCTGAAACATTCTGAAATAATAATTTCAGAGTGTTGACTACCTTGTTACCGTTGAGTTTTATGGCTGACTTCTTGTTTTTATACATATATTTTTTACCAAATAACTACCTTGAGGGAGATGTGAAAATTGGAACCTATTAGGCACTTCCTCATGCAGTTTTTTTTTTTAATGCCTTTTGGTGATTCCTACCACCTTACTTTTTGATAGATACAAATTTGAATTGTAATAGTTTATTTCTGATTTTTTTCTTTTTACTATTGTTTAATCAAATTTAAAAAAAAAATAATTAAAGCAATTGCTATAAAAACACCTTGATCACAGAATCAAGGGATGGCTGAGGTTGGAAGAGACCTCTGGAGAGGTTGTCTGGTCCAATCCCCCTGCTCAAGCAGGGCCTTCCACAGTCAGTTGCCTAGATCACTGTCTGATGCTGGGTTTTGGATATCGTGACTTTATTTATCAAGATCATTAAAAAGATCACCCGACTTGCTCCTCTGGAGTTGGTGCATTTACCTTCTGGGATTTGTCTCTCTTTATCTTTGCTTGCTGACTTTTCCTTTTTGTTGCTTTGAGGGTGATGAGAGCACCCTTTTAAAATCCCCGAGTTCCTCTCGTTTACAGAGTATGTATAATGTAATTATCTTTCTCAAATTAAGGGCAAAGGCCCCCAACATGTCTTACTGGTGTTGTTCCTATGTGGTCTTTATGTATGCAGTAACATATGTATGGTTTTGAAGAAACCCCTTCCACAAGATTGTCACCTGTGTGATGGGAAATCCCATTGTTTTCAGATTATTATATGTTGCTTCAGTCACCTGGGGAATGTTCCTTCTCTTGTGACTTTTTTGTCCTTTTATATATATATATGTGTGTGTGTGTGCGTGTATATATATATATATATATATTTATTCTTCTGTTATTCTGTTCATGTCTCACATTTGCAGATGTCAACTGTCCTTCTGTCCTGTCATCTCCATTCACCTTGGAGTTGAAGCTGAGGTGTATGCCTTAGTTATCTCCTAAAGAAATGTAGCTAACCCAGCTTTGCTGCCTTAGAATCCTACTAACCTTTGAACCCTGTGGCCAGTTTCAAACCCGATGGAGAGGCAGTTGTATATACAAGTTGCTCTATATTTTGTGAAAATGGGGAGCCCATTTAAAGCTTGTTTAAAGTAACCATGAAGTTTCATAAAGAGAGAAGAATTTAGTGTGAGCTCAGCTACTGTTAGACATCAGAGAACTGGAGGTGGACAGGGAGGTGTTACAAGTGCTCTAATGAAAGAAAAAAAAATCTAATATTAGTGCTTGTCTTTTATTTGATATCACAGTTCCTATTGGAAAGCAAATTACTGAAGCCAGGTTTTATGTTTCTTCTTCTGTTTGTTGCTTCTTTTTGAGATGGTAAGGGTTAGAAGAGTAATTCTATCCTTTCCTGCTTTTATACAAGAATTATCAACAGCTAAGCGGAAAATATTTGATGATGATTTACCTTTCTGGAGTTTACCTTTCATGGATACTGGATCACCGGAAAGTATTTGGGTTGTCAGCTTTGTTCCCTTGCTGCTGCTCTAACTTTGAGGAATTTGAATTTTGCTTTTAGGCCTTAATTTGCCTGAATTGCTCCTGGCCTTAACTCTATTCTATGATTGTCAGCAGGCTTCAACAGTGTGGGAGTGGTGCCAATTCCACAAGGCGCGGCTACAAACACCCACACACCACTGTAGTTTTGTGTAGACAAAGAAAATCTCAGGTTTTGTTTCCCAGAATGGGTGTGGATGAGTTAAGGAGAGGAGGTGGTTATCTGTTCATGGAGCCTCATAAAATACATTGCCGATAGAATGGCAGCAGTCAGGATGCTGTGCTTGGGGTGCAACGTGCTAACTGCTCTCTGAAGTTGTGAAACCTTGGCCAACCTGGTCGCTCTCTGGTTCTGTTTTTCCCCATGGTTTATTTTCTACCAGGCTTAAGAGCTGAATGGGTTTTCCAGAGCAGTCCAATGAGCAGCAGAAGTGGCACAAAGTAGGCAGGCAGCAGAAGCTTAGATTCCAGGTTGAGGACAGAGGGAGAGTGGAGCACACTATTGCCCTGTGAGTAGTGATAAATTGTTAGGTTGGTTCAAGCTGTTTAACGGAACTGCACCCTAGCTAGACCCCAGGAAGGTGAGCAAGATTTTGACAAATTCTTGGATTTTGAGTACTTTTTTATACTGCTTTTTACTGGTTATTAATCTTCCTTAACTTTTACAGGGCAAGATGCTGCTAGTCTTTATTTTCTTTTTGACTTAATTGTGGTTGACCCTAGCTTGCACAGAAGTAGCACTTTAAAAAGCAGTTAAGCTTCACTAAACCCAGTAGATAGAATATTATTTATTGTGACTTGATCCTGTCAGTGCTTCCTGTGGCCTTTAGTATTTTGTAGTTTATGAATCTCATTATGTAAATAATTCTGAGAATGAGAAACAAGAGGGAAGGTTAGACTATATTGTTGTGGGACAAATGAGACACAGAAAACCTAAGTAGTATCTTCGAATGCAAAATGTTTCATTTCCCAGAAATAACTTTTGAGTAAATTGATGTACATTTTTAAGGAGGGTAATTTTATTTATTTATTTTTTTTTTTATGTTACACCTCGTACAGTTCTTTTACAGCTTGGTTCTGAAGTTAAGGAAGTTCCACTTCCTTTCTGAAACCTTTCATATTCAAGAGTGTGTTTCATTGCTCTCCTGAGATACCTTCTTTAGAAAGACTGGGGGGGGAGGGGAAGGAGGGAGAACAATGGTGAGCTTTTTGGTATTGTATATTCATTATCTGACCACTAGGTAGTGTGGAGTGAGGAATTACTTTGGTATTATTGCATAGTTGTTCTTGTTCGTCATCCTTTCTTTAAAAGGAGAATATTTGGGGGCGAAAAGTATTTAAATTTTGAGTCTTAAGTTGTTTTTTCAGTTAATTTCTCAGCTGAAGATAAAAACCAAAAGGATGGGGAAGACTTTTAAGTCTTAGTGAAAGCAACTTCAGTTAGGATTTATCTGGTCAGGAAGAGTTTGTGATGTGCTCATTACTAGAAATAAAAATTTATTTTTATTTTTGTGTTTATTTTTTTCCCCCAGGTGATTCATGGCAGGGGACGTGGAAGGGTTTAGCTCCTCCATCCATGACACCAGTGTCTCTGCTGGATTCAGAGCACTGTATGAGGAGGGATTGCTTCTTGATGTCACACTTGTCATTGAAGACCACCAATTTCAGGCCCATAAAGCACTGCTTGCCACCCAGAGTGATTACTTCAGGATTATGTTCACAGCTGACATGCGGGAACGAGATCAGGACAAAATCCATTTGAAAGGTCTGACAGCTACAGGCTTCAGTCATGTCCTCCAGTTCATGTACTATGGAACTATTGAACTGAGTATGAACACTGTTCATGAAATCCTTCAGGCTGCCATGTATGTCCAGCTTATAGAGGTGGTAAAATTTTGCTGCTCTTTTCTCTTAGCTAAGATCTGCTTAGAAAACTGTGCAGAAATTATGAGACTCCTGGATGATTTTGGTGTAAACATCGAAGGAGTCAGGGAAAAATTGGACTCCTTTCTGCTAGAGAATTTTGTGCCACTCATGTCCAGACCTGACTTCCTTTCGTATCTGAGCTTTGAGAAGCTCATGTCTTACTTGGATAATGATCATCTGAGCAGGTTTCCAGAGATAGAGCTGTATGAAGCTGTTCAGGCCTGGCTGCGCCATGATAGAAGACGCTGGAGGCATACGGACACCATCATTCAGAACATCAGGTTTTGTTTGATGACACCATCCAGTGTTTTTGAGAAGGTTGGTGCATTTGAAAAGCAATAGACAGGATTCATCATTTAGCTAGGGCAGCATGCCATTAAATAGGTAAGATTCCCAGTGCTGTTAGGAGGAACAAAAATACGCCATTTATTTTTCTAGTATACCTGTAGAAGATAATCAGATGACAATACTTTAAGATGTTTATTAGACAATAGTATGTACAGTGGCTGGAGAACAGGTAGGTTTACAGTACATGTGTTTTAAGTGATTTCATATGGAAAGGATGTTTTAAAACAAGGTCACCTGTATCAAGTTTTATTTTAATCATTCTTGTTTTCTACAAGTTGCTTCTTGCTTTCCAGAGATTTTGGGACTGCACGTGTTATATAGGGCATATGTCATGACAAATGTTACCAATATAATCAAAGCATTCTGACTGTGGAGTTTGTGTGTTTTAAGTACTTTTTTAAAAATTCGAATTGTTTACAAATGAAAAGTGTCATCTGCTGTTAAATCTGCAGGGTGTTTTTGTTGTTATTGTATCTTCAGTACTTGTGCTGTTACACAGAAGTTGGAACTAAGTCCCTGTCCCTCAAAGTTACACGTGCAATTGATTTGATACAAGGCAAATAATGCAACCAAAAGTGATTGACAGTGTGAAACATAATGACCTCGAATATCAGAGGAATCTTTGTAATAGGTGATCTAAAATTTATCTGATGACTGTGTATGTTGAGAGGTTAAAAAAGAGAACTTGCTTTTTCCACTGTTCTGTTGAAGAATAGACAAAAAATGTTGTTCTTTAGTTCCTGATAATCTCAGGAATATTTATTGTCAACAGTAGAGAGCTACAAAGCTCATAATCAGCTCTCTTACAGGCTAGTAGCAGTAAAGGTATTCAAGTTAAGAGTTACTTAATTTGTGCTATTTTGTTTTAACTATGTTATTAATTTTGTGCGATCAGACGAACTTTAATTTGTATGTTTTTCACCTCCTAATGAATTAATAGGATTTAAGGCCCTGTATTGGGCCTTAAATGGGTTGGTTTTTTGTGTGTGAATTGAGTAGAGAACTTAATACATAAAATATATTGGTGATCCTGTATTAGCCTGTGGACATAAAATAAATCTAATTACCTAGAATTGTTTCAGAACACTAATGGAATGTTTATATTGGGTTAAAATGTTTCCAGCTAGTAAGAGCTGGATTCTGCAAGATACCATGTGGTGCCTTGTTTTTTATAAAGCTTTTACCTTTTTATGTAATTTAAGCCTTTCAGTAGGAAAACTGTTAGGATTCACCAGGTATTCTTAAAGTCAATTTAATAGGTTAAGATTCATGTGGAAGAGGCTTCAGCTCTTTGAGTTTTTGGGATAGAAGTTCAAGAATCAAGCTGTCTCCCATGAAATTTCTGCAAGCGCAAGTGAAAAGTGTGTGTTGATTTTTAGGGTTATATTCAGGTGTAACTTCTGAAGTTGGTTTTGATATCACTGATATCTGTCCTGCATACACGGCTTTTCATGGTTTCTCTTGGCAGCTACCAAACAGATAGAACTTAAGGAGAGATGCTGTTTTCAGTGCCCCGGGTTATATACCCACAGGTGAAAGCCGTATCTGTGAATGCCCTACCCATAACTGTATGTGGCAACGGAGAGACGCCAGTGCACTTTCTACAGGGACACAGTGCTATGTTCAGCACAGGGAAGCACAGCTAAATATGCATGTCATTCGTCACTGCAGCTAGAAATGTATTTGTCTTTTGACCTGCTAGAGAGCACTGAGTAATCCAACATGACAAGTGACAAAGGACATCTGCAGCTGAAGCCAATGTAAAAACAAACAAACAAACAAACGTTTTTTTTTAAATAAAATAACATGTCAGTTAACTGTTCTGACAGTAACTTGAGGAAAACCTGCTACTGTGTGTGGAAGGGGGAAGATATTGATTACTCTGCTTTCCTGAAGATCAAAAATCAGACAAGAATTCCTCCTTCTGAAGCCAGCGCATGGTAAACTCCTGCATAAATGTACCAAATACAGTCTGAGGCTGACTCTTACGGTTCAGCAAGCTCAGAATTCACAATACACTCACTGACATGTCATATGTACTCTTATGTAACCTTTCTAACAGGCATTTCTGAGATGCCTGTCATTATAGTACATAAATAACTTACATAATTTTGCAAGTTGCAGTAAGGATACTTTTTGCCTCTTAGGCCATTGTGTTTCTTACAGCGTTTTTAAAAAGAGATTTACAATCTGAGTGGGATGCCTTGTCTTTTTAAAAAGGAATCGATGAGTGACTGAGTTAATACCTCACGACTGACATGCATTTGGGATGCACAAGAGAAGGTGTGGTTTGTTTGCTTGCTCTAAACGGTTCTGGAAGAGCTGCCTCTAAAGTAGGAATAGGTACTTTGTTGTTTGGCTCTTAAAATAGATGTATGAGGAAAATGGAAGGATAAATATAAGGATTTGGGGAAATTGTTGGAAAAGGAAAGGTTCATGACTGAGAAGCACAAGTTCCATTAAACATTACATTTGCCTTTATTTTAAACCTACCCATAACTCTTGTAAGTCTTAAGGCAAACTGAGTTTTTCTCTGTTACTGTATGCAACCATGTTATGCTTTCCCTTCATATTTGATTTCGATCTGTGTACTGCTCAGATGTAAATGTTTCAAAAACCTCTGTCCTTAAATCATGGAAGTTTTTTGAAATAACTATATTTTAGAGTGTGTTACGACTAGTCCGTGCTGATTTATAAATTCTGAATTTAAATCAGAAGCTTACTAATCACTAGGTACCTCAATTTGTACTTTAGAGATACGATGAAAAGCACATTAGTTAGTCCATGTTTGAGTATGTGCTTTTCTATATCTAGCAAATGATTGCTTTTGAGAAGATGGCATTATAATGTTGTCATTGTGATTTTTGTCTTTGATAAATGTATCTGTCTATATTTTTTTTCCTCACCTCCATATCTAGTAAATTACACATCAATATTTTCTACATATTTCATATGCTGAGGTGTCTAGTGGATAAGGTTAGTGGTTCCCACTTCTCTTAAATAGGTGCTGCACATGATATTTTTCTGTCTGAAGGTTATCTCTGACTTGGATAGACTTGCTAGCAGTATTTATGTGCTGAACACCTCAATTCTGGCATATAGATTTCTGGTTCTATAGGAGAGTTCTTGCAATTAGATTCTAGCTTGGCTGTGATCATTTTTCTTGCTGCTCCTTTTTTTTTTTTTTTTTTTTTTTTTTAACTGGGGAGACACTCTGAGAGCACTGTTCTTGCTGCACAGTCTTTTTGTCTTTTTACAGCTAGGCTGAAAAGCACTACGTGATTTGTAGCACTCGCAGAACAGCCCTTCAAAGTCCTATGCAGTTTTCACACTGGCCATGGGCTGTAACGAAGTAATCACCCATGCTAGAGAAAGGGAAAGTTAAGTACAGCAATTTACCTAGTGTCATGTATGCTGATGTTGGGTTGCAAAGTAATTTTGGTTGCTGCCCTTTTAGAGACATACATGTAACTTTTTAAATTTGACTGAATTTTGACTTGGAGTAAGCGTGCCAGAAATTTAATCATGTTTGTTGACAGGCTTGTAATCGTGTTTAGAATATGGCCAGAGATAAGGAGATGTGAAAATAATATGAATTATAGCAGAGTTGGTGGATCTTTTGTTTTGAGTCAGCCTAATCTCTAGTCAAATCTTGATTATTTTTTTTTTTATTTTTGCAAGTAAAAGGTGGAGTTAGCTCTAGAAATCTGATACATCTTCTTTGGAAAGACTTAGCATAGCTTCTGCGTGCCTGGAAGTTGAGTTTGAGTTGCTTCACTTACACATTCAGAATTAGCAATTTTAAAAAACTCAGGAACAATTTTATGACCTTTGAAATAGTTTTCTGCTTATGTGGCTAGAAATTGTGGAGTTTTTTATGAGCCATCCAAATCTTTCAGAGTTTTTACCAGTCCTACAGAAGGAACTATGCTAATATCTACCTCAGATAATCACATGTTAAGAATTAGTTACTGAGTTTACAAATAAGAGATGTTTATTTTGGCCACTTCAAAAGCAGCTTTTCTATATATATATATATATATATATTTTTGTAAGCTTTTTACTAAAAGACCAAGTAAGAAAAATACAAATAGAGCAAAAGTGGTAAATGGCTGCTGAAAAAAAAAAGCTATGCTTTGAAGGCAGACTACTGTTAAAGGAAATTTACCCTGCACTTCATTATCTTCCCTTCTACTTATTGATTTCCTTAATTGTTAGAGGGGAAAAATAAGACTGACATAGCACGGGGTTTATCTGATCCTTTATAGGGCTCGCTTTTCAGACTAGATACTCTAATGTAAAGGCATATATTTTGGGTTTATTTCTTCTCAGAATACAGTTAGAAAAATTATTTAACTTGCATGCATTGTGATTCTGCAGGAAAATAGTCAGTGATGAATAGTTGCTTTATTTTGGAGAATCAGAGCTCTTTACTGAGTATCTCATGGATTCAAATTGAAGAAGAGAAAATGCATTCCAGCTCCAATTTACTATGCCTGGAAGGATGGTGACAATTTTGGTAAAGTTTTGGTGATGGCTGTGGAGGTGAATGGCTTTTAATTATTTTCTTCATCTTTTCTATGGAATGAAACACTTCATTTTGTTCACGCTGTTTTCTGACTGTGTACCTAGAAGTCTGTCTGTGAACCACTGTAACTAGTAGATGGTGCGATGACGTACTTCTCCTGTGGTTCTTTGGGTAGCTATGTCCCAATATTAATCCTGTATCCTAGCAGAACCTCTAAGAAGGTTTTGTCTGGAAAACTGAAGAATAATACTGGAAACAATGCAAAAAAAACCACAGGAGGGAAGACTTATCACCTGGATTAAATTTCATTTTTATAATAAGACTGGTGTTGGTGAGGAAGTCTGAATCAAGCTTTCTGTGAGACCCTCCAGCAAGAGAACAGAAAGTCTCTCTAAATTCTGGGAATGCTGTGAAGCACTTAACATTTTTATTATCACTACAGCGCTGATGATATACTTCTTACCATGCACGTTTGTTTTACTTCAAATTCATCACAGTTAGTGTACATCTCCATCTGTACATGTCCCACACAAGCTTTGAACATTCTCTTTAATTTTATATTATATGTTGGTAACTAAGTGCATGTTCTTTCTAGATCTTCTCCATTTGAACTTAACAGAAAAATATGGTCTGCTATTAAGCACTTAGATATTTGTTGGACAACTACTTTTTCTACTTCTAGCCTACTTCTGAACACTGAGGGATTTCCATTAGCATATTTTTGGTATCAGACAGTAGTTCGCACAACAGGCTTGTTGTGGGCCATGCTTGTAATTTACTGAAACTAAAACATATACAACTTTCTGTTGTATTTTAACCACTAAACACATACATTTTAATGCTTGCTTCCCTTTTTGATTATACACGCAAGTAATTAAAGGTATTATAAAATTATTCCAAAGTGTAGGTGTATGGGAAGTTTTCCTTACTATGATCTGGATAGGACTTTCAAGTAATTCCAGATCTCACACAGATGAACACAGGTGAATGTGAAAGTGGGCCACCTGTCCTACAGTTGCCTTGCCTTTGTTCATACCAAGCAAGCGTGAACAGTCTCTACTTGTTTCTGTAGACACATCCCAACATTCATCTTAAACCATCATTTGAGCCTTAGGAGAAGTACTGTTCCTATATGGCTGAGGTGGTGCTGGTGAAAGGTGGAAGGCTAGCAACACTGATGTTTTTCCCCACCAGCAAAGTCTAGGAAGCCTCCAAGTACCTTTTCTTACTGGTGTATAGAGAAACAGCGTACCACCCTAGTTTTTGTTTCTGAATATTGTAAGAATTCCCAGTGCTTACATATTTTCTTCTGTTTAAGATTGTCTGTGTAGCTAATCAGACATAGGTCAGTCTGAGAGGTTCGTTTATAACTGGTGGTTATGTTTGCTTCTTGATGTCTTTCTTACTGGTTTAAGGTAAGAGGTTGAAGCTTTGCTTTGATGTTAGTGCCCTTATCAAGAAAAGTAGTGATAAACTACTGAGAGATGGGCTCCTTGGCCTTGAGAGGCTGTCTCTGAAATAAGATAGATCCCTCATTTCTTTTCGTGTACTCTCATGGTGTGAGGTTTAGGCTGTCTAAATAAAGGAGTAGAGTGACGAGGATATATGAAGCTTATGCCAGTTTCCAGCTGGCATTTCCATTTCTAGGTCTAAAGACAGAATCGTAAAGACAGACGGATGAGGAAAGAAACAACACCTCCCTTCTCAGCCAGCCTTTGATGGCATGCTTGTTTTATGCACGTTGATCTTCCATAATCATCTAAGAAAGCTTCAGATGCACATAGGTGGAACAAAAATCGTCTGTCTTTTTGCTTAATTCCAGAAATGACTGCTCCAGTTTGGGTGCAAACAGTGTGAAATTGTAGTTTTGTTCTAGAATTTGAAAGTAACTTTTGAGGATACCCACCTTGTTTGTCATTTTTGTTTTACTTATTTGTATTTAACTTACTGTTTATTTTATTTTATTTGAATCTTTAAGTCTACCTGTGGTTGGGATGTGGCTTGAAATGATTTTTTTGAAATGTTTATCTGATAGCAGAACATCATGGTTACTATGCAAGGAAGAGAAGCGATTAACAGAAAGCTAATGTAATTTGCATAGTCCTTGTTTATGGAGCTATTTTATTCACAAGGTATAAACAATAGTTGTTTCAAAACTGCTTTTCATATATGTGAAAACTCGTTCACACCATAAACACTTACCTAAGTGGTGCTCTGGGCTTTTGCCTCCTGGGAGTAGGAAGAAGTGGGGGAACAGATGTTGAAATACAGTAGTTTCTGATGTTATTGTGTGGTTACCTTGAAATTTTGGAGCTACATGACCCTTTTTCAGAGCATTGCTCCTCCTTTTGGAGCTGGTAGGAACTAAAGGTGTTGAGCGTGTTAGAAAGCAATCCTTTTTATTATTATTTTTTTTTTTTGTGGAAGATACTTAGAGTTAGGATCGAATCTGATAGAGGATTTGTGGGTTAGGCAATATTTGGGAGTGTGGGGTTTTTTGTTTGTTTGTTTTGCTATGTTTTAGAGGTATAATTCAGAATGTTGCACAGAAAGAGTGAAGCCTCTTTGAAAAGAGTCACAGGGTGACTGAGGGCTTCCTGGAGTTACATAAATGAAAATGTTCAAATCAGATGATATGTTTTGGAATCATCTCCAGACCAGTTTCAGGAACTTAAAGGAGCTTAGATACTAGGTAGAGGCCTGGGAAGGTAAATTACAATCATTCTTTCAGAAAAACTGAGCAGAGAGAGCTCTTTTCAAATTGAGAGATGGCAGCAGGAAGGAGAGCTTCATGACTAGGCATCGATACAAAGGTTTTAAGGCTCACTGGGGAAGTGGTAGTTCAAACCTACATCTGCAATTTACCAGTAAAATGCACAAGCAAAAGAATATTTGTTGATATGTTTTCCTCTTGTGTTGAAGGTGTGTGTTAACCTGTGGAGATGCACAGAGGGGGAACTGTAAGGTAACCATGATGAAAAGTGGTTAGTGTGATCACATGCCCTGAAGGAAGGGGTTTTTGTACCTTCCCTTTCCACCACGATTAAATGGCCCTCTGAGCAGAGCCTTGTGTTTAGGAATACCTGCTTGTGCTCTGTGGTGAGAATTCATTAGAAATTAGTGTAAAGTGGGCACAGAATGGGTGTGTAGAATGTTTTTCAAAACTAGGACAGTGGTGCGCTTTTAATTTTGGCACTTCATTGATTAAGCAGAAGATGAATGAGCTTTTAGGGAGAAGGAATAATGATTTTTAAACTAGGGGACTTGAGTTGTGCATAATCCCTGCTTAAATTTTGCATGCGAGTATTCCACTGAAACTGTTAGCCACCGCTGTTAATTTCTCAAATGCCTTCTGGATTTTGGATAAGAGTGCATTAGCTTAACCTTCCCTACACAAATGCAATTGCTCTCGAGAATACCCGAATGAAACTAAGTAAAATAATCTTTTAATGACACATAGTCATTTAGATTTTCTGGAATGTTTCTCTTGGTCAGAATTTTAATATCTTTTAAATGTATTCATAGGTAAAAACATCAGAGTTTTATCGATACTCCCGGCAGCTGCGACATGAGGTTGACCAAGCCATGAATTACTTTCATAGCGTTCACCAACAGCCTTTGATGGAAATGAAATCGAACAAAATTCGTTCTGCCAAACCCCAGACTGCTGTATTTAGAGGAATGATAGGACACAGTATGGTAAACAGTAAAATTCTTCTCTTGCACAAACCGAGGGTCTGGTGGGAACTCGAGGGTCCTCAAGTACCTTTACGACCAGACTGCCTTGCCATTGTCAATAACTTTGTGTTCCTATTAGGTGGGGAAGAACTGGGGCCAGACGGTGAGTTTCATGCTTCATCCAAAGTGTTTAGATATGACCCAAGACAGAACACTTGGTTACGAATGGCAGACATGTCTGTCCCACGGTCTGAGTTTGCTGTTGGAGTGATTGGGAGGTATGTTTACGCGGTGGCTGGGAGAACCAGGGACGAAACGTTTTACTCAACCGAACGGTATGATATTACTGAAGACAAATGGGAGTTTGTGGATCCCTACCCAGTCAATAAGTACGGACACGAAGGGACTGTGCTTGGGAACAAGCTGTATATCACTGGTGGAATTACATCATCTTCAACCTCTAAGCAAGTGTGTGTGTTCGATCCCAGTAAAGAAGGGACAGTAGAGCAGCGAACGAGGAGAACTCAAGTGGTCACTAATTGTTGGGAGAACAAGTGCAAAATGAATTATGCGAGATGCTTTCACAAAATGATTTCTTATAATGGTAAGCTCTATGTCTTTGGTGGTGTCTGCGTGATTCTGAGGGCTTCCTTTGAGTCTCAAGGGTGTCCGTCTACAGAGGTTTACGACCCAGATGCTGATCAGTGGACTATACTGGCTTCTATGCCGATCGGTAGGAGTGGTCATGGTGTAGCTGTTCTGGACAAACAGATAATGGTTCTTGGAGGCCTTTGTTACAATGGTCATTACAGTGATTCGATTCTCACCTTTGATCCAGAGGAAAACAAATGGAAAGAAGATGAATACCCGAGGATGCCGTGTAAGCTGGATGGCTTACAAGTCTGCAGCTTGCACTTTCCTGAATATGTTTTGGAGCATGTTAGACGTTGCAGCTAAAAAGGAATGAACAACCCAGTGAAATTTGAAAAGCTGAACTCCTTTGTCAGAAAACACAAACCAGTTGAATTCCTTCAGAGACATTAGCTTGTCTATATGAACAACTGCTAAATGCTTCAGAGAAATGGGGATGTACAGGGAGAGTTCTTACCAAGTTTATTGGAAAAGTCAGTAGTTGGTCTGATATTGTAAAAGCTTTTTTTTAACAAACATAATTGTAAGTAGGAGAAAGAAAAATATATTTTTGGTTGTGTTTACTTTTTTTGATAGCATTTCATGTCCATAATACATTTTTTTTTTTCTTCTATGGCCATGATACCACACTGCTTCTGAAATCAATTGAATTTAACAAAATATTTGTGGAAAGAAGAGAAGAAAGACTTTATTCTCATTTTTTTTATTGAGCATCAAAGTAAAACTCATTAGCTATACTAGGTTACAACCAGGTTTAAAAGAAGAAATCTAAACCATTTTTGTGTTTTGTGTTGTCTTTGGATGCTTTTCCCATTAATTGCAAAGTATTCTCAAATCTGCTAGGTGTTTCTGTTTTCCCTTAAATACTTTCAGAATAATCCTGACCCCTTTGCATGGCTTTTTTCCTGGTTTTGTACAGTAGTACCAGTGAGTCTGCCAAAACGCAATTTACACGTTTTCTACAAAATTGAAAATGGAACTTTTTTTTATTCAAAACACTACTTCTGTGCTGCCTTTTATTGTCTGCATTGTGTTTGTTGGTGAGTAAGATATTTACACACACATGCATACACTGTAAAAAAAAATAAATAAATCTTTTCATGTGCAGCTATATTTTAACTAGTGCACAGAGTCAGCCATATCTGTTGAATTTAAGGTATAGTATTTTCCATTCATAAACTACATAATTCAAAGTTCTTAAGTAACTGGAGGCCTCATCTGGTATCAAATTCTCTTTAGCATATACTGATTGATTCAGTAACTTTAAAATCTTTATGTTGATTCTACATAATGAACTGTTAATAATTTGTTATTTTATAAATTATTTTTTAAAAGTAAACATATCTTACCTGAGTTTCTTTTATGTTTGAATGTGCTGCCCAGTCATCATTTTTATGAAAATGGAAAATGTAAGTAAGCAAATGCACAACGGCACGGCTTTGACCCACGGTTATTTTTGGAACTGGATGTACTTTGTTTATTCTCAGCAGTGACTTTGCTTGTACTCATGTTGGAGTGGTATAATCTTTCATTACTATTAATTTTTGAATTATCAGCTGCTGTGAACTACTGTGTTTTAAAAATCTGGAGCCTCGGTGGTTGGGTGGTCGGTAACATTTATGTTTCTTTTACAAAAAAATCCACAACAACCTTCATACCTATAGCTACTGACCTCAGAGTGCCTGAACTGAGTGAGCTGTGTGGTCCAAGCGGGCATTTAAAAAGTCCATCGTGTTAACTTGCCGATACTCAGACTACATGGGTAAGAATTATCTGTCAAGGCATAAATAATGATGAGTAATTATTTAATCCTCATTTTCTCTAATTACGTGAAAGTAGTTGCTTCTAGAATCTGAAGGAGAAATGTGTGGAAGTCAGAGGCTTAGTTCAGACATGTAGGGGCAAAATGCTGAAACATGCACCTGCATATTTTGTAAAATCTTACGCTACTGTGTTTTTCTTTAAGCAAGAGACTCTACTTCATATGCAGCAATGCAAGTCCACTTTATTCAGCATCTTCCAGTCAGAAATCACTGTAGAAAAGGAATGTACTGTACTCAGGGAGCTCAAAAGAATGCACTTACAGAGGGACCAAAATCACACAAAACGTCCTGTGTTAAAAATAACACCTACTTGCCTAAACTAAATCTGAAATCATCAATAGAAGTTAAAACAATGTCTAAAACTCCTTATCCATATACTTAACAATACCTTTGTAGCAGTTATGCTGGGTTCAGGTGTGAGGATCTGGAGCTACATGACAAGTCAGCAGGATCTTTTCCATAAAAATGATCTATTGATAGAGTATTCTCTTTCCATAAATTTTAACAGAAAGAGAGGATATATGCCATCATAGCTGTGGTGATCAGTTATCTATGTCAGTAGTGACTGGACCAAATATTGATATTCAGTCTTCTGATGCAGACTGGGGTTTGCAGTTATATTTAATTCTTTACTGAGTAAGAAATATAATTTAATAGTTTAACTTAAAGCCAACTTGGTTTACACTAAAACCTCAGTTTCACTATGAGATGTCCGTGTACATTGCCCCGCGTGGGCGCAGAGATACCTGATTCCAGGAGGTGCTGGCTGTGCGCAAGTAAAAAGGTTCTGCTGTACCTATCTCATAGGATACTAGGGCACAAGAAAAAAATACTTTTTTTTTTTTTTTTTCCTGTTCATAGTCTATTTCTACCAGCGTGTTTCTTAAGTGTATGGGGCAGCAAAAACCTAATCCTGCTCAAGTAAGCTTTAATGGACATAATGGGCATGGAGTACTTTACCAATCAGTCTGGGGAATGGATGTGGTTCTGGAAACCTGGTCTTCCATGTTTCAGGTGTACTAACTGCACATGGCTAAGACTCGATTAAAAATAAGGATGGAGGTGTCCCAAATAAAGTTTGCAGCTCTGCATTTAAGTACCTTCTTAGTTTTGTGGGCTAAGCAACTGCCAGTGAAGTCATTGGTGAGTATTGACACCGACCTGAACAACCAGATCATTTTTAGGTGCTCTGCTTTGAAGCAGATACAGTCTTCAGATGCCCAGTTCTGGAAGCCCTTGTTCAGGATTGTAACAGCAATTATTCCATGAGGTTTCAACTTGCACTGTTGGTTTCAGCTTCCCTGAAGTTGTGTTTCTGTCGAGAAGCTGGCTGCAATCTTCGAGCATTAGGAATGACTGGAATTTGCTTGGGTTTAGAACGTGTGTGGGTATGTAAGAATGTTATATTAATTTTGTAAACATTTCTACCATGCTTTTATTGTTTCAAACACAAAATATAAAATTAGCTTACATTCTCTTTTTTTCCACTGCAGTGGGAACTTCTGAGCCAGTCGTTTTTGTTATGTCCTGTCTCAGAGAGAGATTTTATTGAAAGTTTCTCTTTGTATTTTCTTTTAGTATTTAGCTCCAGATCATTTAATGTTTTTATTTAAACAAAATTAGTTTGGCTAAAAAGAATTGCTTATTGCTATCAATTTTTAAGTGTTATGAGTAAGTTAATATAAGGAGGGTTTTAAGACCATCTAAATGCCTCTCATTCATCAAGGGAAAGGTAAGTTACAGTGTTTGATCAGTAAGCTTGGGAGGTTCTTCAATTTCCTCCCCACCCTTAAAA
The DNA here is from genome assembly GCF_965140915.1 of Aythya marila. Taxonomy (NCBI): domain Eukaryota; kingdom Metazoa; phylum Chordata; class Aves; order Anseriformes; family Anatidae; genus Aythya; species Aythya marila. Next base: position 83,229,005 of record NC_139042.1, on the reverse strand, counting down.
GAATACCAGCAAATCTGATCTTACCTATATACTTAGAACTTAATGTATCACCTCCTTTTAAATAGCAAGTGTACTTGCCTTTAATTTCAAAGGTGGACATAGTGAGTTACAGCCTAGTTGATTCACATTTATACCAAAATGTATCAGCTCCTTGTCTTAATGTAGCACCTAGCTCCAGGAAGGAGGTTTGTTTCCAAATGAGCCAGAATGGACAAAATGTGTAGTGCTTCTGTGAGTTAAACACTGCCAGTTGCCATTCAGCATCCTGTCATGTTTGTTTTTACGGGACAGATTACTCTTTTCAAAGTACCCCACAAGGAAGAATTAGCTCATTTTTTTCCCCACAAAGTGTTGGCAGTAGTTTCATAGCGGGAGGTATGAGGTGGGGAAAAAACCCTTTTGAAATTCTTTCCTCATCGATTCAACCGGAGGAAGGCAGGACTTGATTTGACAAAGGGTCAGTGCTCTTTCCGAAAGCATCGCTAGCAAGAAGGGCTAGCAGCAGCATAGCAGGTACCTGACAGCCTGCTTTTGTGTTACCTTCTTTTGAAACATGGATGCCCTACTTTCTGCAGCATGACGGCGTCCTGCTGTACCTAGTTCTAAGGGGTTGGGACTTTAATATTGTGCTGCTCTCTAAGGCCTGCAGCTGTTTTTTCTTATGGACCTCCTGCCTTACAAACACAAGTGCTGCCTTTTTTTCCTGCTGATAATACAGTATTTGCATTGGGGATGAAGCACTGACGCTCAGGAAGCAAAAGATAATATTCAGCTGGCACAAATTATAGGAAGTTCAAAAAGAAAAACATTGTTTAACTCAATATGTCCATTCTTTTGCAAAATGAAGGCAAGCACTATGAGGAGATGCGAATGGCTCTTTAAAAATAAACTTCAAGCTTATGTCAGTTTTGTAAGTGGCAGTCTTTTTTAGAAATAATCCCATTTGTAGAGGTGCCTAGCCTTTTTAATGCATTTTTTCCATACAAAACTAAAGCAGTGAATTGGGCCCCTCGTTCTTTCAGCACTTCAAATGCGTCCTTCACGTATGTGAACAGTCCAATGTAAAGAAAACAGAACTGTGAGGTACTTCTAACCTAAAGACACAAATGTTATAAGCTGTGCTTAAGTATTTCCAGGGTTGGGTCATCAAAGAAAACATCCATGTTGTTCTTCATTTAATAGAAAAAAAAAAAAAAAAAGGTGAATTTAACTTGAATAAGCGTGGTCCATCACATGTGGCAGGGCTCACGGAAGGAATCTGGGAAAGAACAGAACTGGGAAGTACGCGTAACTCGTTTAAAACAAAGCTTGCCAGTGTCCTGTAGCTATCTTGTTGAGGTTTTAATGTTTGTAAAACAATCTGAAGCTGCTTAAAGTAAATACTAATGACTACTTCTGCATCTGTATTCTATTTTTGGAAGTTGATAAGCAACTTAGAATTTCCCTTTGTATGGATGAACTTCATAAAAGCATCGTCAGTGTGGCAGGTGGCAGAAAAACTGATGTTTTTTTTTTTTTGTGTACCGCTTTCCTGGATTTCTCTCTGCTATTTTTTTTTCCACTTCCCAGATTTCAATTGATGTTTATATAGTCTTTTAAAATAACTCTCAACGATCAAATATCTTTGGATTAATATCAAGTTGGTAGCTAGGGGAAAACCACTTCTATTTGCAGGCAGTAGTTTTTATTTATGGCTCTGGTAGAAAGCATTGGTGTAAGTCCAGGAAATCAGTGTTACGTAGGGCTGTAAGGCTATATGTAGGGGGCTTGTATTACCTCAGTGGAACCCACCTAACTTTCATGTCAGTTACGGGAACAGGTGGAGGGGAAGAGTGAGCTATGTTTTTTATTTTAAATATTTTCCCTATATATTGTTATTTTTTTAGATCTTTTAAAAATATATTATTATATGCTGAAGAATGCAATTCTGCTATAGTATCCCACTTGTTTCCAGTGTACGATATCAGATTGTTTGTATCGAGAGGAATGTATTTGATAAGTTAACAGGAAGAGTTATTTTCAGAGTCTGCCGCGTTTCTGTCTAGCAATTGGAAATACTTTTCCTATATAAAATTAAAATTATATATATATATATATATATATGACCTCATATGTACATTTGGATTAACTGTCTAATGACTACCCCAGGGCTGCTATAAACTCTGAATTATTTAAGAATTGCCTCTTTTAAACTGTTTAAAAAAAAAAAAAAAAAAATCTTGTATCTTTTTGGCAGAAGGTAATTTTCCCTAGCTATGGATACAGTACTTGCTCAGACTTGCATATGCGCTGTGTTTGGTTTTTAAACTGAAAAAAAAGATGTATAAAATGTGTATAAAGAAAAGTGTAAATAAAATATTTTTAAGCTTTAAACGCTCTTGTGTATACTTTGTAATACTTATTGTAGTGTACCTGGCTTGCAGGACTTTACTAAATTTACATTTAAACAACAAAAATGGGAACTGAGGCCAGCATTTCATGTTCCTCAGAGGCTGGGAGAAGAGAAGGTCCAACCAAATCTATCAACTACATGGAACTGGGGGCTCTGAGACAACGTGCATTTATTACACACTTGGACTCTGAAAGCTAAGTCCTACCACTTTGAGTTTCCCATAACAAGGTATTAATTTCAGGATTGATGTATCGGATTAGGACAAGATTTGATACCAAGAAGGGAGGTAAAATGAAGGAGGCTGTGATCCTTGTTTTCTCAGGCAGGCTGACGTAAGCCTTCCTTGTCAGTCCCTTGACACATTTTTCCTTTTCTCTGCAAGCGTTCTTCAGCAACTCTCTTGCTGTCAAAATCCCTGGTTTAAAAGGCTATTACGAAAAATATTTGAAAATAACTGATGGTCTTATCACAGTCCAAAAATAGTATTCTAATTTTATTTTGGTACATGGAGTGACCTAAGACTTTTTGCGCAAAGTGGCTTCTTTTCCTCCCTCTTGGGTGGCCTGACTTGATGCCACACTAAGCAGCACAAATCAGCAGAGAACAGCGCAGATCCACTGGCCCCAGGGAGTGTGCCACAAGAAAAGGGGCCTCTGAATTGTGATGTGTCCCCCGTTTCTGGCTCAGACCAAATGTAGTAGACAGGTACAACAGAACAGAAGATGACAGCAATCTTTCCATGTCACAGATTTGTTATTTACAATTATTTTTGTTCATCTTTTAGCTTCCTTTCTTTGTGAGCGAGGTCACATTTCTGGTGGTACCTTTCTACCATGATGCTACACTTGGCTGCCTTTAGCACCTGCTTAGTTGATTAGGAACCTTAAGTAATGCTTCCATTGTTTCACTGTGGAGACTCTCAGATTAACTGGCTCAGAGTTGTTCTTACCAAATTCTTTACTTTTTGGAGTACGTGGCCTCATTTTTTCATGGTAGCTCACTCATCTGTGTTCACTTGCTTTGTGTGATATTAAATTAATGGTAGTTTGGCAAAGGTAATTTTGTTAATTCCTTCTAGATTTTTGGTATGTTATCCACCCTTGTTGACTTGAAATTCTTAATTTTAACAGATGTTCCCTGTTAGTTATGGATTATTTTTTTTCTTATTCCATCAGCTTCATAATATTAAAACAAAAACTGTTGATTTGGGTGTTCCACAGATGCTGTATTTCTTTGGTACCTTTGGAGTTCACAACGTACTTGTTGATGAATCCCTTCCCTGCCCCCAGGGTATCAAGTCTTCAGCCTATCGAGTCTTGTTGATGTTTCAGTGTCATCTCTTCATCATAGCACCACCTTGGCCAATGCAACATTCTAGGCACATGCAAAATTTTTGCTTGTTCAAGTGAGAGGGTAAGGGAATGTGTGTAAAGATGATAGTAATTTCTTTTCGTTAACATTTTTTACTTCTACGTTGCTGCTTTAGTTGAAAAGCTAGCTTTTGGCAATGCTTACAGGTAACAATAGGTCTCACGGTGATCTCTGTTTAAATACCCAGTCTTCTGTCACTGACATTCATTCCAGCGATTAAGTGCCTCATGCTGAGCACCCAGCCTTCTGGATTAATGCTACGTATTACTTGAGAAAATAAGAAAAAACTCTGCCACATATCTGGTATCTGTCAAATATGTCTCATGGTGATGTCGCCCTTGGTAACACTCCTCTAACGGATAAAAGTTCAATAAATGGTGCTGAGTAAAATACTTGTTTTCTAATGAGATAGATGGCGTTAGCAGTTAACCCTTTTGCTGCAGCATTTAGTTTTATCAGACAGGTGGTTTGTCTTTGACCTAAACTGGCGCCTTTCTTTCCCCCACCCATTTTCAGTGTGTCCCCAGGCACAGCGCAAGTGTTGTTTCTTTTACTCTTTGTTGCCGTGTTGCTCATCTCACAAGCCTGAGTTAAACCGACCATGTAATTCTTTATTCTCTGTGACAATCTTTTCTCTCCTGTGGTCAATCGTGCATGTTATGGGTATGTGTACATGTATTTGAGTACTACTGATGAGATTTTCACTTCACCATCCCTTCTTTGTCAAAAGAATCGCCTGATGCTAACTGAAAACAAGTATTTCACCCACGTACTGCTTTTTTAACTTCCATAACCTGAAGGGAACAGTTCCAAGGTGGTCAGTATATTCCTCTTGTATATATTTACCTTCCCGGATTCCTGAAGTCTTACAAAATCCACAGAATGGTGTTTGTGGTGGTGCCAGTACAAGGGATGACCAAAGCACTCTCCCCTATTGGAGGAAAATTCAGCTCACCCCTAGAAAGAAATTGCTCTGCTATCTTCTTGTGCCTCTCAGAAAGCCCTCTTGGCTAATTTATTCTTGGGATGGAGTCCTAATCACTTGAGCCTTCCTGACCAGCTGTGGATGTTCTGTGGGATTTGCCTTGTGTAACAGCTCTTCTGGCTTCCTTTTCTGGCTCATGCATGTCATTCTTCTCACATTTCTTATCTAACATGGGTGGCAACTTAATACCAGGAATTTATTTGAACTTCCAGCAGTAATTTTTAATATGATAATAAACCCAAAACATTAAAAAATGTAAGTTTCAGAAGACATTTTACAGTGCAAAACCTCCCCATCCCTGATCCTCAGTTCATATTTTTCCTTCACTGTTTCTCCTGACAAATCATCCAAAACACTTGGATAATAAAAATATCCGAATTATTCTATGGAAAGAATCTTGTAGATAAGGAAAAATAAGTAATGATAAGTAACTGAACTAAAGCTTTTATTTTAATGAAACTTCATGTCCCTAAAGATAGGAGCTGATCCAATTATACCAAGCTTATTGGAAATTTTTAGCTGATTTCTGAAAGAGCTGGATTTTGGCACAGTGCTGTTCTCTGAAACCAAGGTGAGTACGTGAACTAACCTAAATACTGTAGCCAGAGGAATCTCCATACAAGCTTATTAACACCCAAATAATCAACCAGCTGCTCTTCAGAGAAGTTCTGAACCTAAGCAAGGGTGATAATTGTTTTAGTTTTATCCAAAGTTTGCAGTACAGAGTGTGGTTTTTATTAGCGTTTTTATTTATTTATTTTAAATAATTACAGTGAATATATCAGTTCTGCTAAACTTATTAAATAAATGCAGGAAGCCATGTTTTCATATTTGCAGTCTGTTCACAAAGCAGGAGAGAATGTGTTAAAGCAACTATGTGGGTTAGCAATTTTCCAGTGCTTTAACTTTGAAGACTTGTGCTGAGGATCAGCTGAGGATGCAAATCATCCAGTGTCCTCAAGAGATAATGCCTGTGACCAGGCGTACAATTTAGCCGCTTCATATTCCTGTTCTGCTGCAACAGTAGACTGATCCTCAGGTTTTTCAGTTTATGAAATTGCCATTTCTTGATGTTCAGCAAAGTCATTCCTATTCGTAACATTCAGTTTCGGTACCTGTGTAGTACCAAACATTGTTACAAAAATATAGGAATAAGAATCTATTAAATCGCACTTGAGAAACGTGACATTTTTTCTCCTCAGTAGAACTGCTAAAGCATTGTTTTCTCAGCTGCACTGGGGCTGTGTTGTACTACGCAAGACTGATGCAGCTGACAAGTTGAAGAGGTGGTTCCAAACGCTGTGCTAGAGAAAAACAGTGAAAAGTGAAGCCTGTCAGTATTTATACCATTACCAAATACCTCTTTAGTTCCTACAACAGAAACTATGACCCCAGCCCTTCTCCATAGGATCTAGGGGTGAAAATGTAACTCACTTCCCATAAGAAGTGCTAGGTGGTAACATGGTAAAGATATAAGGTTGCCAATGATTGCTCTGAAAGAAAAAGCTGCAGCAAACTATGCGGGTGAAGGTTTTCTTTAATGCTTTTGAAAGAGCCTGAAACATGTCTTAGCACTTCCTAAATGCACTTCAGGATTAAACCTGTGTGAAGCTGAGTGTTGCTCTTCCTTGGAAAATGTTACTTTTTTTGTGGAAAAGAGAAACAGAAGGCTCCTAGAATGGAAATAGTTGAAGGTAGCAGATGTGATCTTTTTTTTGATGAATATAAGGCAAAGAAAGCAAAGGGAATGCAAAGGTACAAAACAAGCCTGAACAACCATAATTTGCCACAGTACTAAAGAGCAAGAAACTGTAGTGGGACTTCCTGGCTAATGACTTCTCCACAAAAATGCTGGATTATATCCTGTAAAATGTATCATGCTTCCAGTTTTGCCTCATACCATTCATTCTTTTTCAAACACACCCTCTTAATTTTAGCTATTTTCTGTCAAGCTTAATAAGAACAACGTTTGACTGCATGGACGCCATAGTGGGCCAAGAAAACTAAAGTGAAGAGGTGACTAATGAATTATATGGAAATGAGGACCTAGAAAAGCAAACCTTTTTAATAACCAAATACATTTTTTTCCTCCCAAAAAGGGTGTTATTCTAGGTTGAACAAATAAAACCACTAAACTAAATTTTACCTTCTGGCAACAGAACAATACAGGGTTTTTGTTGCGCTCTTTTTTCCTGTTACATCAAATGGTGGTGGCAGCATCAGGGGAAAAGAAATTCACGCTGTCCTTACTGTGCTACTCAGCTCCGTCTCACTCCTCATTTACGCTGTACAATAAACCTCTGGAGAATGATCCTTTTCTCTTAGGATTCCTAGGATCCTCCAAGGTTTCACACTCTAGCCTAAGGGCTTAATAGGGAAGCAAATCAAAGCTTAAACCAAGAGTTAACTAACTGCATAAGTATGGGCTTTACTATTCAGCATACACAAATCTTTCTCAGTACAGCTAGCTTTTATCATGCAAGGTGTAGCACAGCATATAGTAGTTTACCTTGCGTTCTCCAGGAGCTTTGTTTGTTTGTGTGAGTTGGTAAGTCCCATGGACTTCATGTAACTCCTCCTGTCCTAGAAGTGTGAGTGGATACTGTTAGAATATATGTAGATACCAATATCAATATATTTGTAGGCAAATGAAGGAACGACATCACATTTTCTTGCGAAGAAATGAAGCATTACTGTGAAAATAACTTATTGATGAAGTTAAAAAATTTGATGTAGTAAATAATCTAGAGACTGGTGATGGTCTCTAGGTTATTTACATCTTTTATGTTTTAGCCTCAGTTAATGTCCAAAATATATCCAGATTTACTGAAATTTGAGATGTAGTTAAATTTTGAAAAGAGTTGGACTTTGTTGTGATGGGTGCCAAAAATATCAAAAAAAATTTGTTAGTTTATATGTTCTCATTGCCATTAGCAGTGTTACAACTGTGCACTTGAAGATGATCGTTACATCACACTTCTAGCTAATACCTCTGTTGGAAGTATGATCAACTTGTTAACAGAAGAATTATTCATCAGTGCTGGAAAGGTGTAATTCAAAAACATGGAACTAGAGCTACTGAATGCTGCAGTAAGAAGACAACGATCTGAACTACAGAAGGAACATCAGGGTGTTTAACCATAGCAATATCGAAAGTGAAACAATATTCAGTTGGATTACACTTACCTTTTCTTTTTTTCTTTTTTTTTTTCTTTTTTTCTTTTTTTTCTTTTTTCTTTTTTTTCCTTTTTTCTTTTTTTCTTTTTTTTTTTCTTTTCTTCTTTTTTTTTTCTTTTTTTCTTTTTTTCTTTCTTTTCTTCTTTTTTTTTTCTTTTTTTCTTTTTTTTCTTTTTTCTTTTTTTTCCTTTTTTCTTTTTTTCTTTTTTTTTTCTTTTCTTCTTTTTTTTTTCTTTTTTTCTTTTTTTCTTTTTTTTTTCTTTTCTTCTTTTTTTTTTCTTTTTTTCTTTTTTTTCTTTTTTTCCTTTTTTCTTTTTTTCTTTTCTTTTTTTCTTTTTTTCTTTTTTTCTTTTTTTCTTTTTTTCTTTTTTTCTTTTTTTCTTTTTTTCTTTTTTTCTTTTTTCCAGGATACATTTCTTTCTTTTCCCTGGCTTCTCTAAGGATTTAGAAGCCACTGAGTATATTTTGGACGCTGTCAGTATGTGACAAAGTTGATGGCACAGCATGTACTAAAATGCAGTAATGCCTTTCATGCAGTTAAAGGTAGGTCAGTAAGAAAGCAAGAAGAAATCTGCAATGGTATCTCTATCCTTCAATTTAGTCATTTAGTGTATTATTTCAGACCTTTTAGCTTCTAGGAGAGCAACTCTGACAAGCATTAAATTCAAAATACTTTAAGAACTACTCACGTTTAAGAACGAAAAACAAAAGCACAAGGTAAGTTTCACTTCAGATAAAACCGTACGATTAATAATAATAATAAAACATATTTAACGCATGTTTTGTTGTTGTTTTTTCAAACTAAGGAACAAATAAAATAGAATTAAATAGGATGCTTGTGAATATACAAAATACCCTCCCTTCAGAAAGGAACTTGGAAAAGGTCCATCATCAGCCACCCCTATAAAAAGCAGTTCAATTAGCTGTGTAACAAATATGTGCTAAAAGTGACAGGAACATGAGAAAAGGGTTGTGTGCTTTGGAGGCCTACGTACTAAAGCTGTATTCCTGATGTGTCACATCCGACTGCACTTTGTGCAGAATGTCTAGAAAGCCCACCAAAATATACAACCACTTTCAGTTCAGTTTATTGGAGCCCTTGTGATTATATATTTTCTACTAACTACATAGTTTCACAGTAACTTGAAAGGAAAAGGGACCTGCCAAACAGCATTCCTTTAACTTAAAGCACACAAAAAAGCAGTGAGAGGCAGAAAAGCAGTTTATTTTATAAAGATTTTAAAAATAAGCTTTAAACAGGCTGACAAAACAATAGTGGCAAGTCCTGGCATTAGTGAAAAATGAATGAAGAATATAATTTAATTTTAGTGAAGAAAAAGTGCTTGGAAAAAAAAAAAAATTATCATGAAAGAGAACCCTAAAATAAGCCAGCCTTTCATATATATGATGTTTTCCAAGGGTCAGTGTCAGTAGGTAACAGCATTGATATTTAATGGAAAGATGTTACAACCTCAAATTTTAACAGGAATGTGCAGCAAATCCATTTTTTTTTCTACTGTACCTATAAATGTGCAGCAAATAGCTGTCATGTTGCTAAGAAATGACTGTTCTTATTTTACTGACAAAAAATTGAACTATAAATAAGCATTCTAATACAACTTTATGAAAAATCAGACCCTAATAGCTAAGACAAAGGATTAGTATCTTAAATTATGTTTCTGCCTGGACTGACATAATTTATGGACTGTGACAACATTTTCAAAATTCTTTGAGCTGCAGCTTTCTAAAGGAAATATTTATTTCATGAGTATTTAGAAAAGCTAATTACCAATGAAAGGGAAGAATACTCCTTGCAAGTTAAAACTCAGGCTTGGTCCAGGTTCCTACCTAACATTAGAAGCAGCCAGGAGCTGATCATGCCGAAGGTCTTTTTTCTGTGGCCTCAGCAGCAGAAACTTCAGCTCCTTTTTAAGTTTGTCTTACAGTGTTTTGGGCTGTGCACAGTCCATTATGTCATATGCTATCACTGTCCTAGAGAAATTTTGTAGAGACAACCTTCTTCAGCAGTTATTTGGGCCACCAAAGTATGCAGGGATCTCATCCAGATTACTGTAAAAGAATAATACACCTACATGAAAACTAATACATCTCCACTGATCTTCTCTATAAAGAATTTCCCATTCTTTTTAATCAGTCATATCAATCACTTAAAAGATGAACTTTCACAAAACAAAAAAAATGAACTCAAGATAAAATTGGAGCCAATAAAATTATCTGCATTAGAAAATTTTATAAAACTATCTATTCTTCAAACATTTATATCTGCATTATCAGTTGCTGTGTAGTTACTGCATATAAACAGATCGCAAAAATGTGTATTCGTATCACATACACCACTGATGAATAAAACACATCAAGAAATGTGCCTGCTTTGCAAACTACCCTGTCACTCTCCATACTCACAAATCTGCCGTAAAACACTGAGGAAACATTTTTCCACAAATGTTTGCTACATCCTGACTGCTTATTTTCTGCAGATTTAACTGACTGCACAAACTACAATTCACTGGTGAAAGAGGCCCGTTCTTTAACCGAAGGTCACTTCTATACCTACATTTTAGATACAACTCTTCCTTGCTAAAGAGAGAATGTTTGTAATCAAACCTCTAATAGAATATCTGAAAACATTTCCTTCACGAATGTAATCTTTCACTGTAGTAATGTGTTTCATCTGTTATTGTATGTTTTGGTACCAAAGCTCATCTTGCACCATTTGTTTGAAATATTTTGGATATCTCATTTAACTTGCAAGCATCAGCTGCTGCCTGTAAAATATAGCAGAAAAATGAAATGCAATACAACTGTAAAAAGAAATGGCAGGCACAAACTACAGTCTTCTTACTTTACTTCAGATTGCTTCTGACAGTAGTTCGATCTGCCAATCTAACAAATAAGAAGGATCATCTACTATTTTTGTAAACAGCTCATTGAGAAGCATTGCCCAGTATAATAATATGATGGTTAAACTTCTCCATTAGTCTGGAAAATAAAAAATTCCTGGTTTCATCAAGTCTACAAAGAGACTACGATAAACAAATGGAGGAATTTTCTTTAAGGTGGAACTATAAGAACTATGATCACAAAGAAAACGTAAGATTATTAGAGTACTTCATCTGCCTTTCCACAATGAATTTCCTGAATTTCCTGATGAGCTATTTGCTACCATATTGTTTGCGTGCTTTAACCTTTTAGGTAAAAGATCTTTTTGATGCGTTTTTCCCAGAACTAATAGGACACTAGCTTTTGTATATTCTAAAAGCAGTATTACCTATTCTAAATTACTGTAATGTTTGGACTTGACAAAACTCATGGAGAGAGGATCAACATTATTTTCTCGGTGTCTTTTCTGCGTGTCTAAATCAGGAGTGCAAGCTTCTCTTCCAGTCCCAGAAAAAAAAAAAAAAAAAAAAAAAAAAAAAGGACCAGATGATAGAGCACGTTTCAAAGCAGAAAAACGGTGCTCTTAACACCCTCTGCTGGAGCCTGCACTGCACCCACAGCTCGCAGCACAGGCTGCTGTCAGGCTGGAGGGTCTGAATCGCCTCTTCAGTGCAAGCCGTGATCTGCGGCGGCCGCTGCAGGGCGCAGCTCTGGAGCCTGCATTTTCCAGGCATGACAAGTACTCTGAACAAAGAGGACAGAGAGGTGATTGAAAATATCTTTCTGTATTGATCTTTGTTATAAATGGCTCAGGATTCAAATTAGGATTAAATAAAAAAATAGGTTTTATTGAAAGAATATAAAGGAATAGAGGTAAGCAAACAGCGCTGGGTGCACCGGGAGTCTCCGCTCCACCAGGACGCACACCAGTTACATCAAGCAGCTGATTTTTATGCTCCTAGACTAATACATATTCATTACTACTTCTAAAAAAATAGATTATTATAATTAGCTTCCGGGGTCCAGTCCCTCCTACTGGAGCATGCGCAGTCTCCTCTGGGGGTCTCTTCTGGGGGTCTCCAGGGGTCTTTCATGCTGAAGGCTCATAGTCTTCCTCTCCCCCTTTGTACTTACTTGGCACCATGCCAAGTTTATAGAACATTCTCTGCAGGTCTTGTCTCCCAGCTGTCCTTCAGCTTCTTTTTCCTTCCTCTTAATCTCTCGGCCCCCCCTAACCAGATACCAAAGATCCGCATAGTATCCCATAACAGTCACTAGTTGTTATCAGTTGTTCTGAAACTCCCAGACATCAAACACAAACAGCTTTCTTATTTGACGCTTCACGAGTAATTAAAACATTCTTCCCCAGCCATTCACAGACACATCTATAGCAGTGTTAAGTTAATCTCGAAGAAGACAGGAAAAAAAAAAGGCTGTAACTGTTAGAAATAGAAGTCCGGAATAACAAAGTAAACAGGTTCATAAATTTAAGGAGTATTTTCTGAAGACTTGATAAATTGACTAGAATGAGGGGGAGACTGGGACACACTGCATCTGTGGTTCAAGAATTAAATTGCCAGTGCAGGGCCCAGAGGCAGACAGGATTCAAACAGAATTGTTCTTCATGGACACGAATTGTTAAAACATTCCTCACAATCTTAAAGCGAGTTTTTCACCGCTACTGAAAATTAAGGGTATTCAGTAAATGAAAGTCGCTTTGTGCACATCTGTGTGCGCTGAGGGGAGGCAGAGGCAGTTTCTCTCCCCGCCCCCCCACCGCCCGGCCGCCGCCATCTTGGGGGCCGGGTCCCGGCGCTGCGGGCGGGGCCACGCGCGGCGCGTGACGTCACGGCGGGGCTCCCCCGGCCCGCCGCTCAGCGGCGCGCGGCCTGGTGACGTCACAGCGCGGCGACACCATGCTCAAGGTGAGGCGGCCGCGAGCGGCCGGGAACGGTCCCGGGCGACCGTTGGCGACCGTTGGCGACCGTTGGCGGCCGTTGGCGACCCGGGGGGGGAGGGGAGGGGGGTGAAAGGCGATGAGGCAGGTGGAGCATGCAGGGTTCGGGGGTGATTCCCTCAGGAGCCATCCCGTGCCTACGCGTGAAGGTGGATTCTCCACTTCGAAAAACAAAACGAAACAAAAGCTGTCAGGAAACCCGCTCTGGTGCTCTTCAGTTAACGTGAACCCGCAGCACCGCCCAGGCAGAATCGTGTTGGTTTGGGTTTTTAGCCTGCTGAGCAGCTGCAAGGCGAGCAGAAGGCACGGTGACACCAAGATGTTTTGCTGAGCCCCTCGGCTTGGCGATATCTGGTTACCGTGGAATTAAGGGGCGAGGGCCTAAAGGTTATGCTGTGCCCGTGTGTATATACACCGCTGCGGTGCTGGTCCTGTCTGTCCCGTAAGCGTAGCTGATCTAGAGGACCACTGCAGTATAGCGAGAACCATGCATTTAAGGAGGCGTTAATCTTGCACTTCTATGGGCTAATTTCATTTTCTTGTTTAACATATAAACTTGAAACCTTTGGTAACTACCTGCACTGCCATATTTTGATCAATATGAACAGTGGAAGTTTCTATTTGAGCAGTCGCTTTGGGAAACCAAGTTGGTTCCATTCTTAGGCTCCGCTGTTTGCATGCATATTAACATAAAAAGCACAATTATTTAAAAGCATTTGAACTTGCTACTTCTGGTGACATTTAGATAACTTTCAAACAATGTAAATGGTGTTAAATAGCAGAAAACCCCACACCTGCTGTCTAACACAGTAGACTGGATTTGCTTGTCCTAAACAGAAGTTTTCAACAATGAATTATACTTTAATTAAAGTTTTATTTTGGAGATGTTGCTGGCTGTTGTTGTTTTTAATACAGGAAACATGTGTGGTAGCATTACCCTGAAGAAGATGATGTAAAAACTGTTCATGTGTATTCACATAACAGGCTTCTGCCATATTCAGGAATTATATTTTATATACTTGTATTTTTGAGTGGCTCTCTGAAGTTATATTTTTCAAGGCTTATTCCAAAAGGTTTCCCCGCTGCTAAACTCTTTGGAGTGTGGTATATGCCACTGATGGAATAGCAGTTCTGACAAAGCTATTTGGAGTTTATTAGACTTGCTTGAAATTTAGGTTCACACAAAATGTTTCCACTGAACATGGCTGTTAGGTGCAGTTGAAATAAATCTGAAACTGCTTTGAGGAAAGTGGATGGAGTGAAGAATATCCCGATGTCTTTTTTAGCCACATGTTTTGTTCATAAGCATTTGAGAAATCACAGAAAGTAATATTTTACTAAAAGCATATTTTTCAGAATGAAAATGCATTTCAGATTCTTGCCGTTTCGGTGGCAGAACAGTTTTGCAGTGAGAAAAGGAAAGAATGAGGAAATATATTCTACAATTCTTACTGGTTAGTGGTGTTCATGCAGCTTGGCTAATGAAAGTACGTGACCAGTCTTGAAGCAAGCACTTTTGCAGACTTTTCACGTCTTTCGTTGGCTGTGAAACTGAGCTGACCCGGTGGTCTTTGTGGTGTTTCATTATTGTGCTGTAATAATGTGTCCATAAACACAAATAAGGTAAAACTTCCCCTTTAAGGAAGTTTTTCCATACCTTCTGATCCATCAGATCCCTTATGTTTTTCTGAAAAGCAGGCCTACGACCTAGTTCTTGTGTGCTGTTTCTCTGCCTGTAGATGAACGTTTTCAGAAAGCTCAACAATTACATATTCTATTTTTGAATTTGAAGGAGTCTCTTGGTTACGTTACATGCTTAATACATAGATATATATTCAATTTGCAAAGCAGTGGGAGAAATACTGATCTGCGTGCAATGAAAATGTAGCCTGAATAACATTAAAGCTGTTTCCTGGAAGTTCTGCAGTGGGCAGAAACAGCTTCAGAAGTCATGCAGCTACTAAGTCAGTTGTCGTGAAATATGAATCGATTTGATCACGGCTTCAGTTTCACAAGCAGCTAGGTCAGTGCAACGTACCCTTACAATTACTGACGAGGAAGAGGTCTTGCTGCCTTCTCCTCCTTCATCCCCTCTTTCCTGGTCATGCAGCCCTCTAGTGCTTGTCAGCATGAATAGGTTCACAGACAGATTCAACTCTCTAACCCACACAAAGCTCTCTTCTTTTGCAGGGCAGATCTTTTGCCAAAAGGGCGAGGTGAATTGCCTTGGGGTGGAAACGTCCGGCCACCAAAGCTAGGGCCAGGTGGGCAGCAGGACTGCTCGGAATGGATGCTGTGGGCAGAACCAGACCTTTCCAGTCTGGTGGGCGCAGGCAATTAGGTTCACTCGTGTTGTGACCTGATCCAACCAAACACGGGCTGCTGTAACGCTGCACATCTAAGGCACAGGTTGATCTGAGTAGTAACGAGAGTGTGAGGCACTGAAAGGTTTCCCGTCTGAACTGCGTTTCTTGAGTAAAGCATTGCTATTAATAAGGATAGGCATTTGCTGGAAAATGTTTTTCTGTGCATTCTTTATTTGCTACACAGCTAAGACTTTTATCTTCCATTTTTTGTTAAAGCATTCTCTTCTGCAAAGAAATATAACTTAGTGTAGGTCGTGAATCCAGGAATAATTGTATTCACTTTCCACGTTGTGGCTGAGAGTCTGGATGGAACCTGAAGTACTCAAAAACTGTCAAGTGTCTGACATGATGTGCTGTAATTCACATTTCTCACATAAAAGTAGGAGATGTTCCTAAAATTCTTAGAAATTGGTGATTACATTCCGATACTTTCAACTGTAGGTCTCATTTATTCTTTTCTGAAATCTAGATATAGACAATAACTAGAAATAAGATGCTGAACTCTTTGGTACTAAAAGCAGAAAAATGGGAGAGTTATGGACATTCATAAAGTTGTTAAAATATGAATATTGTATTGTTAATGTCTATACTGGCAAAATTGTCAAATTATATTTCACATGAGAGAAAACAAGAAGTTTTTGTGAGATGAAAACCAATGAGGTCAGCATTTATATCTACTTCTCCTTCAGCATTAGGTTTTTCTGAAAAATGTGGGTGTTATCATATGAGTGCCTGACAGCATTAGATTTTGTACCACTGACCTTCCTTTCTCCCAACTTCCAAGCATTTTAATTCATCTTTTATTACCATATACTGGGGCATACACATTGTCTGTGTGGGGTATGTTTAATGCCATTTTGTTTGGACTCAGTTATTTGCTTGTCCTCCCATAATGTTTCTAGGTACTTCGGCTGGGGGCCACCCCTGTAAGCCTGAGCTTGCTCTCTATCCAAGTTTATGCTTCCTCTTCAGAGAAAGAAACTGCCAAAAAAGAGTTGCTGAAAATTGATGAGGTAAGTATGGTTAGAGCCCTAGTGCAG
Source organism: Aythya marila (assembly GCF_965140915.1). Lineage (NCBI taxonomy): Eukaryota > Metazoa > Chordata > Aves > Anseriformes > Anatidae > Aythya > Aythya marila. Next base: position 83,212,816 of record NC_139042.1, on the reverse strand, counting down.
AAACATCTGCAGAATTCTGAAAGATGACACACTTTGACGCATGAAACCAGTTAGGTACTTCTCTTTACTGCTTAGCTTCTTAGTTTCTTACCTTTAAACTTGCTTCTCAATTTTCTATATTAGAGATGTTGATATGGCTGTGCTTATTTTTTTTTTAATTTTTATTTTTTAAACCTGAGGGCTGCATCTGATGTCTACTGCTTGATAGTGTAGACTTGTTTCGGAAGTTACCTTTCCATGTTTGTGGATTTACCAGCGATCATGTGGATTTTAAATCCATGGGACTATCTTCTTTGCATTTTGTCCAAGAAACACCATATATTTAAAATTAGAATTCACGAATAGTATTTGTAATAAGATGCCATTCATATTTTCCAGTAAAACAGCAAAGTCAATAGTTTTTGTTTTACTAAAAATACAGTAATTCTAATTTTTTCAGGCAAAATTACTTGCCCTGGTAATGCTTTGAATCCTGTGTTGCAGCTTACAGGCTATGCTGCATCTGCACAGAATTAAATAACTGCCTTGCTTTTCAGCATTCAGAGCTAACTAACAAGAAGTACGATAAGCAATAGTATTGATTTTTCTTCTCTGAAGTGTTACGGATGTTTTGGTTACATCACAACCAGAGCTATAAGGCACACTTTTAACTGTAGCGTAGTGACTCACCGGCATTGTTGCATAAGCTTTTAACAATCTCCAGCATTAAAAGACTTTTTTTTTTTTTGTAATTCATAACTAAATATGGCTTTATATACATGAGAGTTTATAGTTATTTTATAATTTTGAGTACTTACACGTAAGTGTTAGACAAGCAGTGAAACTAAATGAAACTAATTTTAGTGCATATGTAGGTCTTTTGGATGTGCTGGCATCAGCAGTTTACATACGCAATTTGAGAGGATCAATAGTCGGAGCAACCTCCTGGCTTCACCTCGGTGAAGTAACCTTAGCTTGGGCTTCTCCGTGCCCTGTGCCGCCACTGGCATGAGTCAGTGATGAGGCAGCAGGCTGAAGTTGTGTGTGTGCTGAATAATTGGCTTCCTGATCAGCTTCAGCAGAGCAGAATGTGCAGCAGTGGATTTCTGGTGGCCATTCTTAACATTCAGCGTATGTTAATTGGGATCTGCCAGCTGTCCAGTTTTATAAAATGTATGGGAATTGCATTATCTCTGAGACTTCTCTTCTAGTGTCAGACATGTCCATTAGGATGTCTAACAGGATCAAAGTTAAACTGGTTGTGAGAACGATTGCCAGAGGTGACCAGATTTCCAAGGGAAATGAGACTTCAAATGCGTGTCTTTTAAAATATTGTGGGAAATCCAGCTGCACAGATTGACACAGAATTTGTCAAAGAATATGACAATATGTATCTTGTTACAGTTAGCAGCATTTTTTATTACTGTAGAGACACTATTATTATCCAACTTGTCTTGAAAAGAGGTCTAGCTGTGCTTTGAAGCAGCAATGTGTGTCAACATTAATTGAGAATAAACTGCCAAAAACATTAGTTTAAAATAAACTCCCAAAGTAGATGTGGTATAAAATAGAATCTTTTCATTCTAAACATCAGTGCAGGATATAAACTGCTAGGAATAGTTTTCATTTTCATTTGAACTTTGCTGTTCAATATTGTGGACTTAGTTGTTTGGTTTTTTTTAAGTGAAATACAATAATCTTAAATAGGTTCAGGTAATTGTAATAAATACATTGTGATGTTAAACCCTGAACACTGTGTTTTTGTATTTACTACATGAAGATGCCCATTGCTCTTCAGGTGGGTGTTACAGTTCCTATTTGCTCAGCCATATGGTGCTGTTGGTGCTGGCGGTTGCTAATGCGGTTAATGACTGCAACATTGGAATGCAGTACCATTTTCCTGCTTGTCACAGCCAAATTTATAGTGGATGTTACCTTTGTTAGAAACAACTTAGCCTCTTTAATGATGGCTTGTACAAATATAGAAGATGATCGATTGTGATTTCAGAGTTCTAGTACATGTAGTATGTTAGCTGGGAACCAGAAGTGCTGATTAAGACCAGAAACATTTTGCACAATTATGTTTTGTCTTCTTATTAATCTGGTTTAATATTAATTTATAACCTGTGACTTGGATCATATAGCAGCTATGGATGAATTGTGTAGCAATTAAAGTCATCTTCATCATAATGTATAATTAAACTTTGCTCATAATGCTTGTCTCACAGCTGTACCTGAATTTATATTATGCATTGTTTATACAGTAAGCACCATGTTAGGTGTTCTCTGGTTAGGCTGTTCATACCCTGAAGACTTACTTACACAATTACACCTCTGTTTTTAACCTCTTGTTTGCTAATATTCACAGCTGTCACTCTACTCCTCTCCAGCTCGTGAGACTAAATATGTGGAGAATCCACAAACCCAATTGGAAGAGGGGGTTTCACATTTACGGCATGCTATGGAGCCATACACAGCCTGGTGTCAGGTATAATGGTTTTGTGTTGCATCTGGTAGTGGTTTGGTGGTAAGGGTCAAGCTGGGTTTTGGTTTTAGATGCATAATTAATAGACAACAGCAAAAAAAAAAAAAATTAGAAAAAAAATAATAGCTATACAAGCGTTCTTCCAAAGTGCTGCATGACTTAAAGTTTTCCACAATTCAGCTCATATTTACCCCCTTTTCGCATGTAAATTGCTTCTTTCTATTAATTTGCTGAATTAAACCTCTGCTTTTTCACATTTTCTGTCCCTCGAAAAAAATAACTAACTAAAGCTTAGAATTGCTTTCTGTAACACTTTTTAAGTGGTTAACTTCTGTAAGGTAGTTACAGGGAAGTAGTTATCAGGGAACAAAGTTACTTGAGAGGTTGATAATTAACTTCGTAAACTGAGAATCAGCTGCTGTTGCTGGAAGAGCTGATGTCTCCACAAACAAATCTTCCCCGTGGCTTTATTTTCTTTTTTCACAACAGGAAAAGCTTATTGTTTTGGAGTATCATTTCAGGTTAGCTTTCTGATAACGTTTGTAAAATGTTTTTTAAGGTAACATTACCTTTAAAATAAATTTCCTGTGCAGGGAGTATTACAAAGCTTTTCAAAGTGCCTTCAGTGATAACTAGATATTAGAAACTTTTGTCTTTTTGATAAAAAATGTTCAAGTACCTAAAATGTTAAGCACACAAACACTAATCATGCAGAGTCAAAGTAACCCTTGTGTAGCAGGCCTTAAGACTGGCTAGTAAAAGCACTTATTTAAGAACTTGTGCCCAAGCCCATAATTGATACCAACTGGGATTTGGGCTGATACAAAGTCAGAGTATCAGCTTCAAACTCATCACCTGAATATTTTGTTTTGTATAGTTCACTAGCTGCCTACAATTCCATTTCTGTGTGTAAATTTCACAGTTGCCAATTTGTTAGGGTTGTGCCCTTTAGTATGTTACTCGCATCTAAATCCATGTGTCTTTACATTGTATGTCCTTCACCCCTATCCCTTAGCTTTTCATGCTGTGCTGAACACATTCGGTGTAGAATTTATTTCTTAAAACAAAACAAAACAAAAAACAAACAAACAAACAAAAAAAACCACAAACAGCAGTAACTTCAGTCAGGGGGAAAAATGTCTAAAAGAGGCAGTGGTAACATTCCACTCCTATATCCTGAAAAGCTATATTCTGAAAGTTGATAGTATCACAAGATGTGGGATACCTGGGTTTCCCTCCAGAAGAGGGAAAACTCTCTAGTTGCTACTCAGTGGCAAACATGACCTGGGTCTTAACCCAAAAACTTCTTTTATATTTTTATTAGGTATCATGTTGATAATAAACAGTCGTTAAATACAAAACTAGTCTGTGGAGCATAGAGGATAACTAGGATCTTTGCAATCAAGATCTAGAGTTAGACCAGTGAGTTGTATCATGGCTTTCTTGCTCTCTCCTGACCCGGTGAATGGTGGCGCTTACTTCTGAAGCAAGGGCATCCTTGTCATCTGGTTGCCTCTTGACAGCTTTAGGTGATGCTCCGCTTTGCACAGTGGCTGTCCCGAATCCTCTTAAGCTGCAAATTGTTCTTCCTGTTCTATACAGACACTCAGGATGTTCAGATCAGGGTGTCCTTTTGGCCTAGGAGTTCTGTGTTTTGGTACTAACAATACCGAAACTGTTTTGCAGAAATATTCAGGGTTATTCAGTCCGGTTACATGTTTCTAAACTGTCATCATCAGCAGAAGCACTGACTTCAGTTTTGAAGGGGAAGGGGAATTTTCCACAGTTTAGTTAGAGCTCTGACCTCCTAAATGCATGGGTTCTGTTTGGTTGCCTGTGGTAACTGTAACTGGGAATGGGATTTGAGACAAGTTCAGTTTCCCCATTGGACTGATTGCAGGTAAGCCCTGAACACTGCATCTGTCTCGCTGGCCTGTTGTCTTCCTATTTACCTTATTTATTTTTGTCTCATAAGATGTGCTCTTCTGCTTACACACAACAAACCATTTCCTGGCAGTGGTTTACTGACTCATTTTATGAAGAGAGCATGCAACCTGTATAGGCTTGGGATCATCATGCTTGCTTGACCATAGTCAGAGATCATTTTGGTTTTTACCCTCCCCCTACCTATGCTGAAAAAAATAACATTTTAGTTGTCTCTGAGTTGACTTTTTCCCCCCACTGGCTTTTAATAAGACCAACACCTATTTAAGGCTCTGTTGTGTGTCACATGCTAATGCTTTTTTTTTTTTCCCCATCACATTTTTGTTAGGTCACTATTGGCAATGAGGAAATGAAAGTTCTTCTAAAGATGATATCCACGTGCAGTATCTCAGACAATTGTTTTTATTTCTTCACAGATGCAGCTCAAGTGATATTGCAAGACCATTCTTTTTAGTTTTGGGCATACACGTTGATGAATTTGTTCCCTAATCAATAGACAGTCTTACACTGTTTAACCTCTAAAGGATTATTATCAAAATAACAGTTAGCAAGATTGCTTTTATTCTTTTTTTCTAACCTGATAAAAACTGAGGTGAATTCTGCATGTGTATGTTATATCTGCATATCTGTTATATCAGCATATTTCTGCCCAATTGTTTTGGACAGTGTAGGGGCATCTCTTTTTCCAAGTCACTTTGGAAATGTGTTTTTGTTAGATACAGCTCCTTGGAAAGGGTAGTGTAGCACCTTGCCAAATGAGTCATGTACCCCCTGTGAAGAGCTAGGAATGAGTCTGTTGCAGTGTCGTACTTCCCTTCTTTGCATTAACTCAAGTATTTTTTGCAATGATTAAATAAACTGAGAAATCTGAGGAAATCCCAAAATTCAGTTACTTGTTCAGGAACTCAATAAAATATTGAAGCAGACTTCAGTGTTTTGAGGTATTATACTTGATTGCTGTCCAAACACTACTTTGAGAAAAGTATGTATGTTACAGAAAATGTAATGTTGAGCAAACGTAGTCCTGTAAGTGTACGGGGGAAGTGGGAATAAATTAACTTTGTTGAGATGGGTAAAATTGGAACTGCGAAGGTGTTCTGTTTTTCCTCAGTTCCTTCATTGTTTTTGTGTATTAGTATAAAACAACTCAGTATTATTTCTTCTTTTGACAGAAATAACTGCAGCCAGGTTTTACAGGCCCAAGCCTACAAATGCATTACCGTTAGCTTAACCTGGAGGCTATCTTAGGGACCCCAATTTTTTTTTTATTCCTCTTTTTTTTTTGGTCAGATCAGTGAAAATCTGCAGTTAATTTACTTAATTGGTATCCATTTACCCTTGTTTTCTTTTCTTTTTTTTTTAGGATCTTTATGCCAAAGCTAAGCCCCAATTAGAAAAAGCTGTTGAGCGTGGTAGAGGTAAATCAGTTTAGTTTTCTTAACTAGCTATTTAAAATGCAGGACTGTACTCTCTCTTCTATTAAAAGGGAATTTCATTATGCATCATTCTGTAAGTTTCCTTGTTCCATTTGAGACTATTTTTCTGCGCACTATATATCAAATTAAGTTTCCTTTCTAGATCATTGCTATTCTAAACAATTAAAATGTGAGGTCTGCATCTATCGCAGCCAATGCCATTTAAAATGACAGACAAGAAAAAGAAGGAAAAAGGTTCTGACAAATTATTCCCAGTCAAAACCAAGCATAATTTACTGGTATTTGTGTGACTCAGCCCAGTAACTAAATCATACTTCGTGTTGGTTTACTTCTTTGGATCTCCTAAGAATTTTGAATTAATTCAAAGTAATTTTTGTTGATTTCTGTTTTGAGAGCATCCTTTCATAGTTAAGCTCATTGGGACTGGATGATATTTAGACCTTATTTCAGATACTGCGCCTCTATATTCCTGAATTTAATACTCTTAGTCTTTTGAACTCCCCTAATGGAAGGTTTTCCACAGTTTACCATTCCCCCATCAGATTCCCATCTTGAAGTGAGCTTTGTTTTTGCTGTGTCTTTCCTTTGTTCTGTGGTTTGTTTTTTGTACAGTGTTTCACTGAAACTAATTCTTGTTAACACGTAAATGCAAGAATCCACTTTGCAAGGGTTTTTATCACTAATTTGAAAAAGATAAAATCAAGATGCAAAAGAGCAAAGCAAAACAGATGGCCCAGGAGCAAAGGCAAAATCTTCTGTGAAAATTGTTAAATACAATACAATGTTCAGTTTCATTCATGTGTCACTAGAGAAGATCTCAGAGGCTTTGAATTTTATGCCAGCAGATCTAAAATGTGCATGATAGTTAAACGTGTTTTGATAACTCTTTTATGTTTAGTAACAGTTGCCAGCATGTATTGATGATTTCTTACCATAAAAACACTTTCACATTACATTAATGCACTGTGTTCTGACTTCTTTTCAGAGGGCTTTGAATTTCTGCAAAATCCCCCTGATGGATTTTATCCAAGGCTTGGTGTGATAGGTTTTGCTGGAATTCTTGGATTATTTCTTGCTAGAGGTAAGTGGGAACCTTTTGAACTGCTTATGGTTTAATTTAGGATAAATCACTTCTTTTTTTTTTGTTGTTGTTGTCGTTGTTACTAATTCTTAAATGTGACACATGAGATCTGACTTAGCTGTACAAGCATGTTTCTACAGTGTTCCTCCAATTATACAGAAGGTATAATGTAAAAGATGTATAATAACCAGTAATTATTGTTTATGAATACTGTATTTGTTACTGGAATCTAGTCTTTGATCTTTCTCGATTCTAGATTATTATAACAAAAGTGGGAAAGGATTTTTTTAGCCTAAAAATCTTTTTAATTTATGAAGTTATTGATCACATATTACTGTAGAACACTACAGAGGAATAAATTATAGTGAAACACATGGTTCCTGAATGATGATGCATGTACAATTAGTTGTGCATTCAAGTTCCTTCAAAGTATTGTGTGTCCAGGCACAGGGCTCCTGCATATGGTGATATCTAGGAAAATACTTGTGAATCGTGGGTGTACTATAGATATATACACTTTTTGTGACATAGAAATGTGATACAGATAATTTCATAACACTGGCTGAAGAAAGTAATACGTTTATGCTTTCACAGAAATAAAAACTATTTTAAGAAGTGTTAATTATGAAGAATATTTTGTATTTGTAGTGAAATATTCTTAATACAGTGAAACAAAGTAACAAGAAGAATGCTTGTAATAAAGGAACTGTGAAGTTGCAGAACTTAAATACTAGAGAGGACTTGCTTGGGTTAAAAATACATCTTAGTGGTCTCCATATGTGTTGAAGAAAGTGTGTGCTTGGTATTCAGAAATGGAAAACATTCTGTGAATATATGCGTTCCTATATGCAATCCTGAAAATATTCAAAGCATGTTTTTCCTAGCATATGATTTTGTATGAAGATCAAGGTCTCTAAACGTCTCTTAACTTCTAACATTTGATATTCTTTCTCTTCAAAGTCCTATTTCTCAAGTTACGTGGTTATGACTGAAATCAGTTTCCAGCTTTTACGACTGCAGCAAAGTTATAGGGAAAAATAGCCATTTTAGGGATGAATCTGAATGATTAGAGAGTCGTAAATTTAACAAAAAATCCTTTATTATTTATTTATTTTATTATTTAAATATCTGAGCCGTGAACCTTTTAGGACTGAAGCCCTGCTCTGTAAATTTTTGTCTGGTTATAGTTCAAAATACCGTTATTTCAAGAAGTTATTCAGGCTGTAAGAGAAAACGCCTCTTATTTTTGGTGCTACAGAAAGTTAGAACCAAATTTTTTTCCTTGTTCTTTCTTTTTTTTCTACCCTTCCTCCCCTTCATCTTCCTCCCCTTTTCCTTTCTTGCTCTCACTTTAAAGGTTGTCCTCTCGGAAGATACAGATCAAATCTTCCAGGTCTAACCACAACACTTGAAGGTATTGCTGCTAGCTAGGGAGGAAGTACTGTATTTGGAGTAGAGTCATTGTGCTTGGTTTAAAATGCTGTTGAATGTAGTTAGTTCTAATTTTGGTGAGTAGCACTGGACAGATACGGGAGTATTCCTGAGCTTCCTTCTAATGGATGTCTCCAGCAGGTAGCAGGCTGATGGAAAACACTAAGATCTTCAACTATTACTTTTATTCCTAAAGTAATACTGTAGGCACATTCTGAAGCACTATCAATAAGGAAGATTTTCTTATTCTCAGGTATTACAACAAAAGCATAATTTTTCTGGCTGTAAAGAGACAAACTTGCCTTTTCTGTGCTTTCTTATAGCTAACTGGTACCAAGTTTCCTTTTCATGAGACAGAAACATCACTTTCTGAAAGTCTGAGTTCTTTACCATTCAGTTCCTCATCTCATTATGAGCATATGTTGCAGGAACACTTTGGATATACATTTTTGCTTCAAAGTCCATTCTCTCCCTATTAGCATATATGGCTTTGCATATAGAACAGGCTGTTCTTTGAGGAAGAGAAACACTTCATCCTGACCCCTGTATGTCTGCTCTGTGACCCCATTTCCCTTTTTTCTGCTTTACTGCTTGCTTTGCTCCTATACCGGCTCTCATCTATATCCCTTTTTTGCCTTGATAAACTGCAGGGTGCCCTGTAGCCAATTCCGTGATACAGTTTCACTGGACAGCCAGGATATGTAACCTGTGGCCAAGTGTAGTAAAGGATGAACTTTTTAGGCAGTCAGATCATTTTAGACTTGTATATAATTGAATAGCGAGTTCAAACTGATTGAAATATTCAAATTTTACCTGGGGATTGAGTAGTGGGAATACAGCATAATTAGCTGTTAAGTAGCAGTTGTGGAAGTACCAATACTTGTGAGTCAAAGTAATTTACAAACTTTGTAGTAGAACTTTTCTTGTTCTGCTTAATGTATTGAAAGAATGCTGACCTAAGCTTTCTTTGCCTCAGTTTTTCATTTTGGTTTAGAAAAGAGTATCAGTTGGTATAATTCTCTTAAATATTTCTGAACTGTGACTAAATGACTTCATTATTTAGTGCCAAAATAAATTATGTATAACTATAGAAAATATAGTTGTAAGGTAAATTGTCACTTTGGAAAGATGTTAATGATTTTGTAAAAAGGTCACTGATCAGCATAATAATGTTTATTATGAAACCAGCTAAGCTGTATCTAAAAAAAATATGCTAAGCTCTATATTAAAAAAAATAAAATCTCACTGCTTATAAGTAAAAGTTGAGTAGGGCCACTCAGTTGTCTCAGTTAACATATATTCTAACAACATATTTTTTGTTGTGAAACAGGCTCAAAAATAAAGAAGTTGGTGTATCCTGCAGGCTTCATGGGTATTGGTGCTTCCATGTATTATCCTCAGCAAGCAGTTGCTGTTGCAAAGGTCAGTGACTATACCTTTTTTTTTGGAAAAGTGTCTTTTATTTTGTTTGTTGCTTCAAATTAACTGGTAATCCATTTTCGTAAAAGTCCTGTCTGCGTGCTTGACACTTAACAAGATAAGATTTTTCATGAAAAAACATGTAGTCTAGACTGAGAGAAAGTTGGGTATTCCATTTCTTTTAGTAAGTTTGTTTTTAAAAATCTGCGCAGAATCTTCAGTGTGAGGTACATAATCTTCCTTCTGAATCTTGAACCTCAAGTAATAAAACATTAAATAATGCTTAGCATGTACAATTTGCATGTTCAGTTACAATACTGAGGATGCCTGAAATGTCTTGAGAGCAACGGGAATAAAAGGGCTTAAAGAAAAAAAATTAAAAGGAGATTCTACAGAGAAATCGTAGGAACAACATTTTGACATAAGCATCATTAATTAGTTTTTCTGGGGTTTATTGGGTAGTTTTAAGAAAGATTGTATGCCCGTTCTGGAATGGGGTGAGAATTGTGCTGCTTATTGGATGCCTTTCCTGTTGTTGTATTCATTGTTTCATGCATGTACATGTTGTGCTATCTTCCAGTTACAGCGCCTTTCTGTGAAAGAAAGAACTGAAGTGACCAGACAATTACTTAAAGGCTCTGATGTCATTTCATGTGACTTGCTGTCCCTGCACTCTTAACTGTGCTGACTGAGATTCTTCAGTTCCACACCAAATTCTTTTTCAAATCTGGCCTTTAACCACTTGAAGTGCACATACCTTAGCGTATCAAAAATACTTTTTATTTGGTGCTTTGATTAATTGGCTTACAGATGGCTTGTGTTTGATGCGGAGATGTCAGGAAGAAAACACAATGTTCTCAAGAACATATGGTGTTCTTTGAAACCTGAAAGGTTTGAAAGGCCTAGGGAGAATTAAAAATGCTGTGTTTGAACTTTTACAGCACAGCGATACCCTCATCTTGGAAGGAATTTGTTACTGATGCTTCCAGAATTCAGATGCTCTAAATAGAGATTGGCTTATCCTCGGGGAGTGAAAATTATACAACTGGCAGGGGAAAAAGAAAACATTAAAATTTAAGAAGTGTAGACATTTCTGTTGGGAAATTTGAAATTCTATTTGTCTTCTGAACAGTGAAGTGGGAAATGATTAAATGGTGATCAAACTGATGTTATTGTTTTTAAAGAAGCTTAATTCAGTCTTAACTATGGATTTGCTACTAACAGCTTCACAATGCCTTGTTTATTTTACCATAACTTTGAAGTGTATGATTGCACTTTGATCAATTCACGGTTCTTAGTTCAACCATAACAAAAAATCCAGTGAGAGACCCTGAGCCTGGAACTTGATTGGAGTGGGTTTAGCTTTGTTGACTTGGGCAGGGCAATAGATGCAAGAGTTTGGAAACTTCTGTGGAAAGAGTGAAATCTTAGATATTGTTTTGGTTCCTCTAACCTCACACATGCTTTTCTTTCTTTAAACAAGCAACATTTAAGCATACCACATCTTACTATCTACTATTTTTATGCCTTAATCTGGAATCAGAAATACTTTCTTCTCTAGTAATTATTTTGAAATGTTTAGTAGCATTTGAAAAAAAGACCTGTAAGCGTAAGAAAGATGTCTGCAGGACAAAGTTTATGTGCCGAGTTAATAGAACACTATAGGAAGTATTCTGGAACACACATTTTAAGGTTTTTTTAATTTGCTTTTTATATTTTTTCTTCTATATTTGATTACTTCACTGATTTTCATTTGCGATGGAATTGTTCCCTTCATTTGGTAAACTTTTGGATTTGGCCGTACTTTTTTCCTTCCCACCTTTATTAATCATTTACCATTGGAAATAAAAAAACACAGTACACTTGCAGTTGAGGTACAACATGTGATACATCTGTCTGGAAGAAATCTTTTTTTCTTTGGCTAAGATGTCGAAGTTGTTAACTGAAGTCATAGCAATAGAGCTCAGTGTTGGCCAAATGTAGTTTTCAGACATTGTTTCTCTAACTGGAGATGGAAGAAATGCAAGGACTAGGTGTTTTTTATTTTTATTTTTGATTTTTTTCCATCCTTTCATAATCATTCTAGCAAATCGCAAATTTGCAAGGGATTTATTTCATCACTGCTAGCATTACTTTCATTTGTATAACTTTGAACTGTCTGAATGGTCAGACTGTTTCTGTGGTAAGGGAACTGAATTTAATACTAATGTTTATTTTGTTGTAGTGGAACTTTAACTAGTGTTTTGGAACTGCACTGTGTTCCAGCTAATCATAATAAATTTCAAAATGTTTTGTATTAACTGTGGTTTATCTTCCATCTGGAAAACTTTCCCATTATGAAGTTACTTAAATCAGTCTCTCTATCATTAGAATTATTATTTTTTTTCCTTGGTATTAGAAGTTCCATAAAGCAGCATGTGTTTTATGCTTGCTTCTTGAAAAATAAAACCCCCCTAATACAGAAGTTTGTTTCTTTGACAACAAAATAAATTATATTTGTATTTCTTTTGAAAGTACAACTCTTCCCTTGTCCAGTTTAGTCTGTAAGGCATAAACAGCTGTTGTGACACAACTGAGAGCATGGCACAATTACAGGAACTAAGAATTGAAAAGAAAGAGTTGGGGTCGTGTAGCCCATGTTCGCTGCAGGATGAAAGGCATGTAAAATTGTGCTATTGACAACTTCGTTAGCAGTATAAATGTGGAAAAGACTGCAGATGCTCAATTTAGTTTCTTAGCATACAATTTTGGTAAAGAATTGCTGGCTATAATTCAGCTTGATAATCTTGATGTACAGCATACCAAATATTTGATATTATATACTTACTATCTTGAGTGGAATAGGAGACGGAAGCTTGTTTGTATGTATATTTGGTCTTAGGAACTGCTGATGCCACCACAGCAGTATCTAATATGGGTATTTGTGGCCTAAGGTCGTTTTCAAAATATTGCAGAGTCTGTGCTGAGAACTGCTGAATCTGACTTTTGAACTTGTTTGTTCACATTTTAGCATACAGACTTTCTTACAGTGTTGCACTGAACAGAGGTGGTATGTTAGCATGTGCTAATTTAACACAAGCAAGCTAGAAATTATCTTCCAGAAACTCAGAATTCCAGATGACTATATGGAAAAGCATGTCCCTCTTTGAAAGGAACTCTTTGTATTAGTGTTCAAATGAACGGTTTGTATTGTTCCTGTGCCTTTTACTTTTCCTCGTTGGTACTGTCACTCACAAGAACTGTAGTGGCAACTGCAGTACCTGACTGTTTCCTCTTAAACTGCTCCATGGGGAAGAGAGGTATATGAAATGCAAAAGGTATGAGATAAAATACACAACCTCCAGTGTCATGTTTGTGAGAGTAATCATCAGGTGGTTATCAAAAACATCTTGGATATGTTCCTGCTGACCCTGTAACTTGCAGCTTACAGTCTCCCTAGAACTGTATTTCTCAACCCCATGTGAACTGTGAACCTGTGCGTGGGTCCAGCCTCTTGGGGGGGGTGTGCATGGTGTTGGAGCAGTGGTTGACCAGAGCAAAACAAACTTTGAGGGTTGCCGTAACTTACGATGCAGCCACTTTGCTCCAGCAATGTGAAGGGCCAGTTTCTCATTTAGGATAATTCATACTTGCCTTGATCATATGACTTCTATAATTAGAATATATTTATATTGTACTGTTAAGATTGAGCGTGTTTTTAAGCAGGAACACAAGATGGCTTATGGATACCTGTTGTTTCTCATTTTATGTTGATAGCCGTGCCCTCAATGACATTGCAGACCAAAACAAAAATCAAAAACAAACAAAAAAAAACACCAGCCTTCATTTGTTCATTTTTGTTTGTTTGTAGTAGTTACTTTCCAGTCCTGGTAGCTTTGCACTGCTTGTACTACTTGTTAGCGTTTCTCTTTTGCTAGCACTATCCTTCCAGCTGAGCCATAGGTTTTCAGAACTTGTTAGCTGAAGTACTGGAGAGTGAACACTCCTGAATACTGTACAAGAAAATAAATATTTATAACTGTAATGCCTGATTTTGGAGGTTTAACACATTCATTTCCAATGCAGTTGGTGTGCCTTTTGTCTGATGACCTTTATCACCTTCAAATATAGGAAAAACTCAGTGCATCACACAAACTCATTTAAAATCAAAAGACAATTATAATTGTCAAAGGCGGTTACAACTATGGTTGCTCTTGGTATTGAAAACATCCTACAGTTTGGATTTAGTTGTGACTCAGAAAAGTAGTTGCTGATTTGGGTTTGGGTTTCTGGTTTGTATTGTTTTAATTCTAAATACGTTCATTATTAAATAGCATCTTTAGTAAAGTGTGTGCAGATATGGCTGACTGTTGAGATCATCTGAGTTTCTCTATGACATGACACAGATTAAGGAACAAGGGATTTGTTGCTGAGATGTTGATGTCAGTTGCCTTGCAATGTGAATGTGTGATTTTAGTGTAGTAGTAGAAGGTCACACTGATGCTGCATAAAGCCTTTGGGCTTTGAATGCAACAATCTTGTGCATTTGTGGACATAAGCTCATCTAATATATATCTAAAATCCTTACTGATCTCAGTAGAGTTTTAACTGCTATCTGAAAATCACTCCACGATCTTTAATCTACTGCAAACTAGGTGTCCTTGTATGCAGTTTGTAAATGGGCAGGTTTGTATTTGCGCTCTACCTAAAATCTAACGCAGCACTGAAAGTCATGATACAAAGCTAGAGGTCTCAGCGTGGTTTGAAAACGTGTTGTGTGAGCTGCAGTACACAAAGGTGGTAACGTGACTTGCCCAGAAGTACATCTGTTATGGTGGTGGTGCACAACTGGTGTAGTTAATTTTTGTTCAGACAAAGGGAAGTGGTTCTTCACATTATGTGTGCCAAGTGGTAAAATTCCTCAGCACGTGATGTTTTGGATCCAAAAAAGTTGTTTTGGATCTAAAAAAAGTTATGCAGTGCTTATTAGGAGACAAGATGAGTTCATAGGAGAGAAATTCACTGGGCATGGTTATACATATAGAAATCGCCTCTGGCTAAGGAAATCTATGAGCAGCAAATTGTTGGAGACTGGAAGAAACGTAAGGAGAAGAAACACTTGCCCTGTTCTTGTAGTTTTCCGGCTTTGTCCTCTCTTGGAGATAGGGTGATAGCTTCTCATTTCTTGATACCATTTTTTTTTTTTAGTTTAATGTCTGTCTGTTTAATGTCTGTTGAGAAAATTGTCCCTTTTTATTTCCATTTTTTTTTGGTAAGAAAACATATTAATTTGAAAGTTAAGCCTTCAGACTGACTTGAGTCTGGAGCTCTAAAACCCTAATGCTCTTAAGTGTTAAGATGCTATGGATCGACGAATGCTATGAATATTATGGTTGCATATGATGCAAAGGGGCAGGAGATACTCTTGTATTAGACTTAGGGACTTTTCCCGTTATAAAATTATCTGTTGGTGTAAGATAGCAAACGTTGTCTTTCTTATGTCTTCGGTTTTGAAGTTTGACAGCTGCTTATTTATTATAGCCATCTATCCGCAAATCATGTCTTTCTTCTAAATTGCAAATAAAAAGAAACAAAGGAGTACTTCTGTTGTTCTGTCACAACAGTGAAAACTGTAAAACCGCAAACTAGTGACAAACTAAGTAGGGATATTTTGTCTTTAAAGCAGGTTTGGTCAAATTAAGAAACAATTTGCATATGTTAAATCTATTGAACATAGAATGCTAAGACTGTAAAATCCAGAATTGTTTCCATGCAGCATTATCCCAATCTTTTATACAGATATATTTCATGTAGTCTTCAAACAGTTTTTTTAGTAGATTGGCTTTTCTTATTCCTTATGTGTCACGTTGAGCTTAAGTGGGAAGATGTTACGGATCTTGGATTCTGAGATTTCTTCCACATGAACAATCTTCCTCGGATTATTAAATTCATGCTTTGTAATTATTTTGTTTCAAAGGTTGCTGGTACACAGGTGTATGACTGGAGTCTTCAGGGATATATTGCCGTAGAATCTCTTTGGAAGGATAATGCTAAGAAGAAGAAATCTGGGAAAAAAGATGATAAGGTAAGAAGTCGGAGGAACTTGATTTCTGGATTAGGAGAAAATATGGAAGAATACCAATAAGCACCAAGTTTCTTTTGAATCAGCTTTGAATCTGTGTCCCAGTGCAGTACTGAGTGCAGTCATTGCTGAAAGTTTCTGCTTTCCAGATACCCATTTGTTAAACATTGTTCTAACAGTCAGGTTAACATTCACATAGTCAATTTATTAGTTAGAACAGACAATAAAGATGAACGTTATCGTACAAGTTGCTTTTTTTTTTTTTTTCAGTCTGACATTACTTTCTTGCCTTTTTGAATGCTAAATTGATACTTTGCCTGTAGAGGTGGTCAAATATCATATACAACAGCAATGAATCGAAGGATTTTAGGGTTGTTTATCTATAGTTGTTTACTTCTATAAAATGCTACGTGTTGTGACTCGATAGTAATGTCTAGCGGAGCAGAATGCAGTGTCATAATTATGCTAGAGCAACTATTCATAAAACTGTAAGGAAAAAAGATTCTATTTTGCTGCTTTTAATGAATTATGAATTTCACTTTCTACAAAATACTAGCAAGTTTCAATATTAGTGCACTATGATCGGTTAAGGATACTTGCTGAAGGTTAGCATTGACTTGTGAAGACATGTTTTAATGTGCATTAAAAATGAACTTGCTTTAATGAACATTATACTATATAATGTCTAGGTCATAATTTATAACTTGCCTGAAGCTTCTGCAGTTAATTGTCTTAATGATGTTTTGTTTTTTTATCTGCTAGACATTTCTATTATCCCACAGGAACAAGCTGTCTCAATAGTTGTACCTCTCTGATACAGATAAACAAACTGACTTCTAAGAAATATATGTAGATGGCTCAGTGAATTGGAGTATAAAAGGCTGAAGAATTGTGTGAGTTGATAAAATATATTTGAGGGAGAGCCAGTAAGGTTTTCAGGGAATTTTTTAACTGAAGAAATAAAAATTCAGAAGTGTAACGTAAAGTTTCAGTGGTTTTAAATCCACTGCTAGACTTGTTGTATCTTTAATTCCTGATTTCTAAGCAAAAAGCTTGTTCTAAGCTGCTTCTGTTGATAAAAATTGCTGCCCTAGCAGCAGGCTGCTTCCCATCTCTTACTTTAGTTGTTTAAGGCAGCAAAGCAGAACTAAAAGGTGTTTTGAAAACAACTCTGAACCAGCAGAAAGCCTTGGTGTTTCACTATGGACCTTGTGATTGAGCCCTAGCTCAGAACTGGTAACAGCTCATCCTAGGTTGTCAGTGGTGTGTGGCTTTAATGGTGCTGTTCTGGGTTGTTGGAAACCAGAAGTCCTGTCTGACCAGAACAAGGTATTTGCAACCCAGAGGTCTAAGAAATGAGAAGGGTAGCCACTGAGGGGGAGATGCTTTGGAGAGGCAATTGCACTTGAGGTTGCAGGTATGGAACTGAGTTCTCTGGGTGGGTCTGGGTGTGGGAATAGTTCCAGACAAACAGGGTTGGAGAAATGCTCACATGTCCTATCAGATGCTGATCCTTTTGAGAATGGTCACCAGTTGAACACTGGTGGAGACCTTCATCAGTGGATACTCACCCTGTATTGGCCCCTGGACACTTGAGTAAATGTACTTGTGTAACTCTTTGAATAAACAAAGCTTAGTCAATCATATTGTACCTTTCGTAAAACCTAGGCTGTCAAAAAATGCATCAAAAAAATAAGCAACATTAAAATATTTCAGAAAGACAAACTGACAGCATTAGTAAGGTTTAGCTGAGCTTTTTATTTTATTGTGTCCTAGGCTTTCAAAAGGAAACACATGGTTGTTATTGGAAGGCGAAAACTTTTGAAGCTTTTATCTTATTATAAGGTTTATTCAAGCACTTGCTACCTCAGCAGAAAAACAAAGGGCATGTGAAATTGGAGAGACCACTAAGTAAACACAGCTCTTTCTCTTCCTCCTTGCAGAGTCTTTAAATCACACCCTTTAGATGCCAAAATGTTATTTGGACAAAAAAATGAAATCCCGTTGAACAATTTCCTTTTAAAGTTCATCTAACTGATCAGATGTTACTGTTAACTGTTGCCAGTTAACTTGGTGAATTAGGCAAGAGAAAAAAGAAAAATGTGACTAAAATGAAGAAGCAAGATGAATTGGATGGAATTTCCTGCATTTCAGAAGTTCAGTGATTGCTTACCACTGAAGTATGCAGCCTCTTTTTTATTATTATTATTTTTTTTTTTAGTTCTCTGAAGTTGTTAAAGAGAGGCTGTTGTCTCTATGCCTTCTAGAGAAGCCAAACAGCAGTTCAGAAGTTGGTGGAGTGAAAAGTGTTTCTGATGGGAGAAGTCTGCTGTGAAACTTCCTTTGGTCTGAGTTTGTGAAACAGTACGAAATATGTGGTTGAGAAGGTGTTTTGGTTTTGCAGGGGAAGGGAGAGGGAGATTTTGCTTTTTTGTTTGTTTTATTAAAGACCGTGCAGTACTGTTCTGTCAGGATGTGGTCAGTCACACTTAATAATGAAAGCCTCTACTTTTTTTGTATGTACAAGCATCAGCATGCCACTGCAGTGCAGAGAGGAAGTCTACCCAAGAAACACATTTTCAGTCTATCTCTAATGCTGTGTTATACTAGTACAAAAAAAAAGTACTTTTGGTTCATACAGCTGATAAGATTCAGCTAATCAGCATCAACTATTCCAGCAAAAGGATTTTGGTTACTGTGTTTTTATTGGAGCTTTTACTGGTATAGAAATGCCAAGGAAGAAAAATAAATACTTCTAACTCTCATGTACTAAAGTTGGCAAAGTTTTCTGGGACAAGTTCTACCCTAATTTTCTACCCTAATCTGGGACAAGTTCTGCCCTAATTTGGCAGCCTGGTGAAAGAATCATATTGGTTTTGTATATTTGTTCCTTATTGCCATAGTACGCACCTAGATTTCTTTCCTAGTAAAGGCAAATACAAATGTTCCTCTTGAGTTGTCGATACGGCTGTTGTAACCCATTTCATGAAACCATGCCAGGGCAAAAGATGTTATTTTTTGGTTTTGTGTCATTTGCTCTAGCATTTGCCTGTTACTACACAAAGGATCCCTGCAAATAGTCAAACAATATATGGGTGGCTCTTCTTGGCTCGTGATAATTTGTTACGCTGCTCATAATTTGTTTGATAGTCATAGGTACCACAGCTGCAAATAACTTCATGTTTGTGCAGCAGTGGGTCATTAAAATAGATGCAGTGTGTTAATTTTCTGAAGGTTTTATGAGGTAAAAAGCTATGCCAAACTGAGGTCATCATCAACTCCAATCTAAGTTCTGCCAAGAAAGATGAATTCCTGGATCTTCTGCTGCAACATTTTGAAACACTGGCTGGAGTCCCTCCATCCAGCAAGTCAGTCTGTAAAGTTGTGAATACACTATTTACAGTATAGACTTCTGGTATCCTGAAGCCAGCTCGTTGTGGGAAGTAGTTGTCAGGATGAAAGCTCTCTGGTAAAACTATGCAGGTATCATAAGTGACAATCTGTGTCCACATTTTTTATTTACAGAAGGATGAGACATTTTCCTAATAAGGGATGGCAGGAATAGTTATTTAGCTTCTGTATACATTACCTTGATATGAAGTGGACAACTTTACTACTTCTTCTTCCCAAAATAGAAGATGGTATAAGAAATGTAGCCGGCTTGTTGATAGGCCAGGTGTATTTTATGGGCTTTGTCTTCTGAAAATTTTTTGCTTACCTGAGTCATATTTGCACCCAAGAAATAATTCCACAAAAATCAGTGGAATTACTGTTAAAATTAATATTGCCAGGTTGTGAGTCTTCAGGAAAAAGCGATAGTGGAGTAGAAGATACGTCCTTCAAACCTTATTTATGCTAGTTTGCAAAATTTATAAAGAATCATATCTATGCCTTTGAACAGTTTTTAAGAATGATGTCTAGTGTTCGAAACACTTCTGAGTAGTCTCAGGCAGCATCAAACTTTCATTACAGGGGTTTCACAATTATGAAGGCTCATACCCTGCAGTGACTTCTTTGTGAATAACTGTTTCCTCTGGCCCATGATGTTATGCAAGATCTTTCTCTGCGCTTTTTTTCTTCTACCTTTGCCTTTTAGTGCTAGCTGAAACTGTTAAGCCAGAGAATTGCAGCTTCTTCCCCTCCGCCCCCCCAGGCTCTCTGTTTAATTCTTGCTGCGTTTGTCAGCTTTAATACCTGTTCTTAGGTCAGAGGGCTGGACTGACCATAGCAGCTGGAAGACTTTTGTGCAGCAACATAACTGTAAGGACTGTAGTTTTATGTACAACAGATTATCGTTTGTTTACAGAAAACTGCTTTGGCATCAGTATTTCAGAGCCATGGTTTAATACAGATGACTTGTAAGTTATTTGTTTGTCAGTCAGCTCATTTGATGATTATTGTCGAGAAATGCAGCCTTTCTGCCCTTCCTCTTCTGCCTCTGGTCTCTACGCTTCTGTCGTTCATGCTGTACTGTAGGGTTGTTCGCTCAGTGGTTTCGTCTTCAAGTGACAAAGGCTTGTGTTCTGATACCAGCTCGCTTAGACCCAGGTTTTGCTCCAGCCAGTGAGCTAAAACATAGTGAAACACACAGAAATAGCATTCTCTTCAGTCAGTCAGTTCTCACTTTCTCTTCTTTACACTAATCAAAGTGTTTAGCTGTATTTTCAGCTATTTTGGATTCTTCCTCTTGCCATGACACTGAACAGGCACACATTGGCAGAACAGTGCTAGAGCTCTACAAACATCCCCTTTTTCAGTCCCTGTTCACTTCTTTGTGTGCTCTTCCCCACTTCCTTCCAATGAGTAGTAAGATCTCGCAGAAGACTGCTGCTTACTGTATTTCTTCCCTTGTTGCCTGCCACTTGGTTGTTTAAACAACTTCAGAAATTGAAAGAAGCTCTTACAGCTTATTGTTTGGTTTTCATTCCTGATCTGTTGGTAGAAACCATCTGTGATTTACCAATACTCCCTGCGTATACATAACGTAAGTACTTAAGTATGTGTGTATGTACGCACGCTTAGTTAAGCACAGCTGCTTGGGTGTTTTATTAAGTGTCAGCTGGTGACAGAGTGCTTCCAAGTGCAAAGACTGCTCAGCTTCGGTGGGCTTGGTTCCTGTACTTGCCTTAAGGAAATGATGAAAGTGGAAGTTGTGGTGTCGGTGTCTTGACTGGATGGCTTTACTGTGAACATCATAAACTGTGATCGCAGCAAACCTAAACTGTGTTTTGAGTATCTTGTAAAATAAAACATGAGCGGATGATAAATTTAAGTGTATAAGTGGTGGGAAAGGAAGAATCCACCCTACATAAAGTTGTGCTTTTTAGAGCAACTTGAAACATGGTAACATTTTAAAGTGCTCCATATTTCTAAGAGTAAATTTCAAGCTCAGCAAAAATCACAAAACTGAGAACATGTTGTTGTTGATTGACTAGGAGATGATGAATAAGGTTAAACAGTGCTGTTATCTTTATTCTAAGCAATACATTGCAAACAAGAGACAGAAGAAAGGGTAAATTATTAATCTTTGTGCTTTGTTTCTACTCTTGTAACTGTTGTTCTGTTCTGGTGGCCAGACTCTACCTTTTAGGAGTTTTCCATAAACATAAGAGACATGTGTGCCTCTTTAGTTATAATTCCCGTGGTTAGGTGCCACTGTAAAGGGGCCCAGCCATCTGCTTGCTTCCTTGCAGAGGGAGCAACAGAAACTGACTTTTGCATTGAAGTAGGATGTAATGTGAGGAGAAAGCCAGCATTTTTGTTTGGTTGGTTTCTTAATTAGACTAAGTTCCTTTTGGACTTTTTTCTTCATACGTAAGTAAAATTTGGATAGAAATAATTTTTTTTTTTTTAAGTTTTGTTTAAAGTTTAGGTCTCAATTCATGTCTGTTAGACACAGTGAGCTAAGCTGACTTTTTTTAATCACTTAAGTATTAAAGCTTTATAAAGAACATCGCGTACAGTCCCCTTAATTCCAGTATTACCTTGGATATCAAATAATGATTTTTTTTAATCCTGTGGAATCCCAGCACCTTGAAGACTTTAGGAGTGTGTCACGGAGATCTGTTACCAGTCACCGTTGAGCTGAAGCTCGCAGTTGTGTAAGAATGCAAAACATTTCCACCCCTGCTGAGGGGTACAGCTCTGACGCGCGAACTCTGTCCACCCAGACACGTTACGAGGTGGCTGCGTGTCCAGCAGAAAGTAGAAGGACCGTGTCTTGAGCATGTGCCTGCTTCTAACAATGAGAATGCCATGGAGGAGGCGGTCTTTCGGGTCATTGATCTAAACATGTTTTTTGCTCCTGATTTGTTTTGGGTGTGACTGGAGGACTTTGACACTTAGGAAAATTAGGTGTGTTTGCTACCTTTGCCACCTCAAAGGACTTCTTTTTTTGGCTACCCATATTACTGCTTTATCGGTCTCGCTCGCTCTTTGTTGATGTAGTGGGCACATACAGCAAATGGAGTTAAAAGACCTTCTTAAATGATAATTGAGCTAATGAGTTTGTGTGTAAGGATAGGCTGCTTAGCAGCGGGCTGATTTGAGCCTAGAACTCAGGCTGATAGATCAGCAAAGACAAGCCCTGTGATGAGACCTACCAGTCTCACAGATACAAAGGAACTGAGCAAAACCCCTATTTTCCCATAGGTTTTATTGCTAGTTGTCTTGGTCTGTTTTGTTTTGTTTTGTTAGGATGAAATAAATACCTTACCTAGGTGGTGGTATTTTTTTTTTCCCCACAAATCAAGACAAGCAAGTGGAAGAACACAGAGCCCTCTGTGAACAGCATATTTTTAGTTCATTTGTTCAGAAATGAGTAATCCCTGAGATGAGGCATCATGAGTCAGACTGTTCATTGTGAGTTATAAAATGTCGTAATTTGTAAGTTCCTGTACCGGGAGGATTATGGAGTAGGTCATTGCTTTGAAATGGGTGTGCTTTGTGGATGTGATTTCATTAGCTATGAAACACCCAGGATAGTGATCAAAAGAATTTATTTTTTTTAAGCAGGGGTTAGCTTTTTAAGATCTTGCTAGACATATTTTGAATAAGAACTTCAAGTATTATCTCCATAATCAAATGTTGGTGTATTGGGTCCATATCTCCAGCACAGCATATACTGGTCTCGTATATATGTATATATGGCATATATATACCATACCATATATATATACACACCATATGACCATATATATATAGTCTCATAGACTCAGTGCCTTTACATAGTGCTTAATGTGTAGTGGAGTGTAAATTCAAACCATCCTGTGTTTTTGTTTGTTTGTTTTCCAATCTCTTCTGCATTCTTTTGGTATATTTTCCATCACATTTATTTAAGGCATATTGGTAAAAATCTGCTTTTTAGAATAAAAAGAAAGCATAACTTAATTTTCATGTTTCAAATATAACAATAATTGAGGTTGTGTGTAACCTCCAATCATTTCATCCATCCCCATGTTCAAAGCAGAGCCAGCTTTGAAGATAGATGTGGTGGCTCAGGTTTTGTCCAATTAAATCTCCAAGGGTGGAGATTCACCAGCCTCTCTGGGTGACCTGCTCCTGTGTGTGATCAGCACAGTGATATTTTTTTTCCTTATATCTAGCAAAAATTTGCATACTGCAACTGTGTTCTGCTGTGAACCTCTGAGAAGAGGCTGGCTCTTCCAAATATGCAAATATTCATTAAGGGTGGATAGCAATTAGATTCCCCCTTTGTCTGGTCTTCTCCAGGCTGAACAGACCCAGGTCTCTGTCCCGTGTGTCACGTGCTTCAGTCCCCCAGCCGTGTGTGTGGCCCTTTAAGTATTTTCTTTATTGATATCTATTTGAAACCATAATGAAGAGAGTGTTTGTTATAGCATACTTGGCAAATAGATAGACCAGATGCTCTAACAAGCCTCTCTTCATTCTTTGATTTCTATAATTTATTTCAGAGAAAGTGTAAGGACAGTCTTTCAAAGGATATGTGCTGAAAGAGGCCTATTGTATAAATCCACACAAATTCAAAGAATGCAAAATAGCAACCACTCTGTGGGAATTCATCCCCTCTTATTAACGCAGGCAAAAATGAGTCAATTAAAGCATTTCTGTTGAACTACTTGTTCTTTCAAATCCTTTAATTGCTAAGCTAACTACAGGAAGACTGAAATCCTAGGAGCAGTTTGAGAGATCATTTTTGGGGTATATCATAATGAATTAGCCTCATCAACCACTTGATTTTGCAAAAGTTTTTGTTTCATCTTTTTAAAAGGTCTTCTGTTGTAGCAAAAATATTAATCGTGATTGTTTTTGCCACCTCAAGGGTGATGCAGAGGGTGACAAGCCCCAGGACATCCGTGCTGCTTCAAATGAAGAGCGAGCCCTGAAGTAGAACACCAAATCACTCGCCATCAAACAGGTAAAGGCTAAAGGCTGCTAATAGCTGCAGCAGCAAAATAACCTGGAAAAGCTGAACATCAGGTTTGACTTGTAGTTATCTTCTTCGTATTGATGGAATGGGGAAGAGAGGTAACAATTTCTATTTTATTGTTATTAAACTTCAAGTTTGTCCAGAATATGCATTCTTCTTAATAGTGCTTAAGTTAAATGATCTAAATTCTTCTTTAGAGCATAGAAAGTAAATGTAAATGTGTCCTCTATGGGTTATGAATTCTTTTAACAAGGCCTTTTTAATATGTTGTTAGTTTGTTTTTTTTCTTCTTCTCTTCCCATTTCTGGCTCCTGTAGCAAAAATCTCTTTGCTGTCTTTGTCACAGCTGTACAGATGTGAAGGAGGGGAGAGGAACCTCTTCCCTACTCTTATATTTTCTCTGAAGTTTTGTCAGTGTCAGGGTACAGCCGCATTTTACAGCTAGTAACAGTCCATGGTGTGCCTGACCTTTTGTGTTGATGCGCCTCACTAACGAGAGGTGCTTCATCAGTTGGGAACCAGTGATGGAGGAAAAGGAGGCAGTGTTTCCCAGTTCTCCGAGACAGAAACTAGAGCTGAGGCTCCAGTTCTGGTCTGACTTTGCTACTTGGTTGCTTTCTAAACTCAAGCAAGTCCTGTGATTGTTAAGGAAAATAAGAAAACAAAACAAAACTCTTCTAACTTCTAAAAGTAGTTCTAATTTGTCAGACAAAAATATCTGTGTGTCTGAGGCTTATCACAAATGGTAATGTAATTGGAGAACATTTAGGACAAAACATCAGATTATTATCTTCTCAGAGAGCAAACATTAAGGATATCTTTTCTGAACATGTTTTGTAGTTGCTTGTTTTTGTCCTATATTACTTTCATGTTATGCTAAGAATTATTTTTCATCAGAAAATGATTCTAGCGTTGTAGAGACTTCTTTGGGCTTTGTTCAGAGTTCCATTTACCAGTAAAATTATTTTTTCCCTAACTGACAACTGTGTAAGTAGAGTCCAAATTTAGGAAACTGCACCAATTTTTTCTTCCATGCGTCACCACCAGTCATGAATGTTATGCAGATGTGATGGAGTGCACACATCTGCTGAGCAGCAGCATTCTACCATTACACAGCCAGCTTTAACAGCAAAACTAGTTTCTAATGTTGTTTCCATTCATGAATTTTAATTGCTATGGCTAGTTCTCATAAGGGGAAAGGTATTTGAGTGGCTGATTTACTGAGTACCTTAGTTTTCCCTTCAGATATAGGAATTAGTTTTCCTTCAGAAAACTAAAAGTCTCTAAATGTGTTTTGCTAGTATTTTATACAATAACCACATAAGATTAAAAAAAAAAAAAAAAAGACATGAAATAGGAAGAACAGTCTTGTTTTGAGTAAAGATATTCAGGAAAACCAAGTGGGAGGAAAGCTTCTCTGAAATTCACTAAAATATTGTGCTGCTGGTGAGTTAGGATAGAGCTACTAAATAATTAAAAAGCCAGGAAAATTTGAAATTTTCTTTATGTGGGACACTGTACAAACACTGAGGTTCAATACAAACAGAAACCCACAAATAGCTTTTATTTTCTTTCAGCATTTCTTACTACATGAACATAAATTTTGAGGAATGCTTTTTAGTGGCTGCTGTCTCAGATGCTGTTGTCTTTCTTTTTAAGGAGTTAAGATTACTCAGATGTTAAAAGCATCTGGGTGCTGCTGACTTTGAAATCTACTTGCTTTGCCCCGTGTTGTTTCTGGAGGAGATACATAAACACAGCCACTAGATTTTTGACCTAGAACAACCGGATGGTGAAAAGTTCAATTCCGTATCAGTTTCCATCTGTTCTGTGGGGGTGGCGATTCGTGCCTTCTGCCTGAAATCAAACCTAGTTATTTAACTCCACACGCAAGTCCAGATGTTTTGTTGGATTTGAGTGATCCCAAAGGTTGGGCCACTGCTGTGATCTGTGAAAAGACGTGTTTGTTTATTCTGCATGAGATCAGTCATGAAAGTCTCACTGTATTTTAAACCGTTGTCAATGCTCCTAGTTGAATCTGGTTACTAAAATAAACACTCTTGCACTTTCCTCATAAGGATTTGCCCCAGCGTGGTTCCTTGAATTGTGCTTGGCTGACAATTCACAGAATCGGTTTTTCTTGGAAGCAGCAACATATTTCTCCATTCCAAAAAATGGCAGCACTGCACTTCCTTCAGTGCATGTTTGTAGTTAATAATTATATGTAAACTACGGCTCAAGCTACATCCCTTCATGGGAGAAGCAAGTTTTAATTTTACCCAGCTGTTGTGCTGAAGAGTTTCTTGAAAGTGACACCAGCTTGTGTTTTTCCATGGCATATGTCACTTTCACCCTGTTCAAGTTTTATTTTTATCTAATTCCATTTGTTCCCATTAAATTACCCTAGATTTATACAGAGCAAGTGAGATTACATAAATGCACTTGATGGGAATTAAAAAGAATTCCATTTGAGAAAGTTGATTTATTACAAAAGACTCCAGTTGGGGTTTTGTTGCTATGAAGTGTTCTTTCTCTTCTCTATTTCTATACAGCTCAGCTATAGGAATCAAATTCTCTAGAGCAGAGATAATCATTAGTGATATACTGTCAATAATATGAATATTGAAATCTCTATACTAGAATTAAATTTGCACCGAGAGTGTTCCTGAAATAGAGTTTGATCAACCTGCAATGTCAAAGCAAAAAGTTATAGTTGCACTTCAACAATGGAAAGAAAAGGCCTATCGTATCATAATTCTGCTTTCTCCCTCCCTTTCCCCTTTATCCTCTGTTCCCCCGTCCCCCCCCTTTTTTTTTTTTTTTTCTTTAGGTGAATAAAAATACAGATGCAAGCAACAATTTCCCAAGAAAAAGAGGAAAACCATCTGAATCCATTTTGATTTTGAATGTGACTAATCTGCCTTCCCTCTCAGGAAAGATTGAGAGTGTGCTGCTTGGGCTTCTGGGATGGAATCCGTGAAAGGACATTACGTTTGGGTCAGTCTCGATACCCAAATCCTCAGTTCTGCGGTGGGACTCAAGTTTGCCGTGCTTGTCCCATTGCAGGAGCGGCATTGCAAGTAGCAAGTCTCAAAATTCTTCGGTCTTGTTATTATTTATATGTAAAATAAAAATCCAGTTGCATAAAACGGTCATGATTTCTTTTCCTCTTCTCGTCTTCTTTAAACTCATGTGTGTGACCTTTATCCTATGTATGAAAGGCTCTTGAGATGTTGTTGACAATGCCTCTGTTTTTAACAGTGAGGAAAAGGTTAAAGTAGCACGATGTTTTGGTTAATGTTAGCTCATAGAATTATGAATGAGAACAATTACAATGAATCTTGTGTTTTGTCTGAGGCTCCCCCTCCTTTCTATACAAATCGTCTGCCTCATCAGTGCCAGTGGAGGTATATAATGAAGCATCTGTGAGCTCCTGTCTGGTGGATGGATGGGAATGGAGCTGTTACCGTTTGTTCTTGTTTTTGCTTGAATGCACAGCTCGATGGGAATCAGAACGTGGCAGTGGTGGGAACCAGCTATAGAATAACTTGGCTGTTTCCTCATTCCTGGCTAGGGGAGGGGAGAAAAAGCGAGGCGAAGGGAAATATAAAAGGATTTCCAGCATTTTGAAATCTTTGCACAATAAAGCCCTTTCATCATTTGTGGCTATTTCCACTAATCTGTCTTGGTGATGCTTCAGAAGATACTGTAATCCAGGTTAATTGTGCTGCTGCACACGTTACTGTAATCCAAGTAGCTCAGAACTTCTGAAGCTCTGTTGGTGAGACTTAAATGTTCCTAAATTAATCATTAATGAATACGAGGAAAGTGGGAAGGTTGGAACTTAGACGAGTGCTGGTACGATACATAGGTTATCTGAAAGGAGCAGGCAAGAAAATACAAAGTGAATTGGATTTAAAACATTTGCAAACATCTTTGTTGTTGCTTGGTTGGGTATTCTGGCTGGGCATATTCCACAAACTTGTAGAGAAAAACGAATCTTGGCAATGCAAACAACAGTCTGTGTGGGCATTATAAAACAGGCGGGTTCTTTAATGCAGGCATAAGGCACGGAGTCGCCTCAAGCAGAAAAGCAGTATCTCGCAACGTGTTCGGTGCTTGTTTTTGTGAATCCTTCAGGCTGGGGAAGATGGGATGTTGATTTAGCAGAGGGAGCTGAAGCCTTGCTTGATTTTGCTGGTGTAGTTTCAAAGAGGCTTGGGAGGATCAAAGTAGTGTTTTTGTCAGTAGTGGAAAGGAACCTGGGCAAACATCAGTTGAGCTAGAACTGCTGTTACACCACTCTTGCAAGACAAGCATAGGTTTCTTGCTTCCCTTACAGACAGACCTTCCCTTATGCGTTCTCAAATCCTAAAGAAAATGAGCTACCACCAAGTTAGGAATACAAATTTAGATACCTGTGTTCTGTTCAGTAATACTCAGCGTATGCCACGTTGGCATTTAAGAAGATAATTACCTGGTAATTCGGGTGTTCTGACCCCCCTAGACTCCACCAACCTGTGCTTTCTCCTCATTCTCCTTCTGATGCAGTTATTGCCTGTTTTGGTTTTCTGCTACCTGTGAGAGAAAAATGAAAGTCATTGTGTCATCTGCTGCATTAACTAAAACAGAACAGCTTTTAATCTTTATATACGAATGTGTGGGTGCGTTTCAAAAATCCTGGGTTAACTAAGAATCACTTGAATCAAATGCTTTTCGTTTGCTCATATCTTCGTCTTGGCTGTTTACGCTGCTGCTTAAAAATGTCCCAGAACAATAGACTGCGAAGTGGAATGCTTTTATCTAGCAGGAAGTGACTGCCTTCAACCACCTGCAAACACAGATGACAAGCGGGTGGTTCCAAAATGTGATCGAGATCGCCTTAACTGAAATCATTCCTTTATGTCTCCTAGCTACACCTTTTTGTACAAGTACAGAAAAGTGATGTTTCATGCTGCTGAGGGGGCAAGAGGTTGTAAACATTCAACTCACTTGGCACAAGCCTTCCTAACGAGGAGCAGTTGGCCGCTGTTCATACAAATGTATGTATATATGTATGCATACACAGATGCTGGGGACTGTTTTTATGGTTTTTTTTTGTGTGTGTTATCTTTTGCCAGGCTTTGCCTGTGGGTATTACAACACAAGCTGAAAACAGCATATTCCCCACCCAAGTTTCGCATCAGCAGTTTGATCAACCTTTTACCCTAAGCCTTTCAACTTGGTAACCGAGTCTGTGCAAATGTGGAAACTTCTCTCCATACCCTTGGTCGCAGTGTCAGCAGATACGCTGAGGACAGGTTGCAATGCTGTCTCAGAAACACAGTCTTTAACCTCTGGATTATGTAAAAAATCTTAGAACTGGAGGTCATCAGGTTAGCTGACGCCATTTGTGTTGAAACGGAGTTTCCTATAGAAAGTTTTGTATTTGAGTAAAAGTGGATAAAGTAGCCCCTCCTTTTGCCAGAAATACCTTCACCAACATGGAATAATCATGCTAGCCCAGGTAAATGTGGAAAATCTTGCAACCTTGAATAAGAACATAGTGCTTTGGCACGTGTTCACTGTGAAAATTAGACAATAGTCTAACTTCAGGAGGCTCTGGACAGACTTATTAGCAGAGGTTGCAGCTGAAGTATTTTGGAGCCTTCCTCACTGCACCTGTCACCATTGCAAGGAACTGTAATTCTGCAGTGCAAGAAAGAGCAAGATGGCACGGAGGGAATTATTTCAGAGCTGGAGGAAAGAACAACTTGGGAGTTGAAGATGCCCTGCTCATTAGTCCCGGCAGAAAAATCTGTGTGAGTGCATTTACCTCAGAACAGATATAAGCCCCTGAGTGCTGCTCTTACTATCGCATTCTTACCTGGTGTTACTGTTAGCTGCTACATTGGAGCTGAAAGCTGGAGAAATCAAAGGTGGGCTCAGGATAGCTCACCTATAACTCGGGTTATAACTCAGGGTAGCTCAGGTACCAGAGTTCTTCTAAAAATGGCTTCCTATAGGGAGACAGAGCTACAGGGCCTGCACCAGATTAAGCTGTCAGGCTCTCTTGACTTATGCAGGCCTTGTTTAAAGGTTCACATCTACCCACACCCAAAGCCAGTTGGCCTTGTGAACCACATCCAGCTGCGGCAGGAAAGTGGGATGTGATGCTCCATCGCCAGGCCCAGTTACTGAGGCATGATCTTGGTAACTGGTACAGTGTCCTGTGAGGCCTGGCCTGTTAAAGGTTTGCTGGTTTTGTTTTGTTTTGTTTTGTTTTGTTTTCAGTGGTCCTGGAAAGAGGGAGACAGACCCCGGGTGGCTTGCTGCTGTCCCCAGGAATAGCCATGCAGCAGCCTGAGCTGTGCACAGACTCACAGTCCCAGAGCTCAAGTCTCTGTGCCTAGCATGAGGACGGCAGTGGGGGTTGATGGAGTAGCTTGCTCAGGGAGCTTCTCTGTGTGTTCATACCATGAATAAAGGACCTGCTCAAGACTCAGGAATTTAATTTGACAGGGACTAATGCTGAAGGCTGTGCTTTACACGTGGCACGAGTGCTAAGCTTAAGCTTGTGAGACAGCCACATGAAGTCGTAGGATGGGTCATCTGCTACGTGCTTTGTGTGTCAGAGGGCAGATGCTGCACTCAGATGTCTCTTACTGCTGTCCTGTAGCCGCTTGGCTTCATCAGCGGCTTCGTCCTACCCAGGGAAGGTAGCTTGCAGATGAACACCAAGGGGCTGTGTGTGAACAGGTCCAGGTCGTGGTGTAGGGGCTCGCTCAGCATGCATTATAACACAGCAGTGACCATGTGCCTGAATAAAAGCATAAACTTAAAAGGAGAACCTCGTTCTTCCTTCTCTGGCTATTGCTGTGTGCTGGCTACACAACCACGCCACAGTCCACACCGAAATTTTTCACGGCACAGCGTTCTCTGTCCCACTGTAACAACAAAACAAATCTCTCCTGATGTACCTTCACCCAGCTCTGGCACCCCTGCCCCTGACGGAGTCACCTGCTGCTTCGAGCTGACCACGGTCACTGCCTGGCACCCGGCCCGAGCCTGCGAGGCAGAGGGGGAGCAGGCAGAGCCCTGCGCAGAGATGTGCAGCAGTGCTCCCTTTGTGCCAGGTCGCAGCTTCCCCCGAGGGGTGTAAAAAAGCTCTTTCATCTTCCTGGTGGTAGGGAGAACGACAAGCATTGTGCCAGATGAGCCTAAGCAGCTGCACGTACACATCAGCCAAGGGTCATAAGCAGGAAGCCGTGAAGTCAGCCCTCACGACCACATTTCTGGCCCCTTTCCTTTCTTTTTTTTTGTTAAAATGAGTGTACAGAAATGCGGAGTTCTGTATCCAGCCGTAGCAAAAGGGATTCTTCCCTTCCCCCACCCCCTGTCCTAGATTAAGTTCACTCGTGTTGTCTCTGTAAACTTAGCAAGCCTCAGGCTCACTTCCTTTTGTAGCAGGACCTGAAAGAGCCGTTTCCTGACTCGTAGGGCGCTCTTGTATGTGCCCAGAGAGTGCTCATTCATACCGTGAATCATAAAGGTAACCTCCGTTCACAGCGCCGCGCTGATACTTCGGCTCTGGACCAAGACGGGGGGTTGGTATTCAGCACAGCCTGCTGACATCATCCCCGCGGGTACCCACGAGCTGTGCTGCCGGTGGTGTTTGTTTTTGTTTTTCCCTCATCTTCTGTCTTAAAAGCTTCCTTTACAAACTGCCTGCCTGAAATGGGGCTGCTGGAAGCACGGGGCTGGCCGGGCGCAGTGTGTTTGCTGTCGTGCACCAGCCGGGACGGCTTCCACGCACTGAGAGGGTCTGGGGACGGTGTCTGGAGCCGGGGCCGAGCCAGCCCTGGTGCCGTGCTTGTGGTGCAGCCCCACTGGCGAGCCCAGCATGGCGCAACCCTTTGCCCCCTAATGCTGAGGAAAACCCCACTTCAGCCTGCGTGGCTGGCATTTAAGCATCCCTGCCTGCACCCAACCCTGGGGTTCCTCTGCCAAACACCCCACAAGGTTTCCACAATGTGTCTTTAGGTCTCAGCACCGGCTTGTTTTCCCTCACCTGCCCCCTGTCCTGCCCTGCAGACCCCTGTCTGGCCGCCATCCCCCTGCCCCCCGGCCCTGGGCCCTGCCCAGCCTCTCCCGGAGTGACTCCAGGGGGGCTCCAGCTTCCCCTGCCATCCAGGTTCCTCCTGCCCACATCCTTCTCGCTCCTCAAATGCGGGTACTGCCGGCAGCTTTTATCACTGATTTTGAGGCAGCATTTCCTTAAAGTCTGGTCAATCATTATCTGGAGAGCTGGAGAACGATAAGCTCGCTCTGAAGCAGGCCCCACAACCTCTGGGCGGGCTGTGCCGGCTCCCTCAGCCACACAGCAAAGCAGCGCTTCCCGGTGTGTTTCCTTCTGTGCCCTTTGCCTCTTGGCCTGGCGCTGGGCAGCACTGCAAGGAGCACAAAATCCCACGCTGCAGGAACGCCTTCCTCCGTCACGGCCACAGGGCACTGCAGCACCGGCTTCCTTCTGACAAGCCTTAAAAATACCGGCCAGGAAGCCGAAACCTGTCAGTTTCTTTTCATGCAGAGGCTTTTTGCCTTTCTCTTTCCTGCCCTGAGACAACCCCTCGCTGCACCTTAAAGTAAGCAGCCTCTGGGCAGCTCAGCGTGCTGCAGGAAATCCCTGCCTTTGGGGCAGCTGCCAGGGAGCCATGAGAGGCAGCTGCAGCCTTCAAGTGTGCGCCATGAAACGTGGCTGGTGCCCTTTTCAGCAAGGCATTCAACAACATTCATTCAACCAAAAGCGCCACCAGGCTGAAATTATCATACAATAAATTATTTCGGAGCCTTGACTCGGTTTCGGTAAGGTAACTGAGGGCTCCAGCTTGTCAGCCTATAAAAACACCCAGGTTACTGGAATGGCACTGGCATACTTGGAGAGGCCTGGTTAGTTCTTTCTTTTTTATAAGTACAATGTTGCTTGTCTCTTTTTTTTTTTTTTTTTCTTTTTTCTCTTCCTTTTTCCTTAGGACAAGTTAAGTAGGTATAGTGAATAAGCCCATGGCTAAACCTCCATCCCAGGAGAAGCAAGCTGTTTGCCTTTCTGTACACCTTACTACGAGTCAGATTCTCTAGGAATGCTTTTAGCATCTCATATTAATTTCCTTTTCCTGAAGTCAAACTGTTTAAATGCCAAAATGTTTAAAGAATACGTTACCTGGAACAATCAAAAGAAATCTCAGCATGAAGCATGCATTTAAGCATTGCCTTTGAACAGTTAAAATACGATCTAATTCCCACGCTTGGTACCAACATACTGTTGAAGAATCCAGCAAATAGCCTGAAGCCCTTTCGGCACTGCAAGGGCACACGAGGAGGAAGCCAAGGCTCGCTCAGAGGCTGCTGTGGCACCTGGCACTCCCCCACAGAAGCCCTGTGTTTTGTTTTCCTCTTACCTGGCTGGAAGTTGCCCATGAAAATGCCACTGAAGCTTTAGCCTGGAGAGGAGCGTGGCCTCCCTGGAGATCTTCAACAGCCACCTGGCCATGGCCCTGGGCAGCCTGCTCGGGGACATCACCGCTCAGGCACTGGGCTTGCTGGGAAGTAACTACAGTCCCACTATATTTATCTGGGAAAAGTCTTTTAACTCTGCCTTTAACGGAGCAAAAGAAGAGGAGCTCACACCCACCTTCCAACTCATCCATTACGTGAGTCACAAACAGCCACGAGGCCCTATGCCTGTAATAAATTAGTCTGAAGAAGGGTTGTAATTAGCGGCAGCACCTCTACCGGATGTCCATGAGAGGTCACTTGTGGGTGCCAGCAGCCAGGGCAGACCAAGGTCAGCCCCGAATATCCTCCTGGCAGCGTGCTGGTGCCTGTTGGGGTGTCTCGCCCTTGGTGTGAGCTGGTGTCATCCCTCAGCGGCTGCAGGGCTCCCCCTGGCCACCAGCACCAAGCCCTGGCACAACCCCTTGGCATCAGCCAGTGTGGGGGCTGGCCTGCCTGCTGACCCCTAAACTTTGTAAGGTTAGAGGGCACCTCTGGAGGCATTTGTGCTGTATTTCTTGGCTCATGAACCTCGCTGCCCATTTCACCAAGTGTGCCAGGCAGCAGCCTGCAACAAATGCTTCCCTTCCCTTCCCTTCCCTTCCCTTCCCTTCCCTTCCCTTCCCTTCCCTTCCCTTCCCTTCCCTTCCCTTCCCTTCCCTTCCCTTCCCTTCCCTTCCCTTCCCTTCCCTTCCCTTCCCTTCCCTTCCCTTCCCTTCCCTTCCCTTCCCTTCCCTTCCCTTCCCTTCCCTTCCCTTCCCTTCCCTTCCCTTCCCTTCCCTTCCCTTCCCTTCCCTTCCCTTCCCTTCCCTTCCCTTCCCTTCCCTTCCCTTCCCTTCCCCACGAGGTGAATGCGGTGCCCTGATAGCTCCAGAGGCCCAACACCTTCTCTAAGAATGGGTAATGATAGCGTCACATTTTCTTCCACCCAGCCCAAACCCTTCTCACTTTCGGAGGTGTGTTAGAAGGCCCTTTGGCTCCTGCAGCCCTGTGCTTATTCCATAAGCTAACCCAAGCTCAGGCACCAGAGCTGTGTAAGCAAAGCCCCAGCTGCCTGAGCCGTGCTGGGGGCACGTGGCCATGGGGGCAGACCTGGTGCTGCTGGGGATGTTGAACCACAGGGGTGAAAAGTGCTTTGGCTTCCAGGCGCACCAAATAACAGCTTGCTGACGCCGAGCCCAAATGGCAAGAAAAGGAGCCCTGGGGTCCTGCCCGTTACACAACTTCCTCGCACGTGCGAGGCTTCCCCTGGGTGTGACTCCCTGCAGGACTTCTGCGGTCACATTTCGGGCAAAGCCTGGTGATGGCAAGCTCAGCGCGGCAAGGCAGGGTCATTTTGTTACTTCCCTGGGCTGCAAAGGTAGCTGTCCGGTGCCTAAAATCCTGAATATCTGCTTATGGAAAGGTTTTTTCCTTGGGGATTCGTTAACCTTCGCCCCACTGCGCTGTCATAAGGACCAGCTGCACCTCGTCATGCAGCGGGCTTGGTCCTGCTGGCCTTATTGCAGCCTGCCAGCTCTGAGATGTGTCCTTACATAAAGGGGGTGTGTTTCCTCTTTTCCCCTGGAGCATCGCCTCCTGCTCGGGTAACATCCCAGGCAAGGATGGAGCTGCTCCTCGGCATAAATCTTGGGTTTTGAAGCAAAAAGGAATAAGACCCACGCGCCTGCAACTGCAGCAAAAAAGATTTCAAGCTGTGTGGTGGGAAGTGTTTCTGCGAATCTGCATTAGCTCATAGTAGGAAGTTGGCTTGGGGAAAAAAGCACAATTCTGCTGTCCAAACCGATTGCACAAGGCACGAGACCGTAGCCTGAAACCGTGCTGTTTGTCTGTCTCCTCCCGCCCACCCCTCTGTTGTTGTTCCTGCGCCAGCCGCTGAAACGGGGCAAATGTGAAAGGTCGGGGAGCTCCTGGAGTGGCCAGGGGACGTGGGGACACCACCCCGTGCTGTTAGAGGGGATCAGGTGCCAGGTGTCACCTCAGCACGGCCAGTCCTTCTGAACCCGTTTCAGAGAAGGAAAAGAGAGCCTTGGGAAATGCAGTTGTCTTCTTTTTTGAGTAAACACAATGGGTTGACACCTGCTTGGTGAACGGTAGAAAACTGTGAATAAACCGAACCATTTAACTCAGAGCAGGTTCCGCAGCCGGTGTTTGTTTTCTGCCCTCGGGAGCTAGCTGTCCCCTGGGGCTTTTGCTTCTGCTTTGGCCTCCTGTAAATCTGTGAAATGAAACCAAAACCAGTTGGAAGATGGATTTTTTTTTTCCCCACCCTGTTTTTGGTCACAGGGTGTACCTGTGCTTTATTCTGCTGTCAGATGTGGCTACGGTTTCTGGCTGCAAAGGCTCGTGATCAGCCAGGTCCTGGGGGAAAGCAGAGCACAGGGAGGGAGCTGTGCCGGGACGGCAAGGTTGCAGCCTGAACACCAGCAGCCAAAACACGAGCTTGTGTTTTGTTTTGCTTCAGAGGGCACCTGATGCCTTGATTTAAATTGCAGCCACTCCTCTGAAACCAAAGTTCCCCAACCCCACTGAAGCAACCTTGCCCACAGAACCAAAGCAACTGCGCAGGCTTGGAGGGGTCCCCTGGAAATGCGGCTGCAGAACAACCCGGGTGGGCCGGGGGGCTGCAGTGCCGGGGCACAGGGGCACGGGGGATGCTCCCTGGGCAAGGGGCAGCTGGTTCCCCTTCAGCTTAAGTTACCCGCTTGGTTTTGCAGCATTTCAGGCTGCCCCAAAGAGTTTGCAAGCTTTCCTCCTTCGGGGCAGTCTCGCCTTCCGCGTTTCCTCCCTGTGGCCTCACAAGGGAGCGAGGGGAGAGCCCAGCCGCTGGTAGCGCTGCCCGCGGGGCAGGACGTTTTGCAATCGCTTCCTGCCTTTCTGCTCCACACGTCACTGGTGTTTTTCCCCTCCACATCGTGTCAGCGAGACCTCTGCAGTCAGCTGGCGGGGCAGAGCTCCCAGGCCAAAGCCACAAGCACCACCGGGCTGCTCTCGGGACAGCTCCGCAGCCACCCCTGCGAGGACAAGGAGGGGAGGGGGAAGCGGTGTTTGTCTCGCACATTTTATGTTTTAATTGCAGTGGTGTAGATAAAAAGCCACCCTCTGCGCTGTCTCTATGGCTACGGTTGCGAGGGAGCCTGTGAGCAGGAACACCAGGAGCAGTGAGACGGCGGCAAGTGTCCCTGTCCCTGTCCCTGGGTCCTTCCCCTCCGCCCGAGGCCACATTTTCAGCCCCACCACATGGGAAAGGCTTTAATTGAGGCGACTTTGCTGGCTCGCCTGGTGTAAAGAGACTCTCTCCAGCCTGAGAGCAAGGGTGAGCGTTGCCCTCCCCCACAGACATCACCATCTCTGTCGTAACACCTGCTTTCCAGCTCTTCCCCAGAGGCAGGAGAAATGTAACAAGGAAATAAGATAAATAAGAAGACCGCGCTGCCTGCAGCCCCCACACAAGCCCTGGGCTGGTTCCGCACTTCCTGCGCTGGAAGGAATCGCTGCCACAATAAGGCGAGAAGAAGTGATCCAAGGACTTCTTAGCATTGGTCTTCCCTCGAGCCAGGCCACGGCCACATCACTCCGATAGAAGCCCTGCCGTCATAGCCACAGGAGGGGTGCTGCTGATTTTCAAAACCCTGCCTCCTAACACAAGTCACATCCAGAAAGTTCAGCCAGTGCCTGTCCTCGCAGCTGTGAAGGCTGGCCGCGGTTACGGGTGGCTGGGGAAGGTCTGCTCATTTGCCATCGGCAGAAGGAAACGAGTGAGATATAAACACTCGTAAGTTGCTTGAAAATTTGCCTGTTTACTTTCCTAATTACAACACCTAATTAGTTAGCTCCTTGCGTTCAGTCATGCAGCTTTGATAGCCTGATTGTGCTCCTGAAGTCTGGGGCTTGAGTGTCAAGCAGTTCTGTCCCAGATACCTAATGAGCTGTTAATTCGAGAATAAAAGCGCTCTTAAACTGCCCCGCTAGTAGTTTAAGCCCACTGGACTGACACACAGGGCAAAAAGCACCAGCTTGAAGTAATTTAAACCAGATTCCAGTAGTGAAATCCAGTGACTGACTCTGGGCTCAGCCTGCCTGTTTGGCCAGACAGCCCCTCGGACACACACACGCCCAGCTGAGCTCCAGGAGCTCCTCTACTTCTTGCCCCTGAGCAGCTCACGCCTGGGCAGAGGCAGCACATGGCTGCCCACGCCTTAGTCAGAAACCAAACAGAAACCAAGAGCAGCAGCTGAATACCCTGCACAGCCTCCTGAAGGAGCTAGGCAGAGGGGTGTCTTGGTGTGCCGTTTGGGTCAGGGTTGGCTGCCCATGGCTGACGCAGCCACCGCTCACTAAGACATCCTCCAGATGATGCGTGGTTTGTGCAACAGCCAACAGCAGTTCAAAACCTCGTTTCGTTTAACCTAGTGCATGTTTTGAGGCACTTCCTTCCTTTGAAGTGAGAAGCAGCCTCTCATTTGGGGGTTCCTACAGGGCAAGAGGAG
Organism: Aythya marila; assembly: GCF_965140915.1. NCBI lineage: Eukaryota > Metazoa > Chordata > Aves > Anseriformes > Anatidae > Aythya > Aythya marila. The sequence continues at coordinate 83,174,549 of NC_139042.1, read as the reverse complement.
AGCGATGTGAAACCAGCACACACCCGCTTTCACCACCAACCCAGGAGAAAGGCAGAGGCAGCAGTGCGAAGCCCAGGTGATGCGTGTGCTTGGGAAGGGATCAGAAGGCTGATGAGAGGCAACGATTTCACTTTCACAGAGGCTGAATGCAGGGTGTGAGCTTTCCCGTTTGGCACTTCACTACCTGGAGGTGCCTCACCCCTGCTGCCAGCCACACAGCCCCGCAAGTGCCAGCATTCTGGTCCAGTCATGTGTAGGTGGAATTCAAAGTGCTTCTGGAAGCACTTTATCACCACCAGGTCCCAGAGGCACACATAGCCACCTCATCTCTTGGGAACCGTGGTAAATAGCACCCTGCTTGTGAAGGTGTTTGGGTGACTGAAGGTACACAGGCTGCATGTGAGAATTAAAGCCAAAACCACCACCGTGAAGTGAAAACTATTTATTCTTATAAAAGGAAATAATTAAAACAAACCCTACCAGTGTGTACATTGTACACATTTGAATGACTTACAAGAATGAAGTTTTACATACATTTCAAAGATTACAAGCCCACACTGGTAAAGGATGCATACGAGCACACTCAACTTCACAGATGCCTCAACTCCAGCTCATGGTACCACTTACTCCATGACCACGCTTGCATAGCATTGGCATTAGCAACCACACTACTTTATTCCACTACTAACACGAAGCAAGAAGTTTATTCAGAGCACATATAGGCAGAACTCAGTCGCTGGAATCGCCTCACTCTTCCGTCGCCATCTTCAGGAGGTACTCCTTGTCGATTTTGAAGAGCCTCCACCCCTCTTCCGTGGACAGATCCGATGCCCCCCTCCTCTTGTAGAACCTGATGGACGGCTCGTTCCACTCCGCCACCAGGAAGTGCATGCTGCTGCAGCGGCACTTGACAGCGACCTGCGAGTGCAACAACACCTTTCGACAGCAGCCCCAGGTAAGCCAGGTAAGAGCCAACTGCTATCACTGCGAGTCATCGAGTTCACTCCACCTCCCAGCTCAGCACTTGTCACTGTTTAACAGCCCGGACAGGGTGTAAAGCTGCCTGCTGCCCCGTCAACCTCCTTGAACTCAGACAGGTTAATGAGTAGCACTCGAGGAGAGCTGGCATGCAGGTAACAGAAGCACAGCACCACCACTATCCTGCATCCACCATTCTGCTCCTTTAGGCTTATCACTGCAACATACCTGACTCAAATTCTTCAGAATTTCTGACCCAATGCCAAGTCCTAAAAGAACAAAAACAACAGTAAGTTTTAAAATTAAAGAAGCCCCATGGGAAGCAACCTGTCTGATTCCAGAACACATACCTCTGTACTCAGCCATCACATAAAAATCTTCAAGATACAGCAGTTTCCCAATCCATGGATCGTAGGTGAAGTAATACATGGCAAAACCCACGATGCTGTGTTCTGAAACAAGATGTGCAGCTTTAGCCAGTCTGAATTAAAAAGGTAAATTACTATTTTCAAGTCTTACATGCATGTTTAAATACACAGATGCTGTGACATGCAGCCATTTGCTATTAGGTTAGAATAACAATTAAGTGCACAACTGAAAATACAAATACAAACTTAACAGCCTAACAGAATGAAGACTGCCCTCTTCGCACCCTGAAATGCTCAAGAGCAACATTATATTAAGCACTGAACACAAGCCCTTCTCTACAAATACAAACCCTACTGATTTATCAGTATTTACATTCTGGAATGCAAATAAAAACATTACAGAGCAGTTCAGAACCTAGAAAACTGCTCAACTCTGCTTTCTTGGCAAACAAAACAGTCTACTAAACTCTAAATAGAACTTCAAGGTGTATTCCTCAGTTAATACTGAGAGAAGGCATGCTCACAAACAACTGTTACAGCAGCATTTCTAGCACTGCAACTCGCACTGATGCTATCACACTCTTATCTTCAGCACCAACAGGTCACGCTAAGTAAAGCTACAGCTTCAAGTAAAATTCCATGACTCAGGAGGAAAGAGAAACCAACTCTTCCAACTGTAGCACACTCAAACCTAAACCCTGAGAACTACAACCACATCTGCTGTAACACTCTGCACATACTGTAAGAGAAGCGTGCAAACAAGTTTCTGTTCTATTGTGTCTTTGGTAAAGGTTTGGGAATAGCACTTGTCCCTGTAGACCTTACCTCATGTTATGATCATCTACTTTATTGTGTAACGGATCTTTTAGTTACCTCCCCGCCCATCCATGTACACAGAAGGGCCATGTACATGGCGAAGCTAGAGACTGTAACCTGAAGATTGGGGACAAATTAAAGAAAAAATGTGATTCAACAGGATTACATTAAGTTAAGTTAGGGTCAAACAAGAAAAGCCATTTAATTAACTGGAATTAAGTACATTGTTTACACCTGATCTTCCCACATCTCCAGGATTAGCAACTACTCCAGATGAGTATCACTATATGTTACTGCATTTAACAGTTAGCCTGCTCCTCCTACCCCAACTCATTGCTGAAACCTTATATATCATGCATAGCATTAAATACAAGACATCTTTGGTGTGTTTAGCATCTAAAAATAAGCAGCAGGAAGCCTCACCTTCGGATGACCACTGCTCTTTCGGCAACTCAGCAACCAGACAGTGGTAGAAAGGGTGCTCACCGAAGCCATCCTCAAGCAGCTCTGAAAAAGCAGAACAAAGCAGCCCCTAAGCCTCAAGGCATGGCCACCGGGCCACCCTCACAGGCAAGATGAAGCCTCACACCCACCTTTCTCAGTTAGCACCACTTGATCTTCCATGTCCTCGTACTTGGCTAGTTCCTGGAAGGCAGCGACATGTCAACAGCCCTTCCCCTGGGCCCTCACCCGTCCCCTCCTCCCCCCCCCCGCCGCCCGGCCTTGCGCAACGCCTTGTTTGCGACCAGGCAGCAGCCGAAAACACCTCCCCCTCGCCCCAACATCCCCAAAAACACCCACAACGCCCCCTTCCCAGCCCCGCCGCCCCCTCCTGAGGCGCCAACGGCCTCCCAACGGCCCCCCAACGGCCTCCCAACGGCCGCACCTTGATCAGTCGCAGCAGGTCGGGGCAGTCCTCGGGCCGCGCGGCGCGGATACTGAACGAAGCCATTTTCGACGGCGCTTCCCCCTGCGGCCCCCTCGGCTGACGAGTCCCCGGTGCGTGAACAGGAGGAGCAGCTGCTTCTTCATTCGTGTCCCGGGCGCGGCGGCCACCTGCGGTCAGTCAGGCTGCGAGCATGTCCCGGCGGCGCTCGGCGTGCAGGCGGCTCTCCCCCTCCTCCCGCTGCTCCCTCGGCGGTGCTCCGACCCCGACTGGGGAGCCGGCCGCTCCGCCGGCCCTATTTATAGATGCCCGCGCTCCGCCCCCCCCGCGCACAAGCCAATGGGAGCGCCCGCTCTGCTCGCCCTCAGCCAATGGCGGCGCCGCTCCGCGGATTCCTGCCTCGCCCTGCCAGCAACAGCTGGTGCGGCTGTCGCGTGACAGCAGGCCCCCCTCCCTCCCCCCCCCGCCCGTTATGGCGCCCCCCGGCGGGGCGCTGAGGGACGGGGGCGAGGACGAGGACGGGGGCTGTGGGGCCAGGGACGGGCCCTGTGGGGCCGGGGAGCTGAGTGACAACCAGAGCTGGGTGGCCACAACGTGACCAAGCAGCATCACATAAACTGATAAACTGTACCCCACGAATTTCCCCCGGCACAGGCCTCTGCTCACCACAGGCACACAGAGCCACCCGGGTTGCCCGCGCTCCCTGGCAGAAAGACCAAACACAGACCCATTAAATAAGAATAAATAAATCTTAACACAAAGGTGCCCCCCTGGAGGAGAGGAGGAACCATGTAGGCTGTAAGGGGGCTGGCACAATATTGAGTCCAGCTGCTCACAGACAGGATGGGGGGGGGGGCTGGAATCCTTCTATCTGTTGCAGCCCCCAGTCTTTAAATTTTTTTTTTTTCTAGCTATGTTTGAATGAAACCTGGTAATTTACATTATTAGTCGTGCTTGTTTCCTAGGACAGAGTAGGATTTGCAAATAGCTGTTTATATAGGGAAAAAAAAGTTCAAAACAAACAACAGTTTTGCCTTGGGCACGTATTCCTGCCTGACAGGAAAAAAAAAAAAGCATTTACAAGAACCGTAAGTGACCGGGCTGACTAACCTTACCGGGGAGGGAGGAGCAGCACACAGAGGGCAGCAACAGGTGGAAATCTGCCAGGAGTCTGCTCTAAGGAAGGCTGATACTCTGTCCAGGAGGTGTGAACGTCCTGGAGGACAAAAGCGTGTTGAAGAAATTCAGCCTGAATAAGTAGAGCTCCCCAAGGCAGCTTTGGACTACAAAAGGAAGGAGGAATTATCCCCAGCCTGGTTCTTCTTCCCCTGAACACAACCCAGAGCTAACATAAATGCATACTGCAGAGCGGGACCTGGATCCTGACCGCAGTGATGTGCGTGTCTGTAGGCCCACTACGAGGCCGCCTGGATAAGTATAGAAGTAATTATTCAGAATACGCGTGGTTTTCTTTACACCCTCTCCTATAACCTTTGTAACTATCATGTCCACTCCTTATTTTATATTTAGCTTAATCTGACTTGTTTTAAGAGCAATTTCAGGTATGGGAAGACATTAAGTCAGGCAGAGTAACAGTCCTTAAAACCTGGATTCCTAAACTTACTCACAACACTCACACCCTATTTTTCAGTATGTGTACAATGACGTAGGAGGTTCACCTTTCATTTAGACAGAGGGGCCGGTATGCAACATGATACTGCATGATTTGCATGGAGAAGTGTGTATTCTGGTGGCCACCGTGAGTCAAGAAAATCCTGTGGCATGCAGTGGGACAAGCTTAGAGTCCTGGAAGAGAAATTTTGAATTTATGCAAACGCCCTAAAAGCAGTTTACCCTCTGCTGGAGCAAAAATTGAGATGCCCACAGAACAGCAGCATTTCCAAAACAAGACGTTAAGGCCAATGGCTAGTAGAAGATTGGTACAGTAAGGGATATGGAAATCCTTTGGGACTGAGCTTCTGGTAGGGAGACTGGACAAACTACCAAAATATAGACCTAGCCTAACTACAAGGGATTCCATGAGCATACATCTTTCCACATCCTAGAAATAATCACTCTGGGACCAGAAAGAGGGGATACCATCTTTGTCAGGCAGTGCTTGTGTTGTCTTAACCCGTTTCCGTTTTAAATGAGGAAGTCATACTATCAAAAAACTTACTGTTGTGTAAGAGCAGAAAGTGCCTGGTTTCTTTCAATTCCAAGTCAGAAAAGTCATGTGATATTAGAAACTGAAGTTTCAGGAAAAAAAAAAAAAAACTTTCCAGCTTGACTGTTTTTGAGAGTCCTGCTTTAACTAGCTTAGAAATATGCCGATGTTGTTACCCCAGTTCACTGGAGTTATCTCTCGAAATCATAAGGCAGAAGCAGAAAATATTTAAAAAACTCCTAAAGTGTCAAAATAGTTTTGTGAACCAATAGGAAATACAGAAAAAAAAAAAGAAAAAAAAAAAAGACACAAAAAAGAAAGATGATACAACACATGACTAAGATACCTAGATTTCAGAGTCTACGCTGCATTTTTTTTAGATAAATATTACTGTAGTTTTTTTTTTTTTTTTTCTTCAGCGTAATGGCAAGTATATTTTACAAAGAGCTTCTGAAATAATTCAGTTTTGTGAATAAATCAGACTTCTGGGCCTTGTACTTTAGGAAGGCATCTTCTAGGATTTGCCTCAGGTTCGTTCACCTTTGAGAACGTTTCGTAACATCTTGATGTAGTTGAAGTCAATACTGAAATTCCTTACAACTTCCACAGGGCTCATATTCTGTCCTTGAGCAGTCAGCCTATTTTATCTGCACTTTGGACAGGAATAAGTAGTGTAAGATTCCTGAAAAAGATCAAGGTTTTTCAAATGATGTGTGGAAAAAATATGTAAATATGTGTGCTGTAAAGTGGTTAGCAAATGCCATTAACGTAAAACAATGTTGAAATAACCTGTTACAATGAAATATGCACTAAAGTCTGGATCAGTTCTTTCTTCTGGTAGCAACCAGCAGCTTCTTGCACACAGAGCCTGCTGGCTATCTATCGGTGGTTTCACCAAAAGAGATGATACTTTGGTGCTTGAGGGGTAAAATGGTTACAATTGTCTGAAAAGATCCTACACATTTATCCCCTCATTCTCATTTTATCTTCTCTCTTAAGCTTACTTGTAAGTGAGGAGACAGAAGATGTAATTTTCTGTACATTTTCTTTACAGTGATTTTGTAAAGTTGGGCCAGGGGAGGTTTAGGTTGGATACTAGGAAAAACTTTTTTACAGAAAGGGTTGTGAGGCATTGGAATGGGCTGCCCAGGGAAGCGGTTGAGTCACCATCCCTGGAGGTCTTTAAAAGACATTTAGATGTAGTGCTCAGTGATATGGTTTAGTGGAGGACTGGTTAGTGTTAGGTCAGAGGTTGGACTGGGTGATCTGGGAGGTCTCTTCCAACCTAGATGATTCTGTGATTCTGAAATGCAAAACAGAAGAAAGCAAGCAGTAATTTCTTTTCAAGCATGCAGTAGGAACTGGTATTAATAAAAGCATTCAGAATGCTATGTATGTTACTGAGGCACGTTTCCCCCACATCCTCAGCAGATGGAAGTCCTGTTTAGTCTCAGGCTACAGGAAACAGCCCTGCTGGTTCCGCAGGACCCTGTCATGGTGACGCGACTTGACAATTTAGCAGAGTTGGGGAACCTCTGCTGGACACTCATACAGATAGCATACTTTTTACTTGCATCTAAATATCTGAATTTCCTCTTATCTTGGAGACCAGAGGGAAAGGCTCGTAGTGGGCACCAGTTTGCTTTCTTCAGTGTTCCACTAATCAAACTCTTCTTCTGGTATTTTAATTTTTGATTTCCTCCTTCACTGGAAAGATTCCTCAAATTCCTATATGAATGCCTCTCTCATGCCTCTAAGGTTCACTGTTTATAACAAATAAAAGAGGGAAGGATAAGATCTGCTTATTCCACACTAAAATGCAGTGAGCGAATTGTTTTTTGATTACAGTATTAATTGTTCTCAAGCATTTCAATCCAAGTTGTATCTCTTTGTCAAATCTCTGGAGCAAAATACAGAGAATGCATGTTCAGTTAGTATTTGCTGTTGAGCTGTTACTTTTCCTGACTAGTCTCTGGACAACATTCGGGATTCACTTTGCATTTTCAGCGATTTTTTCCCCTAATACTCAGAACTTGAATTGATGAGTTCACAACTGCTTCCAGTTCAGAGTTTCTTATTTTTCAAGCAACTTACAGTAAGGGTTTATCTACACTAGGCCATACGTAGTAAAAAATACTATTTCCTGTCAGGAAAGTAAACAAATATTGCAGTAGCACTGCTCTGAATTTGGGAGAAATGCAAACTTGTAAGAAATATGTACTAACAGGACGAGAGGGAATGGGCTGAAGTTGTGCCAGGGGTGTTTTAGGTTGGATGTTAGGAAGAACTTCTTTACTGAAAGGGTTGTGAGGCATTGGAACAGGCTGCCCAGGGAAGTGGTGGAGTCACCATCCCTGGAGGTCTTTAAAAGACGTTTAGATGTGGAGCTTAGGGATATGGTTTAGTGGGGACTGTTAGCGTTAGGTCAGAGGTTGGACTGGGTGATCTGGGAGGTCTCTTCTGACCTAGGTGATTCTGTGATGAAAATGACACGGATGTCCATGTACTGGAGATGAAAGGATGGCCGCTTTGGGCTGCTGCTATGAGGTCGTATTTTGGGTCATTAGGAGTTTATTCCTATAAGCCGGCACATTGGGATGGTTATTGTAATAGTGTGAGGTGATGAATTTGGGATTCAGCCACCTCCCGCTGCACCCACAGATCTCCCACATGCGAGAGGGGGCATAACATTAGGCCTGGGGGTAAAAAAATAGCGATGGGGGGGTACAAAATCAGGGAAGGACACGCTGTAAGCAGCCGCGGCAGGCGCCGATTCAGCCCGTTTTTCTGTCGGGCGCAGAGGCAGCGCCGCGGGGCGGTGCCGGGGCCGGGCCCGGGGCCTTGCAGCGGCTCCGGAGCCTCCCCGAGCCCGGCGCCTGCCGGGCGGGGCCGGGCGGGCGGCGCCTCAGCGGCGGGTGGCGGAGGAGCGGCCGCACGGTGAGGCCCGGGGCTGCCCCGGGGGCTCGGGGCGGATTTTTCCCCCCTGTGCCGGCTCCTGCGGGCAGGGCGGGTGCGTGGGGGCTGCGGGCTCGGGGCTGTCCCTGCTGGCTGGGCTGGGCTGGGCCGGGCTGGGCCGGGCCGGGCCGGGCCGGGGGGGAGCTTAACGCTGTGCTCTGCGCTGCTGCCGGGCTCAGCTCGGGGCCCAAGGGGTGGCAGCAGGGGAGGTTGAGGCTGGCAATGAGGAGACATTTCTGCTCAGAGAGAGCAGTCAGGCACTGGGACGGGTTGCCCAGGGAGGTGGTGGGGTCACCGTCCCTGGGGGTGCTCGAGGAAAGGCTGGGCGCGGTGCTTGGGGACAGGGCTCAGTGGGTGACACTGGCAGTGTGGAGGTGGTTGGACAGGATGATCCTGAAGGCGTCTTCCAGCCCTCATGGCGCTGTGACCCTGCACGTTAGGCTTATTCGGAGCTGCACCCATGCTGAGCCGTGGGGGGGATGCCAGGGCTGGCTGAATGGCACTGTGCTGGCACCTTGCGATCCCCATCCGAGGGGGTGCCAGCCAGGCGCAGAAGAAGTGACTGTTTTGGAGTCACGGGTGGCTTTTAGATGTGCACAGCCACCGTGTCAGGATGTCCGTGGTGTTAAAGCTGGCATTCAGTCTGAGCTGGTTGTCACAGGGCCTCTGAGTAGTCAGTGAAAAGAACGGGTGCCTGCAGTGAATCACTCTTCCTTCCTGTGTGCAGGTAATGGCAGGTGCTGGTTTGAGCTTCGTCCGGCTTGAAGTGCTGTACGGACTGTGCCTGATTCAAAAAATCAGGCTGATAATAAGGAGCGGGGTTTCTGGAGTAATCGGTGACATTCAGAAATAACTTTTAATGAAATCTTTTTGAAGAGATCGTAATCTTTATGAAAATAACTTATTTTCATGGCGTTAAAACTAATGACACCAAATTCTCCCACTCTGTCTATAGGTTGTGCACCATGTGGAAGCTTCCTTCTTTCCTGGCCCGGACGCTCACTTCTGGGACCAGTGGCTTGCCATTGCTTCCAGACATGGCTGAAGGTAAAGTAGTTGGCTGTGCTTTGGAAGGAGATTTGGAAATGTTTCTGAAGAGGTTATTCTTTCAGGTGGTGGCCCTTAATTAGTTGTTGTGGTTTGCACACATCGCATCTGGGCATGTCCTTGACTGTTTATACCACGTGTATGTTTGTACCATTTATACCATAGCTCATGGTATAAATGTTCAGGAAGTATCAGAGTGTACGTGTTTGGAGATCGTTGGCTACAAATACATATAGGACACTGAATTTACAGGCTTAGTGGCTACTCTGCTTCTTTAGACTTGGAAGAGGATGCGATTCTTTTTTAGAGGGACAGCTGCTCCTTGAGGAGGCTCTAGATAGAAAGTCAGTGCGATACAGAGAGGTGCTGAGGAGCTTGGCTAGAATGGCTGAAAAATAGAGAAACTGAGTGGAAATGAGTCATACAGAACTGTTAGGGTGTCACTACTGCTAATTTCACACAGTGAAAGGAACTTTTTAATCAGATTAATTTCATGAAAATGCACTCTCTCAATAGAGTTTTGTGTGGAAAGATTGTTTTAATGCTCTAATAATAATAAACCAGTGTTCCTGTTTCAGAAGCTTTAAGAATGTTTTCTTGCATTCTTATCCCATGTACTGAGAAAAGGAGAGCAGAAAAAGAGCTGAAACAAGATACCAAGAATTCCTTCATGGAGTTCTGCTTGTTTCTAATGCTTTCTTTTCCTCTTTGTTTCTGAAATAGAACCTCAAGGTTATCCAGTAAAAGAGAAGAAAGTTATTGGTTGTTAGATAGACATTTATCTAGACTATTGGGAAAAAAACAAACACAAAAACTATAGGTTAAAGATAGTAATTTGGGAGGTCGAAGGAGAGAAGCAAGGATACAGGACGTTGCATAATTGCAAATATTACCTTGCTCTTTTATTTGGGTGTTTTGTGATGATGCTATCTAGAAGGCCAGTAAAAGTAGTGGAAACATCCTGGCCTTGCCTCTGTTTTTGTTCTAAGGGATGCTAATATTTCTTGGACTATAATAGCTGCAGATATTCAAGATTCTGTTCTAAAACTGCAGCATTTAAGTAACATTTTGCAAACTCGTGTTGATATATAAACCAATTCCCTTTAATTTGGTGTATGTGCTTTCACAAAACACCAGATACTCTTACTAGCTTTTCACGTGCTTCCTCCCAACCGGTGGGTCCCAGTTGTGAACACCCTCAGTTCTTCCATGGTACTCCTAGAGGCACACCAAGTGGATCTTCAGAAGCTTCCTCCGAGTTAACTCCTTTCCTGGAAAATGCTGCAGATAGGCTTTGCAAAACTGTTAGTCAGCAATAAATGGTAGCACCAAACTTGAAAAAAATGTTTGGACTTAGACTGCAAGCAGGTTCTGTGCAGAGCCAGCAGACAGAGGAACTGGAAAGCTGTGTTTGAGGGAGGTGACTGGCTTAACTGAAATCACAAAGATACTGGCCCTAAACCTTGGCAGTGAGCAAGGGCAGCTTGCTTAGAGTTGGTTAAAGTTAAGGGACATGTACTTAAATGGAATTTAAGCAGGTGAGATAATCAGGTAACCCCTTAATGGATGTCATTTGCATCATTTCTTGTAATTGTTAATCTAACCTGTGTTTTCCGCTCCACAGGACACTTACCCATTCATGTGAATAATGGTGTGTTGTGGTAATCTGAACATATTTTGATATTTGCTACAATGCTAAACTTACTGAGCTACTGTTTTGCCTTACCTTATTGCTCATGAAAAATGAAAACTTCTTCTCTGCCGACTTGCTTACAGCCCCTTTGCCTTCTTTAATGTTGTGAGTCATGACGAGTGAATGTCTCTGGTCATCTTTCTGGAAATATCCTACTAGGTCTTGGACAGCACAGTGTATTTCTGATGGCATGCTGGATAATGCATTTTTTAACAGCCTTGTGGGATACAAAATCTCCTATGTAGCATCTCCTGCAGTACATAGCTTCATTTTAGACATTGGAATAAAAAAAAAGGCTGTGGTTCAGACACAGGGGATTTCTGCATCTTTCACAGAAGGCCAGACAAAGCTCTACGCCAGACTGGTGGTAAAACACCCGCGTGGTCTGCCTGAACCCGGGGAAGCACCAGCACCAGGGGCTGTGGATGGCAGAGATGGATGCAGCAAGCTCGTTCAGCTGCCCTCGTGTCCTTCGTTACTGTGCTGTGCAGCTCAAATAAACTCAGGCCCTGCTGCTCTGGCTTTAGTGATCCACTGACCACAGCTGAGGAGTTAGTGTGAAATACGCGGTGTGTTAATGATGGATAAAACCCATTTGTTGGAATTGTTCTGTGTGTCTAAGACATTTGCCAATGAGAAGAGAGAATGCATGAATTTTTATGCTTAATTACCGAAGTTTATGTTATAAAATCATTAAAATCTAGAAAAGCAGTATAATTTTCCTAGGGGGAAGAAAGAAGAGAAGACTTACAGGCTTTGAGCCTGTAAATGGACTAGATTTAGATTGGCAAAATCTTAGAAACACTTTTACGCTTTGTCCTTTTATTGTTCAAATGAAAGTTATGTGGTCTCAGCCTGGCAAATGTTTACTTGTATACCTAAAATCAGAAATATTAAATGGGACTAATGTTGTATACATGTTTGCAGGTTTGGACTCGAGGTTTTTCAGAGCTTTTTACGTCTCTAAAGCTGAAAAGGAAGATGAACCTAGTTTAAGCCAAGACAGAGAAAGTGCTGCACGCTGTTGGAAAATTGAGGTTTTGTGTTCTAGAAGCTATGACAGTGTTTCTGCTAACACTGTGTTAATCAGTGCATGCTATGGCATCTTCACAGGTGGAGTGTGAGTAACAGGAAAGTAGTAATTCCTATTATGTAAACAAGCCTGTTGCTTCTTAATTAAAAAAAAAAAAAAAAAGAGAATCAGATCCCTCTGGCCATTCCAAAAAATCAGCTCTAAAATTTTCAATCAGTTATTTTTCATTCAATATTTTTTGTTATTGGAATTAGTAATGGAACTTGTCTTACTTCAAAACGTATTTTCAGCTTAATTTCCGAAAGAACCCAGGCCTAAGTAATCTATTTTTGTCTTTGTCTGTCCTCTTGTCCCTTTCTTCTTCCAGACTCCTTTGTTGCTTGCTGCCAGCCGAGACAGATAAGCACAAATCCCAAACTGTGTTCCCACAAGGCTTGTGAAAACCAGCTTCTGAGTCAGAGGTTCGATAGGGTGCCTGAGTTAGTGCTGTGTGCGGGTCAGCCTGTGTTTGATGGCAGCTGCCAAGTTCCTGGGGTCTTTGTAGTGGCCAGCTGTTAGCTTGGCAGAGCCCTGGGCTAACCGCAGCTCCTAACAGTGCTTGGCTGGAGGCCTGGCAAAGCAGAGGGTGGTTTAGAGGTTTGGGCGGGGAGCTGAAGGTGTTGCAGTAGGGGATGAGCAAATGGGGGGCTAGCGGGAGGGGTATGTGATTTCAGTCCATAGGGATCAGGCTTTGTTAGCTCCAGGGGTCACAGAACAGCTAGCTGAGTGCTGTGAGTACTCTGACCTGGCATTTAGTGTGTGATGGTGTCCCAAAACTTAAGTAAAAAGAATCAGCTCATGAGTCACCAGCAGCCCTCTTTCTGTTTGTGTGACACTTTATTTCTGTAGCCCTTCCCTGATGTGTCACTATTTTATCCTGTTACTTCAGCCCTCTCGTATTAAAAATCTTTGGGAATAAGCAAGGGATTCCTGCTGTCCAATTTTCAGCTCTATTCAGTTATGAATTTGGGAATCGTTGCTGCTTGTTTTCAAGTGTTTCTGGGTAGCACATATTCACCTGCCTAACAGAGACAGGATATCTTGGTAGGTTTGGTGAGACCCTAGCACATTTAATAGCCCCAGCAGAAAAGAGCTGCCTATGCAGAGCTGGTATTAACTCTGATAGCACAACCAGTATGGGAAAGCAATTTTACAGGTCTCACTTCAGTGTCTTGATGTTGTGTTCTTTGAGGCTTCTAGAAGTTTAGGCTATAAAACCCTCCTGGCAGCAGCCTGTCTGCTGGTGTTACCTGCCCTTCATGTGTAGGTCTAATTAAAAAAATACTTTTTTTTTCACTCCCTGTCTCCCAGCTGCACTGTCCTTTTAATGTTCCTTTTACAGCTTTCTGATCTGCGTTATCTCCGCTGTTTGTTTGTGTTTAGGCTGAAATATTTTCACATCAGAATTCCTCAATCCGGTCTTGATCTGCCGTCTCTTTCAGTTGTTAATGCAATCAAATGCCTGCAGTGCTAATTAACAACCTCTCTAAATGCATTCTCTATTGGCTGTACAAAATAAGCTACACAATCATGTTACTCAGTCCATTGTTGTGATATGCCTACTAACAGCATCAGTGAATTCGGCCAAACTTTTGTTTTTCAGGCTTCTATTTGCATGAATTTGCTTAATTTTTGTTTGTTCTGGGATGAGGACTGTGCCTTTTCGCACCAGGCAGCCAGCCTCGCGTTCTTCCCGTGCCCAACTAAGCTTTGTTTGCTTTGATTTTTTTGTTTGTTTGTTTCAGTGCGAAGCAGATTGAGGGAGATAGTGGGAGCATCTACCAACTGGAGGTACAGTGTACATTAAGTGTATTTTACTTCACTTGTCAAACGTGGAGAGAGCTCAGAGTTGCAGTAGAAATGTGAATTCAAACTGAAAAGTAATGCAGACGCTCTTGGATTGTTACTTTGTGGATCACAAACTGCTAAGATTTTTCTGGCAGATCCTCGGCACCGGGGGAACAAAATGCAAGGTCCTGATGCTTACAAGATTCTCTTGCGACCCTGGAATCTGATGGAAGTTTGGGAGCTTTAGGGCCATACTGGAAATGTTATGTTGCAGTTACCTCTTGATTTATCTGCTGGCGGACTTATCCTGGTCAGGTGTAGCTGAGGCATTTCTTTTCTGTGCCAGAACTTAATTGTAGACCAATTTACATCTGCTTTAAATCATCTAAATTTTGGCTTGCCCAGTGTACCTGCCTCCCCCTCTGTTATCATGGATGAGCCAGAGTTGCCTGTAATCCTGCAGCTGCTAACACTTTGTAGCCATCAGGGGAACTTGTGTTGCTGATTGGTTGACCCCACGTTTATTTTCTTGATGGGTGATTATCTTATGACCATATTTGCTGAGCTCCTGTTACACATTTTGAGGACTGATAAGGAAAGAAAAAGGGGCTTGCCTGGATGGAGTGTCTGCTATGTCATGGCCCTCTGAATAGGTTTATCTCAGCGGCATTATAGGCCTGCTGAAGAAAATGCCTGAATCGGGGAAGTTGAGCTTTGTTTAGGAAGACTGGTAATTAAGCATCATGGGGCTTGCAATTTTTATAAGGAGTCTAGAAGATGGCTCTTCAGAAAGCCTTTCCAGCAGCCCATAGTGGCTAGGGAGGAACCATGCCACGTGGAAATACCACCTGAGGAGTGAGGCTTTAGAGGGCCCTGGTCAAATCTGATCCTCCATCCATTTCTTTTCCCCCTACTGTACTGAGTCTAGGTGCGTTTCTTGTGCAGTAAAAAATGCAACAGGAACAGCTGAAGCATACAGTGTCTTGCAAACTGCCATGAAGAAGGAAGCCCCTTGTCAGGAGTGCTTGAGAATGACAGGCTTAATTTAATATCTGGGGGGGTTTGGAGGATGTGGGTCATGTAGACTTGGAGAACCCACTTTTATGTTGGACTGACACAGAGTTGATAAATGTGGAGGGTCAACAGCCAGTGCTTTCATCGAGTTAGACCATGGAATGACGAGAGGGGACCGACCCAAGAAAAGAGCTTGATAGGGTTGTGAAATGGGAGCTGGGGAAGGACTGTGAGGGCCTGATGCGTATCCAGCTGGGTTGCTGGGAGGCGTGTGTTGGGAGAATGCTTCGAGCTATTAATTTTGCTGAAAGGAAGCTTTGGTTCATGATTTCTCTTGTAAATGTCAGTGGTGTTTTGTTTTAAAAAGTAACACCTTGCTTATAAATGCCTTCTGCTTTCCTACCCGTGTGACTAAAACAATGAGTTTGCTCATTGCTGATATAGTGCAGTGATTCTTATTATAGGTCTCACAAAGATATTAGATCTAGGTTATGGAGGATTTAGACCTGATTGAAGTCAGTAAGAATTAACTAATTCACTGAATTAGAAGGCCTGTAAAATTTGTCTGGGGTACAATCTGATAACAGATTTGTGGGGTGACTTACATTAGGGTTTAGGTAGAGTTGTAGCCATTTCAGAAACAAATAATGCAATTTCCCAGAATGTTTTGGGCAGCTATTAATTAATACTTTGAAATATTGTTACTGTATGACTGATAATTGCAGGATGTAGAAGTACTTGGCCATTGAAAAATGTTATTGCCTTGAGCCCAATATTTCTATATAATGAAGAGTACATTCTGAAGGCAAAGTGAGGAGTTCTGCTGCTGCCCTCAGAGGAGCCAGGATAGGACTGGTGAAAACAGAGCATAGTTGCATTTTTATCACTTGTTTTCTATATGTTTGTAGTCAAATTTTTTATTTAGTCTCTGACTGATTTCTCTTAAACCTTTCAATGAAAGCCCTTGAAAGCAAACCTTAAAAAAAAAAAAAGCAAATACGAAAACCAAACCACCCCCATAAAGGAGCATCATCTGGGACATTGCACCTTTCCTTAGTCATCTAGGATATTCTATTTCTATGCAGTGGCCCAACTTCAAACATAAACACACTGGAATAGGTTGTTCTCTTTTCATTTTTTCTGAACTCTGCAGTTGTCATGTTGCCCAGGTGAGGTAAGCTGTGTTTCATATGTTTATAAACAGTAAAATTTAAAAGAGAGATTTTCTGCTAAACCTTTACTGTCTGATTATGGATTCACACTTCCCCCAAAATTATTAAAGAGCAAAGAGGGAGTATAAATGTTTAAATGTGACCTTTCTACCCCTCCTCTCCCAAAAATAAAAAACAAAGCCATAAAAGTTGTCATCTTAAAGTATGACTAATATCCAGAATTCATCCAAAGTGAAAACTTTGGAGGACAAGTTTTTGATGAGCTTCTTGGTGAAAAGCTTCTTTCTGTTGTTTAATTTTTTTTTTGTTTGTTTTTTTTTTTTTTGGCCTTATTGAACAGAGTGGCTCTCAAATCACAACAGTACAGCATGCACAGCTGAATGAATGGTGCACATTCATCACAAGTTTAAAATTATGTTTGGTTACTTAGAGCATGAGAAGGCATAAAACACCACAAAATTGATTAATAGTTGTGCACACTCTTTTGATTTTTGCCTGAACTGTTGCATGCTTAACTTTCATTTATTTAGTGCTTTGTTATTGATTCTAGGGATGTTATGAAATACTTGCTTTATTAGTTAGGCTGCGCTTCTAAAGGGAGGGTGCTTTGGAGGAACAGGCAAGAGAGTGTGTTGGGCAAGGTTGCTGTTATGTATCACAGATACATGTGCAAGGAACCAGCTTGGAAAGAATTGGAAAGAAGTGACAGTACATTGGCGCTGTCTCCCTTGTGAGATTTGTAACCTCTCTGGCCTCACGGTGCTGAAAAAGCAGCTCTGAATTAATTGTTCCCTTTTTTGTGTTATTTATTTTCACACCTTTCCTGTGCAGTTGTAAGACGACTGGGTAGAAAGGGAAATATGTAAATTAACTTTCCCTTTTTTATGTGCCTCTTTTATGTATGCCGCATGAATAACAGTTGTTGCTGTAAAGGAAGAAGTCATCTGTAGGTGATAGCAATTCCTACCAGATCAGCTCTCTTTGTTGTCAGTGCTAACCAGTACTGTACATCTGCTTTACTCCTTGAGAGAGATTCAGTTGACATTTTGAGACATTGAGAGATTAAGTTGACAGTCCTGTAAAACTGACACTGTAGGAAGAGTTGTAAGGAAGAGTTGTAATACAGTAGCTACAGAAGGTGTGAATGAACATAAAACCTTATAGGTTAAATTAGGCGTGATCTGTGTTTTTTTTTTCCTGTTAAAACTAAGTTGTTTTCAAGGGGAACTATTTTTGTAGCATTCAGAATTGTATAAATTAAATTTGTCTCTTTAGTACAAAAGTATGTGCTTGCAACTGGTACACAAAGCTATTTAAAACTTTTTGGCAGTAGTCTTCCTTTATCTGATTATGTGCATTTCTCTTTCTTTTCAAGACGCACTTACTTTGTCTTCCTATCTTTAATTTTTTTTTTTTGTTTGTTTTGGTAATTTTCAGTGTGACATCTTTTAGCTAGAGAGAATTTCAGCTGTCCAATATACTCTTCTCATACTCCAGATGAAGTGTTTCTTTTCTTACTAGGGATCATGTGCAAGCAATGCAAGAAAGAAAAGCTCTCCATACTTTACTGGCAAAACGTCAGGAAGATCTGCCCCCTAGAAGAATGAAAGATAGCTATTTGGAAGTTATCCTGCCTCTAGGAAGTCAACCTCAAATAAGAGAGAAGTATCTGAATGTATACAACAGTGTAAGGTAACAAAGTAAATATATTACACATACAGGAAAGTGTTAATTTTAAGGTATTTTTGGAAGCAGTTATTTAATTGTCAAAAATGTATCTTACAGGTTTGGAAGGATACTTGAAGACCTTGACAGTTTAGGAGGTAGGTATCTGTGCCCTTGAAAAGAATACACAAATAATGCAGAATGAGTTTGAGTACCGATACAGTATGACCTCAGCAAGGATTGCATCAATGTGCTGTCTCTGAGGGGAATTAAAAAAGATACTGATGCTGAAGGAGGATGAAGTGTAAATAGGAACAGCCAGAAGCAAAACGCTAAGCTTCAGCTTCTGCCAGTTTGTAAAGGAGCAGCTATAAGAATAATTACACTCAGTTGCTTCACGAGTTAGCTTTCTTATTTTATTTTTCCTTGTCATTTATTCATGGTCTTTAAAATATCAAGATCTTTGATTCCTGTTTTGCAGCTAAAATAATTGCTGGGTTGTTAGTATGACTTGATGTTTTTCTCTTAGAAGTGGGCAGGAAATTCAACAGAGAAGATGCCAGGTTCTGCCCCTGGGACAGGGCAATGCCAGACCCAGGCACAGACTGGGAGCTGTGTGGCTGGGGAGCAGCTCAGCAGAAAGGGACCTGGGGGTGCTGGTGGCAGCAGGCTCAGCATGAGGGCAAACCACTTTTTGGGGTGCATTATACACAGCACAGCCAGCTAGACAAAAGTGGTGATTGTCTCGCTGCATTCAGCGTTGGTGTGGCCTCGCCTTGAACGCTGCATGCAGTTCTGGTCAGCAACATGAAAAGGATGTGAGGGCCTTGAAAGTGCCCAGAGAAGGGCAACAAAGCGTGGGAACGGCACAAAGCTGTGCCGGGGAGGTTCAGGCTGGGCATTGGGAAACGTTTCTTTGCCGTCACACACTGAAACAGGCTTATTAGGGAGGTGGTTGCTGTCTGTGCCTGCCGGTGCCCAGAGGCGTCTGGACAGTGCCCTCAGTAATAAGCTTAAGATTTTGGTTAACCCTGAAGTGATCAGGCGGTTGGACTCCACGATCTTTGTAGGTCCCTTCCAACTATTCTGTTCTGTCTTAAAATGTCACCAGTTGACGTCTTTCTTCAGTAAAGTTCTGTAGCTGGTCAGTAGCATTCTGATGGAGCTTTTTTGCAAGAAAAAAAAAAAAAAAAGAGTGCTTGTTAAGGGAAAGGTCTGAGGGGGAAGCATGTACGTAATGGTTCCTTCAGCAGGACAGAAAGACCTTCTGTGGGTCTGCATGGCCAAGAGTGAGGCAGGCAGAGAAACAAGTGAATGCGTATCACCTATCTGTGAGGATAGGCAAAAGAGCTAGATGACTTGTATTTTGTGCTGGGAGATGGAAGATAGTAGCTTCAGGACCTGTCCTAAATTAGAAAAGGAGACTTGAAGCTAGTGGCGCATTTCAGCTGATAAATGAGATGAGCCTGTTTTTCGTTCTGTGCCATGCTTATTTTCTCTGTAGACCTGTGAAGATCTTGGATTTTTCCTGGTAACAGCACAGAATGTCCTTGCCTTGTTGTAGTCATACTTGTCTTCAGTCAGCTCTACTGGGGATATATTATTCTGGGGAAATCAAGATTCTGTGCCAGTTACACAGTGTTCAGAATGGTGGTAAGCGGTTTTCATGGGAACAAATACCATTCCACCCTCTCCCCAGCATATCCAGTGATCTTGGCAAATGTGCCACGTGAACGGCTGATCAATTTCTAAGTTTTTGTCTTTGGCATTAGGGTTCTGGAAAATCCCATTCGGACTGTTACTGATTGTATTGATGCCATGACTGATAGGCATCACAATTTTTAAAATTATGACTTTAATTTTAAATTAAATTTCCTTAATTTAATTTAATTTCCTTTCCTTTACTTAAATTTCCTGGAAAGACAGAGATTTTCCTTCTCTGGAAAGTATCTGCACCTAATGAGATGCTTTTGAAACCTTTATTGAGTGAAAATTACTTGAGTACTAGGAAGAAGAAGTCTTTGCAACATTACTCTTCACTATTGCTCTGAGTCTGTTATTACTCTGAGGAGTCTGTTTACTTGCATATGCCCTCGTGAGCAGAGCTTATTAATCAAGTAATCATTTGGCTAGTAATGATTATGGTGTGATAATTACCTCTAACTATGCTTTCATGCCTGTAGGGCACAGTTTATCTAATCTGCACCTCTTTAAAGGAATCAGTATCTGAAAACAAGTCTGCAGATAGTATGTATCCTTGAACAACCTGCATGAAATCGAAGTAGGAGGTAGGAAGGGAATGAATGATCGGAGAGAGTGGGCTACAGGGATAAGGGAACAGATTATGTGGGATTGGAAGGAGTGGAGTGACGGGTTGATTTAAAGCACTCAGTTAAATTTCTCGTTGTAGTAAGTAAATATACATGTAGCTGAGACAGCTGCCGAATCACTGTTTTCTTTATAGCATTCCCCTGAATTAAGTACATGAAAATGTGGAAGTCGTGCACTCCTACGCTGTGATATTTCGGTCTGTGTTTTGCAGGTACCTCTCATGCTTCACAAAGATGGTTTTGATCTGCTCTGCTAAAATTCTTGTTAAAATACAAGAGAACTAAATGCTGACTCCGTTTTCGGTCTCTCCACAGTTCTTATTTGCTACACTCACACCAAGCAGGAAGCGCAGCCAAGGTCTCCCTTATCGATAGTTACAGCCCTGGTGGATAAAATTAGTAAGTGGCAATTTGATCAGCAGGAATAGTTTCATCTGTTTATCTTACTCATTCAGCAGCTACTGCATTCCTGTCGTTGTTACTGGGGATACCTTCTTCCCTCCCCTGCTGAGTTGCCTTCATGTTGCTTTGCCTTTGACCTCTTAAATATTCTGCCTTTTATAGAAGGGAGGAGGGGAAGAGGGTTAAGTGGATGCTTTTCAGCATTTCAGATTTCCCTTCCTTTAAAAACACAACTTCAGTGCCTCCTGCACCTCTGTGTTTGGTTTTGTATTAGCATGTGAGTTTCTTAGCTTCATTTTTAAACAGTGTGTGTTCTGGTGAAGTTGGACCTTGCTTGTGTCCCATGTCCTGCTGACCACCTCTGTGGGTCTGCCATCCATGTGCCTGTTTCTTCCTTTTCTGGTTTTAGTGAAAACAGATAAGGCAGGAACTGCAGGCTAGCAGTGTGGTCCTGTGCAAGAGCCATCTCCTCGGGGTTGTTTGTGTGCTTTGCTGCTTACACAACACAAAAAGACCTTAGAGGAACCAGTCTTTCTAGTATTAGACCTGAGTGATCTGTCTCCAGTAACCTCTAACGTTTATTCCTGCAGATTTGCGCAAGAAGGTCGTACACCCTGACTGCGACATCAAATTCACCGGCAATGTTTCTTGGGTTGGGAAGACCTCAATGGAAGTAAAGATGCACATGCTGCAGGTTAGTTCCTGGCACTTCTGTCTCCCCTGCAGTAGTCACAAGGTGTTTCAGAGTGAATTCTGGATGATGACACTAACAGCCTAAATTACATTTCTAGAATAACCAAGGTGACTTCCAGTAGTTTAGGTAATAAGTTATTAAATGCTAAATAATTTAAAATAAATAGGTGTAACTACTCTACACTGTACAGGAAGCAAAATGAATATTAATTTAATTAAAAATCCCTAATATTTCTATTGAATACTTACAGTCAGTTGATTAGTTAGCTGAAACATTCAGTATTTTAATTATTTAGAGTAGTGAGGGTAGTCTACTTACATCATAGGAGTGGCTATGAGTCAGATAAACAGGTAAATATTTTTGGATTCGGTTTGTGTCCTTAAGTCTCTGATGTAGAAGATAACGTTACACCTTTGTTGTCTGAACTGCCTCCCATTGCTGACGGTGGTGCCAATTTGGTATTACTTATAAAATTGTTTAGGCATTTCTCAGAATAAAGAGGAACTGGGCATTTTACAATTTTATTTTATATTTTTTTTCCCTAGCTGAAGATAGTACTTAATCAGCATTCCTCTGCTTAATGGTTTTGTTACAGAATTCCTGAAAACGGAGTTCTAAGTTGTGTTCTTTCCTTCTGTTCAGCCTACTGCGGGAAATCTTAGAAGGGATGATAAAATGAAAGTAAACATTGTGATAACGATGTGATTGTGTAGCTGGTACCAACTGAATAGCTTGCACTTTTTATAATTTTAGAGTTTAAAGATAAAATTTTTTCCTGTCTCTCTCAGCTGCATGATGGTGATTACTGCCCTGTGTTAGATGCAACCTTTGTCATGGTGGCCCGGGACCCAGAAAACAAACGGTAATTTGTAGGACAGGGAAATAGTCTCCAGGCTCCTGTTGTGGTGAAAGTGGCAAATGTGGCAGCTGTGTATGTGTGAAGCTGTATGGTGTGGGTTATAAATGAATCGTATAGTTGATGTTTTCTGTTGGCAAATGTTACTTTCCTGAGGCAAGCATCAGAGCTTTGAATTCAGGAGTCAAATGATACCAGGCATTGCTGTTAGTCTTTGGATCTGTCCCTTTTCCATAACAGATTTTCCCTGTGTTTGAATGACTGGCCTGATGAACAAAGAAGTAAATCAGTGGACTACTGACCCATGTGCATTGTACAGTAGTTGTTAAAATTGATTGCTTTCTTGCCCTAAAAAAAAACAACAAACAACCCACAAACAAAACAACCAAAAAAAACCAGAAAGATTGAGTCTCAGTGGTTCAGAATCACAGAACAGCTTAGGTTGGCAGGGACCTCTGGAGGTAATCTAGTCCAACCCCCTAGCTCAAGCAGGGGCACCCAGAGCAGGTTCCCCAGGAGCACATGCAGGAGGGTTTTGAAAACTCTGTGCCAGTGCTTTGTCACCTGCACAGAGCAAAAGTGCTCCCTGATGTTCAGATGAAGCTCATGTGTGCCAGTTCGTGCTCATGGGCTTTTATCCTAGCATTGGCACCACTGAAAATAGCATGGATCCATCCTCTTTGCACCCTTCTTTCAGGTAGGTTAAATGGCCTTTGAGTGTAATAGTATCATTAACTCTGTAATTTGGTATGGTAGGTGTTGTCAGAATACTTCAACCTAAATTAGATAAAAATATATGTAAAACAAAGAATAAAAAAACATGGCCGTGGTGAGTATTCTCACAAAACAAACAAACAAACAAAAAAACACAAAAAAGAGAAAAAAAAAAAACAGAAAAAAAAAATGTTTTTCACCCTTTCTGTAATACTTAGTTGTTAAACAGACTGCTCAGTTTCAGTTTTGGTTTATATGACTCCAGTACTAGAAAAAAATTACTTCTTGTGTTTCTTACACCCTGTATAACTTTCAGAAGTAATAAACGATTTTCTGTTTAAATAGTTTGAATAATTGTCTATGTTTAATGAAGAAGGATATTTATTGGAGGGGCTTTGCTTGACATAATTATTTAATCCCGATACTATTATAAGGAGTTACTAGTATAGTTTTCTGTATCAGATTTGTGTTATTTTTAGATCCTATTAGAGCATTATATATCGAAAAGAGATATATGTATATATACACTTAATTTTATGGTTCCCCCTCTTTTTTTTTCCCCCAAAATTGCACAAATGGCATTATACACTAGTAGACTGTCTACTGTAGCAAAACAAACAATAATACTCCAAGCAACTATCCAAGGCAGTGTTTTTATTCTGCTTTACAAACAGACTGAGGACAGCTGAGGAGATATGCTGTCTGCATAAGCCCATGTAGATAAGACTTCACTCAAACTTCAGTGTCTGTTCTTCGAGCCAGGTCACCACAAACCTGGTGTGTTCTGGAAGCATTGTGTGTGAGGTAGAAACCTTTCAGAGAGCTACAGGGTATATTAGAATAGGTATAATGTCCCAAAATCTGGTTGTATGGCTTGCAGACCATAAAAAACTTGCATCTCAGGGGCTTGGACAGGAGAGCTAATGGAGATGTGTCCGGAGCTGAAGAGAGGGGGAATGAGCTATGCAATAGTGCAGGAGCTGGTGTGCCTTGAAAATCCAGAGTTCTGGCAAACAAGGGAAAAGAGCAGGCTGTTCCAAGTGAAAGGTCTCTTTGTATGCTTCTTGTTACCAGCCCAAGTAAAGTCTGAGGACAGAGGTTCTTAATATGCTTAGCAGATTTACATATTTGTGTGTGTGTATGTATGTGCATATATGTATGTGTTTATTTGCATATATATCTTGTTTTGAGTATTTGTATAAGTGTTTAAAATAGTGTTTAAAAATAATCTGTGGGAATCACGGGGAAAAATGGTACTTGAAAATAAGCATTTTCCCTGCCTTGTGAGAAGAAATAATTAAGCTTAATGCAATTTAGTTAGAGTGAATTTATTTGTGCAGTTAAGCAAATGTATGAATTGGGACTCAAGGCAGCCTCATGTCATCTTCTTTGATAAGTGGCGTATGTGGTAAACAGCTTTTGGCTGTTGATAAGGCTGTCATGGGAACATGTAGATTGTGAGAACGCTCGCTAGCTACAGCACTGTGCTCTTTCTATTCCAGAAGGAATGCTGCTGTTCAAGTTTTGTGTATCTATTTTAGACTATCCTAGATCACCACTTCATTTGCTGAGTTTCTAAATAGCTTTCTGCTCTTTATGAAGCACAGATGTGTCAATTATTTTGCCTTAATTGTACTAGACCGTGGTTGGATAGCTTCAGTTCTGAAGAGGAAGTTAAGCAAGTGTGATATTCTGTTGGCAGCTGTCAGTTATGCAGTAATGTAT
Organism: Aythya marila; assembly: GCF_965140915.1. NCBI lineage: Eukaryota > Metazoa > Chordata > Aves > Anseriformes > Anatidae > Aythya > Aythya marila. The sequence continues at coordinate 83,150,207 of NC_139042.1, read as the reverse complement.
TTATTTCTATGGTATAATCTGAAGCATGGTATAATCTGAAGGATGTCTTTTGATCTTGTGTATGTATGTAAGCAAAAATGAAACACAGTGTATTTACAGGGCAAATTCTTGTAAAGTTTGTAATTTACAAATCTCTGCCCATAGGCCAGCGTTTGTTAACCCACTCATTCCCGAGAGCCCCGAGGAAGAAGAAATCTTCAAGCAAGGGGAAAGTATGTCACGTGCAGATGTAGTGCTTAGTGACGTGGTTTAATGCTGGACTGGGCAGTGTTGAGTTAAAGGTTGGGCCGGGTGATCTTAGAGGCCTCTTCCAACCTAAATAATTCTGTATTTCCCGGTAGCATATAAATCTGCTTTAGTTTCAAGTTAGTAGCTGGAAGGAAGTAGACTTCAGAAGTTCTTCTACTTAGAAATGGTCCTCATTTGTTCAAAAGAAGATTTTTGTCGTGTCTCATGTGTCAATATCGCTCAGGTTTTGAAAGCCTGCTCTCACATTCTTGGAAACTCTTTGGCTAAACTCACAGGCACTCCACATCAGTACTGAGTACTGAACATGGAGGGGAGAGCAGAAGAAATAGCATAGCTCTGTTTCCTTTTGTTTCAAGCTGGAATTTCAAAGGTGGGAATTAAAGAGAAACATTAAAGACTGAGTAAACTGAACAAAAGATATTTTAAGTTAAAATTTCAGTCATTATGGCCTATGGCAGTGAATTCATAAATTTGTATTCTTGTACCATTGGCAAAACCTGAAGAAGGTTGCTATTTAGTGATTCTTGCTTGATACGTTTTTCTGTACTTCAGGGGGAGTACCTAAGTTTCCTGTAAGGGGACTGGGTATCAGCTTCATTGGATCTTTATCTTTTTTCTTATATGCAGTCAGTTCTAAAAGCCAAACCTCTGTTTGAGTTAGGATTGTCAAGCTCTAGCTTTTAACTTAACAGAGGAAAAAAATACGAAGTCAGTTGATTCCAGATTCAAATCATCAAAGCCAAATCATTTTTTTTTCCTTTGAACTCTAACATACTTTTTTTTTCTTTTCTGCTTAGTGAACAAGTTAAAGAGGATTGATTTCAGCACCGCTTCCTTACTGAAAATGGCTCCCACTGCAGAAGAAAGAAACATTGTTCATGACATATTCCTTAATACATTGGACACGAGGCAAGAAAGGGAGGGAGGGATGGAAGAGAAGTGGTGTTTTGAGGAAGAAAATTCATGTGCATTTTGAGTGGGCTCTTAGGGGGCACACTGGCATAAAGGCACATGTTTTGTTTTCCCATTTTTCTATTTAAACTCTGGGTCATTTTACTTGAAATACAGGTACAAACTTTGACATGTCATCTGTGCCTCTTAAGAGGCTTTCATCATTGAGGAGTGTTAGCTGTGCCAAGATGATGAAAGTGTTAGAACAGAGAGCTTCTGAGTAAGATGTTAGGAATAATCCTGAAGAAAAAGGTTAATGATGTTTAACCATATGAGGGAATGCAATGGTTTTGCACTGTGTGATTTATACAATATAAGAGTTTTCTGCCAGGTAGGTAGAAGAAAGCCTGTGAGGGCAGGAATCGGCCATATTTTGATCGGGTAATTTGCAGTGTGTTTTAGGAATAATTCTGGGCAACATTAGTTGGGGGAGACTAGTGTTGGCACACTTCTCTTACAGTTCAGATTTCTGTGAAATCATCCAGTTGCCAATGGTTGTAGAACAATGTCTAATAACATTAGCGTGCTATTGTGTTTGTGGATGATTTCTTTGACTCACTAACCTTACACAGTTGTTATTTTCAAAGCTGTTCACCAAAGTGAGGCATACCTTCTGTTAAAAATAACAGAGGTGTTTTGTACACAGTCTGCCTGGGTTTGAAAGCCTCAGACTGTCTGCATGTTTGATGTTGAATTATTCTGTTAGCTCGTTACTTGCTTTTAATTTATACTCTGACTTAATAAATAGTGTAAGGCTTATCTGGGAAAGTGTGTTTTGTGGATGTGGCTTATCTTTTCTCTAATATACCTTTCTCAAGGTGAGATTGTTTGTTCATATGAGTTTGGACATTAGCAGAAGTTTCCAAAAGAAGAGACACGTAGGCTTTTAATTTGTTATTGCAATCATAAGTATCTCTTTAGATACAGCTTCAGGCTCAGTTGGAGCAGCTTTCAGTGACAGCATTGCTGGATGGTGGCTTGTTTGGTTTCAATTTTTCTGTTGTTTGTATTTGTCTTTTGCATTTCTGACCTGTTGAAATCTGCTCATGTAAAGTTTTTGTGTTTCCTTCATAGGACAGTAAGTTTTCGGAGTCGTGTATTACCACCCAATTCAGTCTGGATGGAAGATGCAAAGCTAAAGGGCCTACAGATTTGCCATCCTCAGGTATTTTGAAAAATATGAATAAAGTACAGAAATGGCTACCGAATTATGAATTGTCTTTTAAGACTAATTAATACATTATTTTGTTTAGGTTCTGCAGTGCTTGCGATGTGTTTAGATCTTAGTTTCTTTTGCCATTTTTCTGTTAATGGAATAGAAAATCTGTATCTACTTGGATTGCCACTGCAAAATAGAGGACTTCTCATTACTTTCTTTCCTATGACTGCTTATTTTGTGTAAAGAAATTAATTCCCAATTTATTTAATTTGGGCTTCCAGTTTATGATGCAGTCTAGAGTTTTATGTTATCAAATAAACGCCTATTAAACAAAGGTGCCTCAGCCATTTGGACTTTTGCAAGCCTTTATACATTCAGGTGCTCGGAGTTCTGTTAAATGCTGTGAACTGAAGCGCAGACTTCAACACAGTGCTTTGAGAAGAACATACGTGATGCAGCAGTCTGATTTTTCTGTTTCTACGTACAGGAGCGGAACATCTTCAATAGGATCTTTGGGGGTTTTCTAATGAGAAAGGCATTTGAACTGGGATGGGCAACTGCTTGCAGCTGTGGGTGAGTTGCAGACTTTTTATGTGTATAAAACCTGGAACATTGAGCATGTATGGATAGGTCAGGAAACCACGCTAGCCAACCTAATGACAATATGATCAGAAAAGACCGACGTGTTTAAGAGGAGGATGCTGCAGTATTATTTTACAGCACTATTTTACTTAGAGCACCTGTCATATATGCAAAGAGATTTGCATCGTGCTCCTTGGAGCTTGGTTTTTAAACACTAAACATAGGGATAGAAACTGCATCTTTTTTCTGTTTTGTTCTGTCTTGCTAAGCTACTGAGACTGACTTTGAAGATATGTTTTTTTTTATTTTCCTAAATGTATAAAATAAACGTTCTCCTAAATAAATACTGCATCTTTTAATTAAGTACTCAAGAGGAATGATTTCTGAACAACTTGTAATAACTGCTTGTGCTTAGGAAGTGCGACCTGTCATCACCCAACAAAGATCTATGCCTGAGTTTAATGGAGCATGCGTAGCCTATTAGAAAGGTGCCTATGTCAGTGCTTGGAAAACCAAGGCCTAAGCTGTGGTGGCATGAAGTTTGCCTAGGGAGTGTAAGTCATAAGATAAAATGGTGATGCAATAGTGTAACCTACAAGAGGTTTCCTCCTCTTATTTTTTGTCTTTAAACAAAGATTTATTTTCTAATAACCCATGATTGAAATGCTGGGAAGGAAATAGTTTAAATTTCTCCAAATATACTAGTTGTTCTTGAGATTAAATTTCTTTTTCTCTCTCAGGGGTTCCAGACCTTTTATTGTATCTGTTGATGATATCATGTTTCAGAGGCCAGTTGAGGTTGGATCCTTATTATTGCTTTCTGGACAGGTAGGAGTTTTTGTCATCTCTTCAAAGAGAAATAACTTACCCTTCCTGTTACCAGTGTTAATCACTGATAACGAACTGTGCATTATGAATGTTTTATGACTTCTCTTGTTAAGCCATAAAATCGTCTGTTACAGTTTTTCAGTGCCAGTGATGAAGTATGAGCTGTAACTCCTTTCCTAACTGTGTAGGTCTGTTACACGGAGAAAAACTACATCCAGGTTCGAGTGCACAGCGAGGTGTATGATGCAGACACTAGAGAGCACCACACAACCAACATCTTCCATTTTACATTCATATCAGAAAACGAGGTCCCACGTGTTGTGCCCAAAACGTACGGAGGCAAGTATCCAGTTAATGCATTGCCATTGAAACTGTGGAAAAGAACACTTCCTTTCTGCTGAAACGTTTGTCATTTTAATAGATGAATTATTGGCATTTGGATATTTTAACAGGATTTCGTGGCAAAGCATGTTTATTTTATGCTGTGATGACAATGTGGATTGCTTCTTAATCTTACCATTCTGTGTAGTTAGTTGCTTGATAATGATACTAAGTTGTTAATGTGTTTTTTCTCTTTTCTTCACCTGATTTCAGAGTCCATGTTGTATTTAGACGGGAAACGACACTTTGCTGCAACCATGAAAGAAATCTGAGAGGTGCTGAGTACATCAGCAGTGTAGCAGCACACTGCCTTAGACTGAATGAGTCATCGCCAAGGATGGCTAACAAACAAGTGCTCTCGATACTAAACCAAAATAACCCCCCCGCCCCTTTTAGTACTATTTATGTATTTGCATATAAGTGGAATTTTTATTCTCTGCTACTAGGATTTCTTGAAATTTCCTTTGACACACCAATTCTGTTAGGAAATGAGGGTGAAAAAATACAATCATACTTTGCTTTGGGAGATCTTGTTACCCCCCTTGTTGTCTTGTCACCAGCTGCCTTCTTTCCCTTGGTAGCTCCCCTTTGTGCTTCTCTGACAATGGATAGAAGTTCTATCAGAAGAATGTGCAATAAGTAGATAGACACAGATGAAGCCATTTGACCTGTATTCTTATGTAAATTAGGTTTAGGGTCTTGTTTTTCAAGAAGGACATGGGCATCTGGGTAGCAACAGAAGCTCAGAAGTTGTTAGTGTGCACAGTGTACAAGCAGGTATTTTCCATCAGTTTGGATTTTACAAGGTTGTTGCAGCTTCTTTTTTATATGGTTTCATGCTCACTTGGTAGACTTGTTTGCAATGATGTGAGGTGGCTAGATGGTCTGTTCTGACATTGTAGGCATACAGCCAGCCCTGTCAGCCTCTTCTATTTTTTTTTTTCTCTGCTGTAACTGCACGCTAGTTCCTGAATGAGTAACTTCTTGTAGCTTATAGAGTAGTGATCTGATCGGTGACATTTTGTAAGACTAGGAAATGGTAGTGTAGAGCAGAACCGGGAGCAGAGAAGGAAAATACTGCTAACATGGTAATGGTTATGTTTGATTTCTGCAGGAATTAAGGGCCCAGAGAATCTCTGCTGAACAGCTCCTGAGTCAGGTGCTGAGTGGTGAGAGGTTTTTTTTTTTTTTTGTTGGACTGAGCAGTGGAGGTAACAGCCTCCACAGCTGGGTTATTTGTGTGCTTCCTCAGTAGGCTGTAGTGAAATGTGAGTGCTGCACGGCTTTTAAAGTATGAAGGATGGAGCAACTGAGCACCACAGAGTGGACATAACTATGGTATATAAGTAGCAGGAAGAAAGTAGTTGATACTGAAGTACTTCTGATGTAGTGGAGAAAGCTTTCATCTGCAATATCTGGCAGATAAAGCTGAACGTACTGAAATTAGGAAGATGAGTGGATAGAAAGCATCAGCTTTTAGCAGTGGGGATGATGAGTCACAAGCACAAAATGTGGCCTTGGATACCTTCAAATCAAGACTGATGTTCTATGTTAGCAAGGCGGACACCTAAACTGGAGTAGTTGGGCTCCATGGCAGGTTAAATGGATGAACTGTGGTGTTTTATAACCCAGGAGAATAGACTCATCTGGCCCTTCTAGGTTTAAAATTTGTGAAATCAGGAAGCACTGGGTAAAAGTGGTATGACAGCACAGATGCATGAAATGAGCTGATAAAACAGAGTGTTGAGATTTTTATTTCAGAGTAAGAAAGTTTAAAAAAAATTAATGTTTAGAAGCAACTTTATTTTTGCTAGAAGGATAGTGTGATGTTCATGGCTCCTAAAAGCTGACTGTTACTCCTATAAAGAGGCTGAATGTTACAACAACTAGCATGCAACACCTTGGCCTTTCCTTTCTAAGAATGTGCTGCCTGTATTTGTAAGTTAGGCAGCTTTCCAGTGCAGGAACAGGGATGTTACCTGATCCAGATGGGATTAATGCACTGCAGAGAGATCAAGCTTCCAGATCCTTATGGAGTTTCTCCCTTCAGTTACACTCTGTTGCTGATTCAGCTATTTTTAGTAATTTTCTGTAATGGTTATGCCACTCTGGGCATGTATTTTTTATTTTCTGTTTTCCTGATTTTTAAAACTCTTTCGAAGCTGAATATACTTGACTGACCAAACAAATAAAGAACTGAAAATCTATCCCAGCTTTTTATATGTATCAATATTTCAGTATGAATTTATCACAATTTCTAAATTCAGCCTTCGGAAGGGGGTGGGAGAAAAAGGTTATAGAGTAGGGAGCAAGGCTTGGCATCAAGACCTCTGGATGCAGTGAGGAAAACAAATCCCACAAATGAAGTTGCTTAAAGGAGCTATCCCATGAATGAAGATGCTTGAGAGAATTGCTGTGTTTTTGTACTTCATGATAATGCAATCGTGTACCACAACTGCAGGAGTTATAGGAATGTATTTACAGTCATGCAGAACCTCTGTGTTTACATATGCAGATATGTATATGTACATGTATGTTACATCTTTTACATACAGTAATAAATACACAAAGAATTTGTGTCACCTATTTTTCGTCTGGGACAAGAACTCCAAGCTGTCACCATTTTTGATAATAGGTAAATGAATCTTCAAGGAATATCATTTATACATGTCTCTTTGTACATTTGTGTAAAATAAAAACTTATTCTTAGATATCACCCTGAGGATAGAAATATTTTACCATAGTAATTAATGCTGAGCTTGTATTGTAACTTAATGACCAACCCCTCACTGCTGTGACGAATCAGTACCACTCGAGCCTAGTTATTAATAGAAAATCTTTTTATTTTTTAGTGAACATACCTGTGTAACTGGCTGTAGCTCTGTAATGGAAATGTTTCTGTGCCATCGTGTCACGGACTACAGCAAGAAGGAGATCTGTGGTAGCTGGATTGCCTCCCCTGGCCCTCTCAGTTGTTGCTGATGTAAAGGAGCTCTGACATTGGCTGAGCTCAGTGTCTGAAAAATCACTTTGTTTTAAATTTCTCTATTTTCCCATGGTTTTTTATTTTATTTATTTTTTTTTTCAAAGCCTGAAGTTACTTATTCAAACTCACCCTAACAGTTTCTGGTAGTCCCTCTTCAAATATTCATGAGACTTTTGCAACTAAATCATGGAAGAAACTTGTTGGCTCAGCATAGCCGGGGAGTGAGGGTTTTAGTTCAGAAACATTCTCTAAAATTACTGCATATTTAATTATTATTATTTTTTTTTTTACTGTATGTTCACTCTTTGTCTGCTGACAGGCTTGTTTGATTGTCGGTGCTCTGCTGAATGAATTTTAAACTAGGTATGTACGTGAGATACGGCTTCATGGGCTTGGGCTCGAGGATAGCTTTTGCTAAGGCTGGAAGAAATTGGAGCCCTGGAAATTTTGTCTTTTTTCCTTTTCAAAAGACAAGTTCAAAATGGCAGTCTGCATCTGCACTTCACGTACTCCAAGAGAGGCCAGTGAATACTGGGAAGTGTTGGCCCTAGGAAAGGCTGGGGAGGCAGAGCTGTGTGAGGTGCAATTTGCCACCATTTCAGATCTCAGATGAAAGCACGGGCAGAGCAGATCACTGTGTCTTCTGCAAGAGAGCATTGCAGATGGCCCTGCCCAGGGTATTTGAGTTAATTTGAGGTGGTTGTGATGCCAATCAGTATTTTTCAAAGTAGTGTCTCTAAATCAGATTCTTAGATTCAACTCTCTGCACTGAAATTGGAAAGGGGCATGTTTTGAGCAGTGCTGAAGATGCTCAGTGCAACCTCAGTGGGTTTTGCTGGTGGTTTTTCCTTTCAGAAGATAACATTGCTTTTATTTGTTGCCTAAAAAATATTTAGGATTTCAATTTTGGTCCTGCTTGCACTTATTTGAAGCTCTTGATCCTACAGCTGGGCATGAAACTCTTCCAGGTATGCTAACAAGATGTTGGAAACCCTTAAACCAAGCAGTAGGCAAGAATGGGTTGTGCACATAGAAGACGGGTGGGTACCTACTGCCTCGGCACTTCATTACCATGAATGATTCCTTAGCCCATTCCTTACACGTGTTTAGAGGACTGAGGCCTTTAAACTGGGCACAGCTACACTGCTGTGCACCTAAATGTGCTATTTTCAAAGAAGCGTGCAGATCAGGATCTGGTTTTTTTCTCAGTAAACGTCTTGGTGCTGTTTTCTTTTCCTGGCTCAGGGTTCATACAGCTTTCCATGTCTGCTTTTGTTTGACGCTGTTGCTGCTGCTATCTGCTGTCGTGATACAACCTGTGGTTTTGTTCCTCTAAGCTGCTCCTCACCTGGCTCAGCAAGGCACCGTAGGCTGGAAAACATTTAAAATGCAGGCGATAAGTTATCTCTGTTTGTGTCGTTTGCTGGCTTGGTGTAACAAAGGTTCTTTCTGCCAGTACTCGGTGGGAACGAGTAGCCTTGCCAGAGAGGCAGGCGAAGTTTTACAGGTGTTGCTGGAGAGGAGGGCACAACTGCTACAGTGCAGGCACGTATATTGGGCTTGTTTTGTGCCTTGGGATTACGAACAGCCACGAGGCTGGTCCTGCATTAGTCGTGCTGCTGTTGCTTGGAGTTATTCGAGCACGTTGACATCTTTGGTGCTTCAGGGTTGCTGAAGGCTGTACTCAAAAGGCCGTAAGGTCCCTCTGCCCTGGGCGTGTGCTTAGGCAAGTACTCTCGGAGCTGAAGCAGCCGCCTCTGCCTCTCTCCGTGCAGTGAGGAATCCGGGCAGGTGGTCAACGCTGCTACTTCCCCTGGATCTAACGTACCATAACCTAGTGATTCTTTTCTAGCTTTAGTTTCTAGGCTGTGACCAAGCAGACAAGATTTTTGCCGAAATCAAGCAATCTATCCATAGCAGTCTCAGCTTAGATTTGTAAGTTTTGCTAAGAAAAATAACTTTTGGGAAAACCAAGTACCTAACCAAAACTTACGGGGAGAACACGTACCTCATAGGAATAACTAATGAAGTATCTGTGCTTCAAGCAGGTTAGACTTGTACTTGAGCAACTAGAGTTATATATTAATCACTCATGAAAGTTAACAAAATTAAGGAAATTTTATTGGCAAAAATCAAGTTGAATGTGACCTATGTAATTCAAGAGAACTGAACTTCAGTTTAGTTTATCAAAATACTTCAGTTTTCCGGCTGGATCTGGAATTATCTGTGCAAGAAACAAAAAGGGAAGTGTTAGCCTAAAAACAAACCCATGCAAATGCAACAAATCGTGAAACCAGAACAGCACAATATTTCAAAAGATGATGCCAAGACCAACCCACAAGCAACACATGGAAGAGTAATTTATCATTTGACCTGATATTAGATTACTGTTCATCTTTAAAGACACCTAACAGCAGTAGCAGAAATATTTAATTAACTGGGGGAAGAAGAGAGTGCAGCCTCCCAAAGGAAGAGTTTTGGCAGATGAGAGCAAATACCTCTATGTCGCTTGCCCCCAGAACAAGGTATTTTAATAAACTAGTATCTCTAATCAAGTGCCTTAGAATTTACTTACAGTTCTTCCCTTGGCCACCACACTCTCATGGCTTCCTCTGGTTTGATCTAATTAAATCAAACACATTTACAAGGCATGGCTACATCTTTGAGAAAGTGATTCTGAACTACGCTGCTGTTTAAGTTATCTGCATCTTTTGCAAAGAGGAGAAAGAGAACTGCCTATGTATTATTTGGTAATCTGTGGTTATGGAGGGCAGAACTTTTCAGTGCCAGATTGTGTCTTTCTATGAGGTCAGCAAGCCCTCTTTCACCTTATGTTCTTAATATCCAGCTTTGTCCACTAAGACAATCTTCTGCTGGCTTTAAAGAGGTGACTCCAATCTTCCTGGAAAATTTTCATATCCAGTAAAGAAACGTTCCTGGTTTTATTATCAATTAAAATGCTCACTACTCTCCTTAGTTGGAGGCTGCTAGGACCTGCTTTTTGTTGAGACAGCCCTGAAACAACAATGCTCAGTCATCACCAGACAATTCAGAAGAAAGCCACATTCTCAAATGAATGACTATGATCTCATCTCAACTAGGCAGCTCAGACCTCTAGTAAAAGCTTCGTTATTCTGCTGAGGCTTGACCCAAGCGCAGAGAAGACAAATGAGTTCAACGGGTGTTTATCTGAACCTCAGCTCTTCTGCTTGTGTTCACTCATAGGCGAGTACTGAGAGAGGCAGAAGAGCTCCTGCACAGCAAAGCAGTGCTCTCTGCTGGAGCTGTGATAGTAGCACACTGTCTCTGTCAGACACGAAAGCAGCCTGTGAGCTTGCATCATTTTTCCTGGGGAGTGCCTAGGATCCACAGTGACTCCACAGAACCAACAATTTGTATGGTCAAATAACTGGAAGCAGGAGCTTCCGACTTCCACTCAAGCTTTAACCATAACGTTGTGAGTCAACTTACTTCGTCTTACTGAATGTTGCAAAGAGTTTGGACTTGATTTTAGTGGAAACGATAATTGTGTGTTTTCCAAGAATACATGCATTTAAGTATCAAAAGTGACTTACTGTTTCACTGCCAGGTTTCCAACCAGCAGGGCAAACTGGAAGAAAAAAAAAAAAGATAGTTTATAAGAATAACACGCTTAAATTTTGCGCTCAGTAAAGTTATAGACACTTCCCCTTCTGAACTTGAAGTAAAACAGCACCAAGTGTCAGATTTAAGTATCTGCCACTAATAGATACACAGTTTTTGTTATACAAGGGATGGCGTCAGTACCAGTCCATGACTGATACCCCCTAGCACTTCTCTTAACTGAAAGCTGCCCATTTCTGGGTGGATGGCTGTACCTTGGTTTAATTCTTAGGCTGTTTTAGACAAAGCACTGGGAAAATAGCATCTAAAAACACCCATGCTGTCTGGACATGAAAGTTTCATGATAAAGTTCAGGTGACTACACAGAGACCTATCCACCTTTCTCAGTTCGGAGTTCCCAGAAGAAACTGAGCGATTTTATTTGAAGCCCTGTTAAGGAGCAAAGGGACTACAGCATGCAGTTCACACGCAATGTGACTAAATGCTCTGTGACCATCCGTGCAGTTGCAGTTTATTCAGAAGTCTCCTTGTGAGGCTTTAGCCCAATGGGTTCTGTAGTATTACACTGCTTTAAGGTGTGCTATCAGACAAAAAACATACAACAAATACAATTCAGGAACTGTGAAGAACTTTTTCTCCCGTTTTGTGCAAAGAATCCAGAAAAACCTCTAGGGAGGCTCTCAGCATTCATGCAGAAGCTACAAAGTTTTCATGAACAGGTGGAAAAAATGATATCCTGGACAACACACTGCACAGATCAAGATTCTCTAAGACAGCTTTGTATCTAAATAAGAGACTCAATTTCCTTACTCAAGTACACACATCCTAAGTATCAGCATTTAGCTGTTAAAATTCTCTACAGTCAAGCGTAACAATGATTTGTACCTTCAGATAAAGGTACTTCTAAATACCAAGTGAAACTGAGTTAAAATGGAGGTTAAGCTGCTGAATCTGTGTATTAATAGTTAAACAAATGTTCTAACTGATGTATTTGTTTAAATGTATTATTTCAAAAAATCTGAGAAGCTTATCCTATGCCTGAACTGTAGTGGGGGAATACAGCCAGCTGTACTTGAGACAGAGTAATGACAAGGCAGTGAAAGCTTCTTTGTCAGGGGAAAATGATCACGTAGTGCTTGTAAAGAACACAGGAATGGCAGTCTAACAACACTGGCAGTCTAGCAACACCGTGTTTCTTGATGTGAAGCACCCTCAGTTATTTGTCACAGACCATCAACAAATGATACAGGACAAGGACTGCCTGCATCTCAGTTCTTTGAGGATGTCAGAACATACTGAAATATTTGGCCTGGTTCTTCAGGGCATGGTGTTTTAAGAGCTTTCTGCTTTTGACATGTAGCACACAATGCCTCTGTTCAGGCTGGGGAATGCTTTATGCTCTGAGTTCACATAGATGTGAAGCAAAATGAAAATTACTACACTAGAAACAGCCTATGAGGGAACAAGGACCACACAATCTCATCGCAGGACAACCAAACCACTTCATTCAGTTCGTAAAGCTAGTCTCTAATGCTCCTGAGTAACCTTCCAAAAGCTACAAAGACAGCTTTCAGGGTAAGTAAAAGTATCTTCAACTTGAAAGAATTTAAAAGAGCACCTTCTCCATGTTTGTCTGTGTACTGGAATGCCTGTACCAAACGGAGAGTTTCATCCACTGATCTCCCAACGGGCAGGTCGTTCATGGTGATCTGTCGAAGGATTCTCTTATCATCAATTATGAAAAGGCCTCTGTTGAAAAAACAAATATTTTTTTTTTGTAGGAAACATAACTAATTACATTGTTTTATCAAACACTTTATGTCTGCTGGATGGGAAGAATTTGATCCCTGCAAGTCCTATACAATACCCACCTCCTTAGAATACTACTGACCCACTGTTCTCTACCTGGGCTATTAGAGGAGCTGAGGGCAAATTAAAAACAAACAGGTACTTTCATGCAGAATGTAAAACTAAACTTTGGCAGGCTCTGCCAGGGGATGTTGCAGATGCTATGGTGTCAGGCAGTTCCCAAAAGGAATTGATCAAGTTTACAAAAGATACAATTTTTAGAGCTGTTAGTTACCAGCAGTCTTGGCTCCTCTTGGCTTGACTTGGGAAGTCCCTGAATAACAGCAATTCTGGAGAATTCTCGCTGCATGCTTGCCTTGCCCTTGCATCTGCTGATATGCCCCCTGTTTTGATTCATTACAGCTTTTTTTTTTTTTTTTGTGTGTTCTTGAGTACTTATTTTGTTTCTGGGCAAGAATTCTCAAGTCAAAACCGCTCTTGCTTTGTGACAGTACCACATTCTGGTGCTGCATAGCTCGTCAACAAAGAAGTATGCCTGCATCTGTGGGGGGTTACTATGACCCCAATCAGACTGCTGAGTCCTCCTATTTTTCAAGAATTAAAGGAAGACTTCATATGAAAGTTCCTTAACACAAATTACTTTCTTTGTATGAGGATATAGATAACCGGCATGATGTTTTATTGTGACATTTAGACTGTGTAAATGGGAAGGTAAGCTCTTTTGTATGTATATGCTGCAAGTTAGTGGTAGGCTTGCCAATATACCATAAAGAGGAGCTTGAAGTGCTCACAGTGCAAGATCACGGGATGTGCTATTGCACACACCCACAAAAAATACTTTGATATTAATATATATCGCTCAATGGAGAGCATTAAAGAGAAATTCCAAAAGCATCTTTAGATATGAAACAGTAAGTGCTACCCCAAAGCAACACGAACTGTAACCAAGTGAAATACCTAAGGGTATGCCCTTGGTCTTCCAGATATACACCATAATCCTTTGAAATTTGGTGCGTCAAATCCGAAAGAAGGGGAATCTTCATAGGTCCAAGTCCTCCTTGTTTTCTTGGAGTATTAATCCTTTGAAAGAAATGAGATACAGATGTATTCTTCATAAAGATTTATATTCTCTACACTAAATTAAGTAAAAAACAGAACAGTACAGACAGAAGGATTTTGTGCAAGTAACAATTCTCTTTTTTGCTCTGCACACAAGGAAGATGAACGCTATCTATGGTTCAGTAGATCTTCTGCAGTATTTGGCCTTATCTACTAATAAAGACCTCTTTCTACTCAACCGTATTTGCTTTATACCAGTATAGTCCAACATACTAATGGATTGGGAGAATGCAACTCACTTTTACAGAGACTGGAATCCTTATCTCTTTTTTTGTATTTGACGTATTTTGGAGTGGAACATGACATATTTCGAGCAATGCATATTAAACAGGCTTCAAAGATAGAGGTACTTCTCACACACTAGAGTTAACAGAGGACACAGTTCCTCAGCTCAGATGAACCCATGAATAATTTTTAGTAAAAGACAAGCGTAAGATACATACCATGCTAAGTGAGTGAACTTTGAGTCCACAGAACATGCTACTACTTCGGTATTTATTGCTCTGAATTCTTCAATTCTGTCACTGAAGGCGATTATCTCAGTAGGACATACAAATGTACTAGATAATTTAAAAGAAAATACAGTCAAAATTTCATGATCATCTAGTAGGTTCTCAGCTTAACTAATAAGTTGCTTTTTCAAAGCAGTTAATTTTTTTTTAAGTAAAAAAAAAAAAAAAGAGCAGTGTATTTATCAGAAATATTTCAGCCTTTACTTATCTTTTTAATGCTTCTTCAATTATTTACCAAAATGCTGCCTGACAAGTTTTCCAGTCTGATTCTAGCTTTGATACAGTGTATTACTGAATATTAGAAACCTACAGTCAGTCAGTTTGCAATCTGGATAATAAGTGTTCTTATAGTTACTTTCATTTAGACTTCATGAATATTAAGGGACTGAATTTAAGCACAACATGCCAAGTTTTTCAGAGGAATATATTGGTAACTTCTTGTTACAGCATACATCTGCAGATATCGTCTATTTTGATTTGAAATTTTTCCACTATAGAAGAAATAAAGTGGTAAAAAATCACAATTTCTAGGGCTTTGAAACTAAGGGCCAGGAGGCAAGTTACTCCTCTATATAAAAGCAAGCTAGTTATGCATCTTTGTCACTATACTGCTTCCTTTTTTCATTTTGTGGGAAAGAACGGGATTGTTTCGCAGAAAGTAGAAATGTTTTCACTCAGCCAGTGGACTTACTGCATTCCAAATAAAGGGGAGTAATGTTAAATGTTCTTAGGATGTTATGGGATGAACTTAAAGGGAAAACACTATCTCTTAACATCCTAGATGTAATCCGGAAAATCCCGATGGGATGCTCTCCTTTGTTTGCAGCAGCGACTTACAGCACAGTATGAAACATAGAGGTTGCTTACTGGGTACTACAGACTGCAGGTTTTTTTATATGGAGACACAAAGCAGTGGACACACTAGTATGACAAATATCGTGTTGTAATTCTACCAATGCACAATGAAAATACAAATGCAAATAATGCATTTTCTTCTATCACTCCCTTTTTCTTTTCCAAATCCTTTCCAAACAGAAAAGACCCCCCCCAAAAAAAAAGATAAAAAGGGATGAATTATCGGTCTACTGTAGGTGCACTTGATTTGTCCACTCAGGTCATACTTACAAGTCAAGAGGATAGAAGAAGAACACAAGATATTTTCCTTCATAATCGGTTAATTTCAGCTCTTTAAACTCTCCATTAATGACTGCTGTTCCTTCCCAGTACGGTGCTGGCTTGGAGACTGGAATACAAAGAACATTCAAATTACAGTCAGAGTACAAAGCACATGTTCAAACAAAGCTGCTTATTAGCCAGCTCATGCACAAGGACGACTGTTCTTTCCTTTGCTTGAATAACAACCTACTACACACAATTACAGAAACAAACTTACTTTAGAAAGTTCAAAGCTGACAGAGGTTACAGAATGATGAAGACCTGTACATTTAAGTATGCAGGGAAAGCAATTAATTGTACTTACTTGTGCTATATATGAGCCTTCTGAATCACTCACACAATTGCATAACCAAGGCCACACAAACATTATCTCTGCATATTTAACAAACCACATGTTCACTAGCAGCTCATGACAGAACATCTGTCAGACTGAAGGAGAAACTCTTTTAGATTTCAGGAAACTACATTATTTTTGTCTGAATAACTGCTATGAAACAGAAGCGTAAGATGGTCTAAATTCATATTGTTACTCTTTAGAGCAATACTCTTTAGCCATGAAAAACTACTTGCAATTCAAGTCCACATGAAAATACACGCTACAACATGTTTAGAAGCAAATGCCTGAAAATGCAGTATATGTTAAATTACAACTCCTAAGCAAATTGTGTCTTGAAGATGGCTGTATTAAAAGAAATCAAATTAAAACCGATGAAAGGTATTTACTATTCTTACTGAAAGGGATTAACCTTGAATTTTAAAATATTAGAAATTATTCTGATAGGTACTATTTTCAATGTGAATTCTGAGACAAATGTAGGGTACGCTGGAGATATAAGGTCCAACTCAACTGATCTGAGTATACTTGTGATGTCAAGGACCTTGACATGCAGCCCCAGGAAACTATTTTGCTGTTGAGAAAAATATACGGAATCTTAATTATTATCTAGATGATAACTACATTGTTAGTTGTTTTTTCTCAGGCAACCCACAGCTGCAAAATATAGTTAGAGGGTATATACAATAAAGATCGCAAAAAAAACACCAACCCAAAACATCAGACACAGCCATGCCTGTAAGTGGTAACAGTCTTTGTAGGTTTCACTTTGTATAACCTACAAGGGATACAGTAATGCAAGTACAGAAAATCAGTAGCCATGACTGATACTTTCAGTTTACTTTGAATTTTTTTTTTTTAAAGAAACGTTCTTCCTCTTGACTCTTCTGTAGAATTCTTTCTATCATATACCAAGCTGAGGACTTCACTCCAATGCGTTTTTATTGAGTCTTTGTAGGTAAGGGACAATTTTCAAGTGAAAGCTGGTATTGATATCTGAGTTATTTAGAGCTTTTCAGAAGTGTTTCAAGTATGTCGTTCTTTAAAAAAAAAAAACAGCCACCCCAATCATATCACGTTGTAGGATATGACTGAAGGTCAGCTAACCTTCAGATATGGAAGAAGGCAGCAGGGAAACTAAACTTGCTGTATTTTGAGATTTTTTTTTAAATTAAATACTTTTTTTTTCTTTAAAAATAGTTGTCGGGGATACTGTAATAACTTGTATTACACAGGGAGGAAAAAAAAAAACAAACAATGTTGGTTACACGGATCTTGACTGCTTTTTCTCATTGCATCTCTCAGCAAACATTTAAAATGGAAGTTATGTCCCGGCTTGGTGCAGGGAAAGGCCTTAAAACCTTACAGCTGTTGGGCATCTCTCCCCTCCCTGCTCCACACAACTGGGCTCTCCAAGGGCAGAGGTGTCCCTGCACACTATTACCCTGCACCTCCAGCAAAGCTGCTTGCACCTGCACCTGCCGCAGAGCAATTAACCCGTGTAGGCACAGAAGCGATGAACCAACCCCAGCGATGGCTGTGAGCTGTCCTGCTGTCTAATTAGCAGCAATTTTGCTGCTGTGGGGAGGTGTAACCCGCCTGCCCTCTGCCTGTGTGCCCTCACGGCGCTGCCATGTGCAGGCGGTGCAGCACAGCGTCTCCCTGAGGCACGGCGTGCCTGAGGTGACCTTTCGCTACTTCGCCTCGCTTCATAACACCCCTCCCTTAACCCGCCGACCCTTCTGTGAAGGCAGGCCTCGGGGACGACCCGTTAAACGCCACATCAGCCCTCCCCGTGCCGCGACAGAGCCGCGGGGCGGGACACAAAATGCTCCCGGCGGGACCCCGGGCTCGGGGCGCCCCGCCCCGGGCGCTCCGCCTGACGTGGCGGCCCCGCCGCCCCCCACAGCCGCTATCGGCTCCGTGCACC